>NW_003303756.1:5266735-5383885 GCF_000142945.1 Phytophthora infestans T30-4
ACGGCACGCACGGATAGCACCCAATACCGAGCGCGACCTTCAACCCTGGAGGTAACCAGCACCATTCCCTAATTCTCCGAAAGGAGCAGGGGTCATCCCATGCCCATCTCGATCTCACGGGTCCAGAGAAGGAGATTCTCTCCGTTCTTTCCCTCGAAGGTTTACGCTCACCATGAGCAGTTTCAGTCTCATAGACGCTTCACGCGTCATCGACGCCGCCTCCGTTGCGGCGCTCATCTTCTCTTGGACGTGCTCCACGAGCGCGTTCTCGTAGCGTTAGAACGATCCCAGCCTGGCGGTGACCGCCTCTGGAGCTTGCAATGCAAGATGAGCCACGCCCTCTGGGCCAAGCAAGGGCATAAGCTTAGTAAGCGCGTCCTGCTGCGCCGGGGGCAAATTCACGAACACGGGGTGTTCCATCCTCGCAGAGGATATAGTTAACCGACTCAGGAGCGGGATTGACTACAAGTGCTACCAAGTGCAGCCGGGGCGGCCGTAGCTTTAGCGTCAGAGGAAGACGTTCGACGCGAAGACGGATACGGTACGCCTGGATTAGGCGGCGCGGACACGCGCAAAAGCTGTTGCTTCAGCCGATCCCAAGTGAGAAATGCAGCGTCAACAAACGTGCCGCACGCTAGTACCCATTCTTTAGCGAGAGGGAACGCCCAGCCTGGAGATATCCAGCGCCACTCGCTTTATATCTCAAACTGGAGACAGGGCTGATTCCATGTTCCATCTCGACCTCAGGGGTCCAGAGAACGATAGTGCGTGCTCCAGTCCTCCCCTCGAAGGTTTTTACGCTCACCATGAGCAGTTTCAGTCTCATAGACGCTTCACGCGTCATCGACGCCGCCTCCGTTGCCGCGCTCGTCTTCTCTTGGACGTGCTCCACGAGCGCGTTCTCGTAGCGTGAGAACGATTCCAGCCTGGCGGTCACCGCCTCCGGACCTTGCGATGCAAGATGAGCCACGCCCTCCGGGCCAAGCAAGGCCATAAGCTTAGTAAGCGCGTCCTGCTGCGCCGGGGGAAAATTCACGAACACGGGGTGTTCCATCCTCGCAGAGGATATAGTCAACCGAATCAGGAGCGGGATTGACTACAAGTGCTACCAAGTGCAGCGCGGGCGGCCGTAGCTTTAGCCGTCAGAGGAAGACGTTCGACTTAAAGACCGGATACGGTACGCCTGATTAGGTGGCGCAAACACGCGCAAAAGCTGTTGCTGCAGCTGATCCCAAGTGCGAAAAGCAGCGTCAACAAAACGTGCCGCACGTTAGTACCCATTCGCGAGCGCGACCTCCAAGCCTGGAGATAGCCAGCACCACGCGCTAATACTCAGACTGGAGCAGGGCTGATCCCATGCCCATCTCGATCTCACGGGTCCAGAGAAGGAGATTCTCTCCATTCTTCCCCTCGAAGGATTTTACGCTCACCATGAGCAGTTTCAGTCTCATAGACGCTTCACGCGTCATCGACGTCGCCTCCGTTGCGGCGCTCATCTTCTCTTGGACGTGCTCCACGAGCGCGTTCTCGTAGCGTGAGAACGATTCCAGCCTGGCGGTGACCGCATCTGGACCTTGTGATGCAAGATGAGCCACGCCCTCTGGGCCAAGCAAGGGCATAAGCTTAGTAAGCGCGTCCTGCTGCGCCGGGGGCAAATTCACGAACACGGGGTGTTCCATCCTCGCAGAGGATATAGTCAACCGACTCAGGAGCGGGATTGACTACAAGTGCTACCAAGTGCAGCGGGGCTGCCGTAGCTTTAGCGTCAGAGGAAGACGTTCGCCGAGAAGACCGGATACGGTACGCCTGATTAGGCGGCGCGAACACGCGCAAAAGCTGTTGCTGCAGCTGATCCCAAGTGCGAAATGCAGCGTCAACAAACGTGCCGCACGTTAGTACCCATTCGCGAGCGCGACCTCCAAGCCTGGCGATAGCCAGCGCCACGCGCTGATACTCAGACTGGAGCAGGGCTGATCCCATGTCCATCTCGACCTCACGGGTCCAGAGAAAGAGATTCTCTCCATTCTTCCCCTCGAAGGGTTTTACGCTCACCATGAGCAGTTTCAGTCTTATAAACGCTTCACGCGTCATCGACGCCGCCTCCGTTGCGGCGCTCATCTTCTCTTCGACGTGCTCCACAAGCGCGGTCTTGTAGCGTGAGAACGATTCCAGCCTGGCGGTGACCGCCTCTGGACCTTGTGATGCAAGATGAGCCACGCCCTCTGGGCCAAGCAAGGACATAAGCTTAGTAAGCGCGTCCTGCTGCGCCGGGGGCAAATTCACGAACACGGGGTGTTCCATCCTCGCAGAGGATATAGTCAACCGACTCAAGAGCGGGATTGACTACAAGTGCTACCAAGTGCAGCGGGGCTGCCGTAGCTTTAGCGTCAGAGGAAGACGTTCGACTTAAAGACCGGATACGGTACGCCTGATTAGGCGGCGCGAACACGCGCAAAAGCTGTTGCTGCAGCTGATCCCAGTGCGAAAAGCAGCGTCAACAAACGTGCCGCACGTTAGTACCAATTCGCGAGCGCGACCTTCAAGCCTGGAGATAGCCAGCGCCACGCGCTGATACTCAGACTGGAGCAGGGCTGATCTCATGTCCATCTCGACCTCACGAGTCCAGAGAAGAAGATTCTTCTACATTCTTCCCTCGGAGAGATTTACGGCTCACCAATGAGCAGTTTCAGTCTCATAGACGCTTCACGCGTCATCGACGCCGCCTCCGTTGCGGCGCTCATCTTCTCTTGGACGTGCTCCACGAGCGCGTTCTCGTAGCGTGAGAACGATTCCAGCCTGGCGGTGACCGCATCTGGACCTTGTGATGCAAGATGAGCCACGCCCTCTGGCCCAAGCAAGGACATAAGCTTAGTAAGCGCGTCCTGCTGCGCCGGGGGCAAATTCACGAACACGGGGTGTTCCATCCTCGCAGAGGATATAGTCAACCGACTCAGGAGCGGGATTGACTACAAGTGCTACCAAGTGCAGCGGGGCTGCCGTAGGTTTAGCGTCAGAGGAAGACGTTCGACGCGAAACCGGATACGGTACGCCTGATTAGGCGGCGCGAACACGCGCAAAAGCTGGTTGCTGCAGCTGATCCCAAGTGCGAAAAGCAGCGTCAACAAAACGTGCCGCACGCTAGTACCCATTCGCGAGCTCGACCTCCAAGCCTGGAGATAGCCAGCGCCACGCGCTGATACTCAGACTGGGAGCAGGGCTGATCTCATGTCCATCTCGACCTCACGGGTCCAGAGAAGGAGATTCTCTCCGTTCTTCCCCTCGAAGGTTTTTACGCTCACCATGAGCAGTTTCAGTCTCATAGACGCTTCACGCGTCATCGACGCCGCCTCCGTTGCGGCGCTCATCTTCTCTTGGACGTGCTCCACGATCGCGTTCTCGTAGCGTGAGAACGATTCCAGCCTGGCGGTGACCGCCTCTGGAGCTTGCAATGCAAGATGAGCCACGCCCTCCGGGCCAAGCAAGGACATAAGCTTAGTAAGCGCGTCCTGCTGCGCCGGGGGGCAAATTCACGAACACGGGGTGTTCCATCCTCGCAGAGGATATAGTCAACCGACTCAGGAGCGGGATTGACTACAAGTGCTACCAAGTGCAGCGGGGCTGCCGTAGCTTTAGCGTCAGAGGAAGACGTTCGCCGAGAGGACCGGATACGGTACGCCTGATTAGGTGGCGCAAACACGCGCAAAAGCTGTTGCTGCAGCTGATCCCAAGTGCGAAAAGCAGCGTCAACAAACGTGCCGCACGTTAGTACCCATTCGCGAGCGCGACCGCCAAGCCTGGAGATAGCCAGCGCCACTCGCTGATACTCAGACTGGAGCAGGGCTGATCCCATGTCCATCTCGACCTCACGGGCCCAGAGAAGGAGATTCTCTCCGTTCTTCCCCTCGAAGGTTTTTACGCTCACCATGAGCAGTTTCAGTCTCATAGACGCTTCACGCGTCATCGACGCCGCCTCCGTTGCGGCGCTCATCTTCTCTTATGCGTGCTCCAAGAGCGCGTTCTCATAGCGTGAGAACGATTCCAGCCTGGCGGTGACCGCATCTGGACCTTGCGATGCAAGATGAGCCACGCCCTCTGGCCCAAGCAAGGACATAAGCTTAGTAAGCGCGTCCTGCTGCGCCGGGGGCAAATTCACGAACACGGGGTGTTCCATCCTCGCAGAGGATATAGTCAACCGACTCAGGAGCGGGATTGACTACGAGTGCTACCAAGTGCAGCGGGGCGGCCGTAGCTTTAGCGTCAGAGGAAGACGTTCGACTCAAATACCGGATACGGTACGCCTGATTAGGCGGTGCGAAACGCGCAAAAGCTGTTGCTTCAGCCGATCCCAAGTGAGAAATGCAGCGTCAACAAACGTACCGCACGTTAGTACCCATTAGCGAGCTCGACCTCCAAGCCTGGCGATAGCCAGCGCCACGCCGCTGATACCTCAGACCGGAGCAGGGCTGATCCCATGTCCATCTCGACCTCACGGGTCCAGAGAAAGAGATTCTCTCCATTCTTCCCCTCGAAGGTTTTACGCTCACCATGAGCAGTTTCAGTCTCATAGACGCTTCACGCGTCATCGACGCCGCCTCCGTTGCGGCGCTCATCATCTCTTGGACGTGCTCCACGAGCGCGTTCTCGTAGCGTGAGAACGATTACAGCCTGGCGGTGACCGCATCTGGACCTTGCGATGCAAGATGAGCCACGCCCTCTGGGCCAAGCAAGGACATAAGCTTAGTAAGCGCGTCCTGCTGCGCCGGGGCAAATTCACGAACACGGGGTGTTCCATCCTCGCAGAGGATATAGTCAACCGACTCAGGAGCGGGATTGACTACAAGTGCTACCAAGTGCAGCGGGGCTGCCGTAGCTTTAGCGTCAGAGGAAGACGTTCGCCGAGAGGACCGGATACGGTACGCCTGATTAGGTGGCGCAAACACGCGCAAAAGCTGTTGCTGCAGCTGATCCCAAGTGAGAAATGCAGCGTCAACAAACGTGCCGCACGTTAGTACCCATTCGCGAGCGCGACCGCCAAGCCTGGAGATAGCCAGCGCCACTCGCTGATACTCAGACTGGAGTAGGGCCGATCCCATGTCCATCTCGACCTCACGGGTCCAGAGAAGGAGATTCTCTCCGTTCTTCCCCTCGAAGGTTTTTACCCTCACCATGAGCAGTTTCAGTCTCATAGACGCTTCACGCGTCATCGACGCCGCCTCCGTTGCGACGCTCATCATCTCTTGGACGTGCTCCAAGAGCGCGTTCTCATAGCGTGAGAACGATTCCAGCCTGGCGGTGACCGCATCTGGACCTTGCGATGCAAGATGAGCCACGCCCTCTGGCCCAAGCAAGGACATAAGCTTAGTAAGCGCGTCCTGCTGCGCCGGGGCAAATTCACGAACACGGGGTGTTCCCATCCTCGCAGAGGATATAGTCAACCGAATCAGGAGCGGGATTGACTACAAGTGCTACCAAGTGCAGCCGGGCGGCCGTAGCTTTAGCGTCAGAGGAAGACGTTCGCCGAGAAGACCGGATACGGTACGCCTGATTAGGCGGCGCGAGCACGCGCAAAAGCTGTTGCTGCAGCTGATCCCAAGTGCGAAAAGCAGCGTCAACAAACGTGCCGCACGTTAGTACCCATTCGCGAGCGCGACCTCCAAGCCTGGCGATAGCCAGCGCCCCGCGCTGATACTCAGACTGGAGCAGGGCTGATCCCATGTCCATCTCGACCTCACGGGTCCAGAGAAGGAGATTCTCTCCGTTCTTCCCCTTGAAGGTTTTTACGCTCACCATGAGCAGTTTCAGTCTCATAGACGCTTCACGCGTCATCGACGCCGCCTCCGTTGCGGCGCTCCTCTTCTCTTGGACGTGCTCCACGAGCGCGTTCTCGTAGCGTGAGAACGATTTCAGCCTGGCGGTGACCGCATCTGGACCTTGCAATGCAAGATGAGCCACGCCCTCTGGGCCAAGCAAGGACATAAGCTTAGTAAGCGCGTCCTGCTGCGCCGGGGGCAAATTCACGAACACGGGGTGTTCCATCCTCGCAGAGGATATAGTCAACCGACTCAGGAGCGGGATTGACTACAAGTGCTACCAAGTGCAGCCGGGCGGCCGTAGCTTTAGCGTCAGAGGAAGACGTTCGCCGAGAAGACCGGATACGGTACGCCTGATTAGGCGGCGCAAACACGCGCAGAAGCCGTTGCTGCAGCTGATCCCAAGTGAGAAATGCAGCGTCAACAAACGTGCCGCACGTTCGTACTTATTCGCGAGCGCGACCTCCAAGCCTGGCGATAGCCAGCGCCACGCGCTGATACTCAGACTGGAGTAGGGCCGATCCCATGTCCATCTCGACCTCAGGGGTCCAGAGAAGGAGATTCTCTCCGTTCTTCCCCTCGAAGGTTTTTACGCTCACCATGAGCAGTTTCAGTCTCATAGACGCTTCACGCGTCATCGACGCCGCCTCCGTTGCGGCGCTCATCTTCTCTTAGGCGTGCTCCAAGAGCGCGTTCTCGTAGCGTGAGAACGATTTCAGCCTGGCGGTGACCGCCTCTGGAGCTTGCAATGCAAGATGAGCCACGCCCTCCGGGCCAAGCAAGGACATAAGCTTAGTAAGCGCGTCCTGCTGCGCCGGGGGCAAATTCACGAACACGGGGTGTTCCATCCTCGCAGAGGATATAGTCAACCGAATCAGGAGCGGGATTGACTACAAGTGCTACCAAGTGCAGCGGGGCGGCCGTAGCTTTAGCGTCAGAGGAAGAAGTTCGACGCGAAGACCGGATACGGTACGCCTGATTAGGCGGCGCGAACACGCGCAAAAGCTGTTGCTGCAGCTGATCCCAAGTGAGAAATGCAGCGTCAACAAACGTGCCGCACGTTAGTACCCATTCGCGAGCTCGACCTCCAAGCCTGGCGATAGCCAGCGCCACGCGCTGATACTCAGACTGGAGTAGGGCCGATCCCATGTCCATCTTGACCTCACGGGTCCAGAGAAGGAGATTCTCGCCGTTCTTCCCCTCGAAGGTTTTTACGCTCACCATGAGCAGTTTCAGTTTCATAGACGCTTCACGCGTCATCGACGCCGCCTCCGTTGCGACGCTCATCATCTCTTGGACGTGCTCCACGAGCGCGTTCTCGTAGCGTGAGAACGATTCCAGCCTGGCGGTGACCGCCTCCGGACCTTGCAATGCAAGATGAGCCACGCCCTCTGGGCCAAGCAAGGACATAAGCTTAGTAAGCGCGTCCTGCTGCGCCGGGGGCAAATTCACGAACACGGGGTGTTCCATCCTCGCAGAGGATATAGTCAACCGAATCAGGAGCGAGATTGGCTACAAGTGCTACCAAGTGCAGCCGGGCGGCCGTAGCTTTAGCGTCAGAGGAAGACGTTCGACGCGAAGACCGGATACGGTACGCCTGATTAGGCGGCGCGAACACGCGTAAAAGCTGTTGCTGCAGCTGATCCCAAGTGAGAAATGCAGCGTCAACAAACGTACCGCACGTTAGTACCCATTCGCGAGCTCGACCTCCAAGCCTGGAGATAGCCAGCGCCACGCGCTGATACTCAGACTGGAGCATCCATCTCGACCTCACGGGTCCAGAGAAGGAGATTCTTTTCATTCTTCCCCTCGAAGGATTTTACGCTCACCATGAGCAGTTTCAGTCTCATAGACGCTTCACGCGTCATCGACGCCGCCTCCGTTGCGGCGCTCATCTTCTCTTGGACGTGCTCCACGAGCGCGTTCTCGTAGCGTGAGAACGATTCCAGCCTGGCGGTGACCGCCGCTGGACCTTGCGATGCAAGATGAGCCACGCCCTCTGGGCCAAGCAAGGACATAAGCTTAGTAAGCGCGTCCTGCTGCGCCGGGGGCAAATTCACGAACACGGGGTGTTCCATCCTCGCAGAGGATATAGTCAACCGAATCAGGAGCGGGATTGACTACAAGTGCTACCAAGTGCAGCCGGGCGGCCGTAGCTTTAGCGTCAGAGGAAGACGTTCGCCGAGAAGACCGGATACGGTACGCCTGATTAGGCGGCGCGAACACGCGCAAAAGCTGTTGCTGCAGCTGATCCCAAGTGCGAAAAGCAGCGTCAACAAACGTGCCGCACATTAGTACCCATTCGCGAGCGCGACCTCCAAGCCTGGCGATAGCCAGCGCCACGCGCTGATACTCAGACCGGAGCAGGGCTGATCCCATGTCCATCTCGACCTCACGGGTCCAGAGAAGGAGATTCTCTCCATTCTTCCCCTCGAAGGTTTTTACGCTCACCATGAGCAGTTTCTGTCTTATAGACGCTTCACGCGTCATCGACGCCGCCTCCGTTGCGGCGCTCATCTTCTCTTGGACCTGCTCCGCGAGCGCGTTCTCGTAGCGTGAGAACGATTCCAGCCTGGCGGTCACCGCCTCCGGACCTTGCGATGCAAGATGAGCCTCGCCCTCTGGGCCAAGCAAGGACATAAGCTTAGTAGGCGCGTCCTGCTGCGCCGGGGGCAAATTCACGAACACGGGGTGTTCCATCCTCGCAGAGGATATAGTCAACCGACCCAGGAGCGGGATTGACTACAAGTGCTACCAAGTGCAACGGGGCTGCCGTAGCTTCAGCGTCAGAGGAAGACGTTCGACTCAAAGACCGGATACGGTACGCCTGATTAGGCGGCGCGAACACGCGCAAAAGCTGTTGCTGCAGCTGATCCCAAGTGAGAAATGCAGCGTCAACAAACGTGCCGCACGTTAGTACCCATTCGGAGCGCGACCTCCAAGCCTGGAGATAGCCAGCGCCACGCGCTGATACTCAGACTGGAGTAGGGCCGATCCCATGTCCATCTCGACCTCAGGGGTCCAGAGAAGGAGATTCTCTCCGTTCTTCCCCTCGAAGGTTTTTACGCTCACCATGAGCAGTTTCTGTCTCATAGACGCTTCACGCGTCATCGACGCCGCCTCCGTTGCCGCGCTCATCTTCTCTTGGACGTGCTCCACGAGCGCGTTCTCATAGCGTGAGAACGATTCCAGCCTGGCGGTCACCGCCTCCGGACCTTGCGATGCAAGATGAGCCTCGCCCTCTGGGCCAAGCAAGGACATAAGCTTAGTAGGCGCGTCCTGCTGCGCCGGGGGCAAATTCACGAACACGGGGTGTTCCATCCTCGCAGAGGATATAGTCAACCGACCCAGGAGCGGGATTGACTACAAGTGCTACCAAGTGCAGCCGGGCGGCCGTAGCTTTAGCGTCAGAGGAAGACGTTCGACGCGAAGACCGGATACGGTACGCCTGATTAGGCGGCGCGAACACGCGCAAAAGCTGTTGCTGCAGCTGATCCCAAGTGAGAAATGCAGCGTCAACAAACGTGCCGCACGTTAGTACCCATTCGGAGCGCGACCTCCAAGCCTGGAGATAGCCAGCGCCACGCGCTGATACTCAGACTGGAGTAGGGCCGATCCCATGTCCATCTCGACCTCACGGGTCCAGAGAAGGAGATTCTCTCCGTTCTTCCCCTCGAAGGTTTTTACGCTCACCATGAGCAGTTTCTGTCTCATAGACGCTTCACGCGTCATCGACGCCGCCTCCGTTGCGACGCTCATCATCTCTTTGACGTGCTCCACGAGCGCGTTCTCGTAGCGTGAGAACGATTCCAGCCTGGCGGTGACCGCCTCTGGACCTTGCGATGCAAGATGAGCCACGCCCTCTGGCCCAAGCAAGGACATAAGCTTAGTAAGCGCGTCCTGCTGCGCCGGGGGCAAATTCACGAACACGGGGTGTTCCATCCTCGCAGAGGATATAGTCAACCGAATCAGGAGCGGGATTGACTACAGGTGCTACCAAGTGCAGCCGGGCGGCCGTAGCTTTAGCGTCAGAGGAAGACGTTCGCCGAGAAGACCGGATACGGTACGCCTGATTAGGCGGCGCAAACACGCGCAAAAGCTGTTGCTGCAGCTGATCCCAAGTGAGAAATGCAGCGTCAACAAACGTGCCGCACGTTCGTACCCATTCGCGAGCTCGACCTCCAAGCCTGGCGATAGCCAGCGCCACGCGCTGATACTCAGACTGGAGCAGGGCTGATCCCATGTCCATCTCGACCTCACGGGTCCAGAGAAGGAGATTCTCTCCGTTCTTCCCCTCGAAGGTTTTTACGCTCACCATGAGCAGTTTCAGTCTCATAGACGCTTCACGCGTCATCGACGCCGCCTCCGTTGCGGCGCTCCTCTTCTCTTGGACGTGCTCCACGAGCGCGTTCTCGTAGCGTGAGAACGATTATAGCCTGGCGGTGACCGCCGCTGGACCCTGCAATGCAAGATGAGCCTCGCCCTTTGGGCCAAGCAAGGACATAAGCTTAGTAAGCGCGTCCCTGCTGCGCCGGGGGCAAATTCACGAACACGGGGTGTTCCATCCTCGCAGAGGATATAGTCAACCGACTCAGGAGCGGGATTGACTACAAGTGCTACCAAGTGCAGCGGGGCGGCCGTAGCTTTAGCGTCAGAGGAAGACGTTCGACGCGAAGACCGGATACGGTACGCCTGATTAGGCGGCGCGAACACGCGAAAAGCTGTTGCTGCAGCTGATCCCAAGTGAGAAATGCAGCGTCAACAAACGTGCCGCACGTTAGTACCCATTCGGAGCGCGACCTCCAAGCCTGGAGATAGCCAGCGCCACGCGCTGATACTCAGACTGGAGTAGGGCCGATCCCATGTCCATCTCGACCTCACGGGTCCAGAGAAGGAGATTCTCTCCGTTCTTCCCCTCGAAGGTTTTTACGCTCACCATGAGCAGTTTCAGTTTCATAGACGCTTCACGCGTCATCAACGCCGCCTCCGTTGCGGCCCTCATCTTCTCTTAGGCGTGCTCCAAGAGCGCGTTCTGCGTAGGCGTGAGAAACGATTTCAGCCTGGGCGTGGACGACATCTGGAACCTGGCGACGACAGAATGAAGCCACGCCCTCTGGGCCAAGCAAGGACATAAGCTTAGTAGGCGCGTCCCGGGGTGCCGGCGGGGGACATATTCACGAACACGGGGTGTTCCATCCTCGCAGAGGATATAGTCAACCGACCCAGGAGCGGGATTGACTACAAGTGCTACCAAGTGCAACGGGGCTGCCGTAGCTTCAGCGTCAGAGGAAGACGTTCGACTCAAAGACCGGATACGGTACGCCTGATTAGGCGGCGAGAACACGCGCAAAAGCTGTTGCTGCAGCTGATCCCAAGTGAGAAATGCAGCGTCAACAAACGTGCCGCACGTTCGTACCCATTCGCGAGCGCGACCTCCAAGCCTGGCGATAGCCAGCGCCACGCGCTGATACTCAGACTGGAGCAGGGCTGATCCCATGTCCATCTCGACCTCACGGGTCCAGAGAAGGAGATTCTCTCCGTTCTTCCCCTCGAAGGTTTTTACGCTCACCATGAGCAGTTTCAGTCTCATAGACGCTTCACGCGTCATCGACGCCGCCTCCGTTGCGACGCTCATCATCTCTTGGACGTGCTCCACGAGCGCGTTCTCGTAGCGTGAGAACGATTCCAGCCTGGCGGTGACCGCATCTGGACCTTGCGATGCAAGATGAGCCACGCCCTCTGGGCCAAGCAAGGACATAAGCTTAGTAAGCGCGTCCTGCTGCGCCGGGGGCAAATTCACGAACACGGGGTGTTCCATCCTCGCAGAGGATATAGTCAACCGACCCAGGAGCGGGATTGACTACAAGTGCTACCAAGTGCAGCGGGGCTGCCGTAGCTTTAGCGTCAGAGGAAGACGTTCGACCCAAAGACCGGATACGGTACGCCTGATTAGGCGGCGCGAACACGCGCAGAAGCTGTTGCTTCAGCTGATCCCAAGTGAGAAATGCAGCGTCAACAAACGTGCCGCACGTTAGTACCCATTCGGAGCGCGACCTCCAAGCCTGGAGATAGCCAGCGCCACGCGCTGATACTCAGACTGGAGTAGGGCCGATCCCATGTCCATCTCGACCTCACGGGTCCAGAGAAGGAGATTCTCTCCGTTCTTCCCCTCGAAGGTTTTTACGCTCACCATGAGCAGTTTCAGTCTCATAGACGCTTCACGCGTCATCGACGCCGCCTCCGTTGCGACGCTCATCTTCTCTTAGGCGTGCTCCAAGAGCGCGTTCTCGTAGCGTGAGAACGATTTCAGCCTGGCGGTGACCGCATCTGGACCTTGCGACGCAGGATGAGCCACGCCCTCTGGGCCAAGCAAGGACATAAGCTTAGTAAGCGCGTCCTGCTGCGCCGGGGGCAAATTCACGAACACGGGGTGTTCCATCCTCGCAGAGGATATAGTCAACCGACCCAGGAGCGGGATTGACTACAAGTGCTACCAAGTGCAGCGGGGCTGCCGTAGCTTTAGCGTCAGAGGAAGACGTTCGACGCGAAGACCGGATACGGTACGCCTGATTAGGCGGCGCGAACACGCGCAAAAGCTGTTGCTGCAGCTGATCCCAAGTGAGAAATGCAGCGTCAACAAACGTGCCGCACGTTCGTACCCATTGGCGAGCTCGACCACCAAGCCTGGCGATAGCCAGCGCCACGCGCTGATACTCAGACTGGAGTAGGGCTGATCCCATGTCCATCTCGACCTCACGGGTCCAGAGAAGGAGATTCTCTCCGTTCTTCCCCTCGAAGGTTTTTACGCTCACCATGAGCAGTTTCAGTCTCATAGACGCTTCACGCGTCATCGACGCCGCCTCCGTTGCGACGCTCATCATCTCTTGGACGTGCTCCACGAGCGCGTTCTCGTAGCGTGAGAACGATTCCAGCCTGGCGGTGACCGCATCTGGACCTTGCGATGCAAGATGAGCCACGCCCTCTGGGCCAAGCAAGGACATAAGCTTAGTAAGCGCGTCCTGCTGCGCCGGGGGCAAATTCACGAACACGGGGTGTTCCATCCTCGCAGAGGATATAGTCAACCGACCCAGGAGCGGGATTGACTACAAGTGCTACCAAGTGCAACGGGGCTGCCGTAGCTTCAGCGTCAGAGGAAGACGTTCGACTCAAAGACCGGATACGGTACGCCTGATTAGGCGGCGCGAACACGCGCAAAAGCTGTTGCTGCAGCTGATCCCAAGTGAGAAATGCAGCGTCAACAAACGTGCCGCACGTTAGTACCCATTCGGAGCGCGACCTCCAAGCCTGGAGATAGCCAGCGCCACGCGCTGATACTCAGACTGGAACAGGGCTGATCCCATGTCCATCTCGACCTCACGGGTCCAGAGAAAGAGATTCTCTCCATTCTTCCTCCCCGAGGTTTTACGCTCACCATGAGCAGTTTCAGTCTCATAGACGCTTCACGCGTCATCGACGCCGCCTCCGTTGCGGCGCTCATCATCTCTTGGACGTGCTCCACGAGCGCGGTCTTGTAGCGTGAGAACGATTCCAGCCTGGCGGTGACCGTCTCTGGACCTTGCGATGCAAGATGAGCCACGCCCTCTGGGCCAAGCAAGGACATAAGCTTAGTAAGCGCGTCCTGCTGCGCCGGGGCAAATTCACGAACACGGGGTGTTCCATCCTCGCAGAGGATATAGTCAACCGACTCAGGAGCGGGATTGACTACGAGTGCTACCAAGTGCAGCGGGGCGGCCGTAGCTTTAGCGTCAGAGGAAGACGTTCGACGCGAAGCCGGATACGGTACGCCTGATTAGGCGGTGCGAAACGCGCAAAAGCTGTTGCTTCAGCCGATCCCAAGTGAGCAATGCAGCGTCAACAAACTTGCCGCACGTTCGTACCCATTCGCGAGCTCGACCACCAAGCCTGGCGATAGCCAGCGCCACGCGCTGATACTCAGACTGGAGCAGGGCTGATCCCATGTCCATCTCGACCTCACGGGTCCAGAGAAAGAGATTCTCTCCATTCTTCCCCTCGAAGGTTTTTACGCTCACCATGAGCAGTTTCAGTCTCATAGACGCTTCACGCGTCATCGACGCCGCCTCCGTTGCGGCGCTCCTCTTCTCTTGGACGTGCTCCACGAGCGCGTTCTCGTAGCGTGAGAACGATTCCAGCCTGGCGGTGACCGCCTCCGGACCTTGCAATGAAAGATGAGCCACGCCCTCCGGGCCAAGCAAGGACATAAGCTTAGTAAGCGCGTCCTGCTGCGCCGGGGGCAAATTCACGAACACGGGGTGTTCCATCCTCGCAGAGGATATAGTCAGCCGACTCAGGAGCGGGATTGACTACATGTGCTACCAAGTGCAGCCGGGCGTCGTAGCTTTACCGTCAGAGGAAGACGTTCGCCGAGAAGACCGGATACGGTACGCCTGATTAGGCGGCGCGAACACGCGCAAAAGCTGTTGCTGCAGCTGATCCCAAGTGCGAAAAGCAGCGTCAACAAACGTGCCGCACGTTAGTACCCATTCGCGAGCGCGACCTTCAAGCCTGGAGATAGCCAGCGCCACGCGCTGATACTCAGACTGGAGTAGGGCCGATCCCATGTCCATCTCGACCTCACGGGTCCAGAGAAGGAGATTCTCTCCGTTCTTCCCCTCGAAGGTTTTTACGCTCACCATGAGCAGTTTCAGTTTCATAGACGCTTCACGCGTCATCAACGCCGCCTCCGTTGCGGCCCTCATCTTCTCTTAGGCGTGCTCCAAGAGCGCGTTCTCGTAGCGTGAGAACGATTTCAGCCTGGCGGTGACCGCATCTGGACCTTGCGACGCAAGATGAGCCACGCCCTCTGGCCCAAGCAAGGACATAAGCTTAGTAAGCGCGTCCTGCTGCGCCGGGGGCAAATTCACGAACACGGGGTGTTCCATCCTCGCAGAGGATATAGTCAACCGACCCAGGAGCGGGATTGACTACAAGTGCTACCAAGTGCAGCGGGGCTGCCGTAGCTTTAGCGTCAGAGGAAGACGTTCGACTCAAAGACCGGATACGGTACGCCTGATTAGGCGGCGCGAACACGCGCAGAAGCTGTTGCTTCAGCTGATCCCAAGTGAGAAATGCAGCGTCAACAAACGTGCCGCACGTTAGTACCCATTCGCGAGCTCGACCTCTAAGCCTGGCGATAGCCAGCGCCACGCGCTGATACTCAGACTGGAACAGGGCTGATCCCATGTCCATCTCGACCTCACGGGTCCAGAGAAGGAGATTCTCTCCATTCTTCCCCTCGAAGGTTTTTACCCTCACCATGAGCAGTTTCAGTCTCATAGACGCTTCACGCGTCATCGACGCCGCCTCCGTTGCGACGCTCATCATCTCTTGGACGTGCTCCACGAGCGCGTTCTCGTAGCGTGAGAACGATTCCAGCCTGGCGGTGACCGCCGCTGGACCTTGCGATGCAAGATGAGCCACGCCCTCTGGGCCAAGCAAGGACATAAGCTTAGTAAGCGCGTCCTGCTGCGCCGGGGGCAAATTCACGAACACGGGGTGTTCCATCCTCGCAGAGGATATAGTCAACCGACTCAGGAGCGGGATTGACTACAAGTGCTACCAAGTGCAGCGGGGCGGCCGTAGCTTTAGCGTCAGAGGAAGACGTTCGACGCGAAGACCGGATACGGTACGCCTGATTAGGCGGCGCGAGCACGCGCAAAAGCTGTTGCTTCAGCCGATCCCAAGTGAGAAATGCAGCGTCAACAAACGTGCCGCACGTTAGTACCCATTCGCGAGATCGACCTCCAAGCCTGGCGATAGCCAGCGCCACGCGCTGATACTCAGACTGGAGCAGGGCTGATCCCATGTCCATCTCGACCTCACGGGTCCAGAGAAGGAGATTCTCTCCATTCGTCCCCTCGAAGGTTTTTACGCTCACCATGAGCAGTTTCTGTCTCATAGACGCTTCACGCGTCATCGACGCCGCCTCCGTTGCGGCGCTCATCTTCTCTTGGACCTGCTCCGCGAACGCGTTCTCGTAGCGTGAGAATGATTCCAGCCTGGCGGTGACCGCCTCCGGACCTTGCAATGAAAGATGAGCCACGCCCTCCGGGCCAAGCAAGGACATAAGCTTAGTAAGCGCGTCCTGCTGCGCCGGGGGCAAATTCACGAACACGGGGTGTTCCATCCTCGCAGAGGATATAGTCATCCGACTCAGGAGCGGGATTGACTACAAGTGCTACCAAGTGCAGCGGGGCTGCCGTAGCTTTAGCGTCAGAGGAAGACGTTCGACTCAAAGACCGAATACGGTACGCCTGATTAGGCGGCGCGAACACGCGCAGAACCTGTTGCGTCAGCTGATCCCAAGTGAGAAATGCAGCGTTAACAAACGTGCCGCACGTTAGTACCCATTCGGGAGCGCGACCTCCAAGCCTGGAGATAGCCAGCGCCACGCGCTGATACTCAGACTGGAGTAGGGCCGATCCCATGTCCATCTCGACCTCACTGGTCCAGAGAAAGAGATTCTCTCCGTTCTTCCCCTCGAAGGTTTTTACGCTCACCATGAGCAGTTTCAGGTTCATAGACGCTTCACGCGTCATCGACGCCGCCTCCGTTGCGACGCTCATCATCTCTTGGACGTGCTCCACGAGCGCGTTCTCGTAGCGTGAGAACGATTTCAGCCTGGCGGTGACCGCCGCTGGACCTTGCGATGCAAGATGAGCCACGCCCTCTGGGCCAAGCAAGGACATAAGCTTAGTAGGCGCGTCCTGCTGCGCCGGGGGCAAATTCACGAACACGGGGTGTTCCATCCTCGCAGAGGATATAGTCAACCGACCCAGGAGCGGGATTGACTACAAGTGCTACCAAGTGCAACGGGGCTGCCGTAGCTTCAGCGTCAGAGGAAGACGTTCGACTCAAAGACCGGATACGGTACGCCTGATTAGGCGGCGAGAACACGCGCAAAAGCTGTTGCTGCAGCTGATCCCAAGTGAGAAATGCAGCGTTAACAAACGTGCCGCACGTTAGTACCCATTCGGAGCGCGACCTCCAAGCCTGGAGATAGCCAGCGCCACGCGCTGATACTCAGACTGGAGTAGGGCCGATCCCATGTCCATCTCGACCTCACGGGTCCAGAGAAGGAGATTCTCTCCGTTCTTCCCCTCGAAGGTTTTTACGCTCACCATGAGCAGTTTCAGGTTCATAGACGCTTCACGCGTCATCGACGCCGCCTCCGTTGCGGCGCTCATCTTCTCTTGGACGTGCTCCACGAGCGCGTTCTCGTAGCGTGAGAACGATTTCAGCCTGGCGGTGACCGCATCTGGACCTTGCGATGCAAGATGAGCCACGCCCTCTGGGCCAAGCAAGGACATAAGCTTAGTAGGCGCGTCCTGCTGCGCCGGGGGCAAATTCACGAACACGGGGTGTTCCATCCTCGCAGAGGATATAGTCAACCGACCCAGGAGCGAGATTGGCTACAAGTGCTACCAAGTGCAACGGGGCTGCCGTAGCTTCAGCGTCAGAGGAAGACGTTCGACTCAAAGACCGGATACGGTACGCCTGATTAGGCGGCGAGAACACGCGCAAAAGCTGTTGCTGCAGCTGATTCCAAGTGAGAAATGCAGCGTCAACAAACGTGCCGCACTTTAGTACCCATTCGGGAGCGCGACCTCCAAGCCTGGAGATAGCCAGCGCCACGCGCTGATACTCAGACTGGAGTAGGGCCGATCCCATGTCCATCTCGACCTCACGGGTCCAGACAAGGAGATTCTCTCCGTTCTTCCCCTCGAAGGTTTTTACGCTCACCATGAGCAGTTTCAGTCTCATAGACGCTTCATGCGTCATCGACGCCGCCTCCGTTGCGACGCTCATCATCTCTTGGCCGTGCTCCACGAGCGCGTTCTCGTAGCGTGAGAACGATTCCAGCCTGGCGGTGACCGCCGCTGGACCTTGCGATGCAAGATGAGCCACGCCCTCTGGGCCAAGCAAGGACATAAGCTTAGTAAGCGCGTCCTGCTGCGCCGGGGGCAAATTCACGAACACGGGGTGTTCCATCCTCGCAGAGGATATAGTCAACCGACCCAGGAGCGGGATTGACTACAAGTGCTACCAAGTGCAACGGGGCTGCCGTAGCTTCAGCGTCAGAGGAAGACGTTCGACTCAAAGACCGGATACGGTACGCCTGATTAGGCGGCGAGAACACGCGCAAAAGCTGTTGCTGCAGCTGATCCCAAGTGAGAAATGCAGCGTCAACAAACGTGCCGCACGTTAGTACCCATTCGCGAGCTCGACCTCCAAGCCTGGCGATAGCCAGCGCCACGCGCTGATACTCAGACTGGAACAGGGCTGATCCCATGTCCATCTCGACCTCACGGGTCCAGAGAAGGAGATTCTCTCCGTTCTTCCCCTCGAAGGTTTTTACGCTCACCATGAGCAGTTTCAGTCTCATAGACGCTTCACGCGTCATCGACGCCGCCTCCGTTGCGACGCTCATCATCTCTTGGACGTGCTCCACGAGCGCGTTCTCGTAGGGTGAGAGCGATTCCAGCCTGGCGGTGACCGCCTCCGGACCTTGCAATGCAAGATGAGCCACGCCCTCCGGGCCAAGCAAGGACATAAGCTTAGTAAGCGCGTCCTGCTGCGCCGGGGGCAAATTCACGAACACGGGGTGTTCCATCCTCGCAGAGGATATAGTCAACCGACCCAGGAGCGGGATTGACTACAAGTGCTACCAAGTGCAACGGGGCTGCCGTAGCTTTACCGTCAGAGGAAGACGTTCGACGCGAAGACCGGATACGGTACGCCTGATTAGGCGGCGCGAACACGCGTAAAAGCTGTTGCTGCAGCTGATCCCAAGTGAGAAATGCAGCGTCAACAAACGTACCGCACGTTAGTACCCATTCGGAGCGCGACCTCCAAGCCTGGAGATAGCCAGCGCCACGCGCTGATACTCAGACTGGAGTAGGGCCGATCCCATGTCCATCTCGACCTCACGGGTCCAGAGAAAGAGATTCTCTCCGTTCTTCCCCTCGAAGGTTTTTACGCTCACCATGAGCAGTTTCTGTCTCATAGACGCTTCACGCGTCATCGACGCCGCCTCCGTTGCGGCGCTCATCATCTCTTGGACGTGCTCCACGAGCGCGTTCTCATAGCGTGAGAACGATTCCAGCCTGGTGGTGACCGCATCTGGACCTTGCGATGCAAGATGAGCCACGCCCTCCGGGCCAAGCAAGGACATAAGCTTAGTAAGCGCGTCCTGCTGCGCCGGGGGCAAATTCACGAACACGGGGTGTTCCATCCTCGCAGAGGATATAGTCAGCCGAATCAGGAGCGGGATTGACTACAAGTGCTACCAAGTGCAGCGGGGCTGCCGTAGCTTTAGCGTCATAGGAAGACGTTCGACTCAAAGAGTCACTAATACTAAGTTCCTTATCCAAAGGAGCTTACAGCCCAATACCAGGGCTCAAAGTTAATACCTTAACTTTTATGCTTCAAAACCAGAAGTGTTTTTACTATTATTGCGGTCAAGCCGCCTAAGGTAAATATATCTGTTTAACTATCTAGAATAGTTAAACCTAATCAAATGCATAACGTGTGGCTTTCAGCCAACGTACTGAGAGGCCTTGTTAACTCTTCAGCTTATGTACTGAGAGTTTGTTAACTCTCTGGGTATTTCGTACCGCTGTGTGCTCCACACCATGTAACCCCGTTATACTATTGGTGCGCCACTAAGAACAAGGCATTCAAGGAGAAGATGTTCAACCCGTTGAACGATGACTACGGTCTAAAGGATCAGGGCCTATTCAAAACCTACTTAGGCATTGAAGTGTATCAGAACGAGAAGTCACTTAAGATTCAGCAAACTCGTTACAGCAAACAGATCATAGAGAGATTCAACTTCACTGATACACACGCAAGCCGGATCCCGATAAAGACCAAGATGAGACTCACGGTTGGCGATGTGGACACTGACAAGCGCAGGCAGGAGCCAGCTCCAGGTAAACTGTTTCCGTACCGCGAACTCATGGGATCTGTCACGTATCTGGCCACTTGGACCAGGCCAGATCTAGCATACGTAGTGGGCCAGCTCAGCCGCTTCGTACAGAACCTTACTCAGCGGTACATCGGTGCAGCCAAGCGAGTGCTGAGGTACTTCTCCGGCCCGTTTCAAAATGATGATTGGGGTTTTTTATTGATCGCACATAACTAAATAATCTATTTCTATTGGATAAAAAGGGGCTCTGGTTTTGCATAGCTGCGGGCCACTAAAATTATGGTTGGCCTAGAGTAAAGTCAACCCCGCATGTTGGGGTTCTAACACGATGCCCAGAACTCCTGGGAAAAAAGATATTGCGCCTGAAACTCGCATCAATGTGGTTGTTTTCCTTGCTGAACGGAGCGTCCAAGGTAAACTGCTCCGTGGAGCAGTCTGTGCAGCTATTGAGGCTTTTGATATGTGTCGCAACAGCGTCAAGAAGATCTGGAAGTCGCACCAAAAGGTTAGCTTTATGTCCGCCCAGAAGCGAGTGCAACCCAAGCGCGGAAGGTGCCTGTCCGTGCAAGAAGTTATGGAGCTCGTCCAAGGGGTGCCACTTTGCCAGAGGCAAACCCAGCGAGCACTGGCGGCTGCATCTGGTATACCACGCACTATGGTATCTTGTTGATGGGACTCTATGTCGCGCATCTTCTCGTGCTAAACCTACTTTGAATGATACTCACAAGACAAAACGACTACAATGGGTTATATCGCATGGCAAGATGGCATTAGGTGCTGTAACATCTCAAAAAGTATTATTACTCAACCTTTTAAGTGTTGTAGTTTGTTATTATATTGTTTATATTGTTTTGGCTCAGGTGCCCGAATGTACCGCATGTATCACATGTACAATACTGTGCATGTAGATGAAAAGTGGTTTAACCTCTACGAAGGGGCCACAAGATATTACCTGACAGCCAATGAGCAGCTGCCTTATCGACCCTGTGCAAGCAAGAGATACATAGGTAAAATCATGTTCTTAGCTGCTGTCGCGCGTCTTCGCTACGACTTTCACAAGAAACAGTACTTTGATGGTAAGATTGGCATGTGACCTATTGTTAAAAAGATCGAGGCGGTTCGTAGCTTTGCTAATCGTCCTGAAGGTACGCTAATTACGAAGAGTGTGTCTATGACTCGAGCTCTTTACCGTGAACTACTTGTCGAAAAAGTATTTCCAGCAATTCGATCCAAACTGCCAGGTATTTTTTCAAATGTTATTTTTTGTTGATGCAACTCAATTATGTTTTTTTTTGTTTTTAGCTCGCAGAGGTTCGACCGTGGTCGTCCAGAAGGACAATGGAGGGCCTCATGTTTTAGAAGGTGATGCTCAACTCGAACATGCTGGGATGGTTGGTGACTGGAGATAAAGATGCGCTGTCAGCCGCCTCGGTCACTCGACCTAAATGTACTTGATTTGGAATACTTCTCGTCTATTCAGGCTCTACAGTATCAAAAAGCTGCCTGCGACTCTGACAGCCTTATTACGACGGTTGAGGACGCTTTCGATGAGCTCAGGTGGCAAACACTTGACAAGTGTTTTGTCACTTTGCAGAAAGTGATGGAGTCTATAATGGTTAGTGATGGGGGTAACGATTTTAAGCTTCCGCGCGTTAGTAAACATATTGGACGTAATGCCCGAATGCCAATGTCGGATGTAGTCGACACCGATCCGGTTACGAAAGGATACAGTCAGCGGTATGCCTAAATTCAAGGTTAATCGAAGCTTTTATTGCTCGTAATTTTGATCATTATAGTTTTAGGCTATCACTGATTGGTCAATATAAATAGTTGGTTTACACAAATGATCTCGACTTTCCGAATCAACCTCGCCCCAAACACATCTAATTCGCAGTGCTTCTAGTAAGTCCCTGCGTCTAAAACTGCGTCCAACTGTTGTTAATTGCCCAGTTTAGTCGCTCTAAAAGTACGGTGTAATATCGCTAAAGTTTGACTGAATTGCGACAAAAAACCTAATGTCTTTTTGAACGCGGCGGTCTAATCGCATCGTGCACGCGCATATTTTACCGTTCTTACAACCTAAAAAAATATGTTCCTGTGCGCCGTACTCCGGGCTATGACGTGGTGTGCCCTGCGTCTACCAGCTAGCTCTTGTTTAAGCGTTTTTTTTGCCCAAAACTGAAATCGTCATTTTAACGTGGGTCGAACAAGTACATTATAGGAACAAGGCGTCATGGGATCGTCAACTCGATGGACACCAGTGCCACGTTGCACAAGACATTGGTTATCGAAGGATTCTGTGATTCGGACTGGGGTAACGACCCAGACACGAGAAAAAGTGTTACTGGCTACGTGCATTGCCTGGCTGGTGGCGCGATTTCATGGGCGTTGCGCAATTGACCGCTGAGGCGGAATACGTAGCAGCCTGTAAGGCATGCATGGACGGCCTGCGTAACGTACTGATTGAGGCATTCCCTCACATAAAGATGTTGTATCGCCTAGGCATCGACAACTAGGCGGCGTTCGTAATGGCCACGAACCCCACATACAGTCGCAAGACGCGACACATCGAGCTACATTGGCATTACGTTCGAGACCAAGTGACTAAGAATACCGTGGAACTATGTAAGGTCAAGACGGACGATAACCCGTCCGACGTGATGGCGAAGCCCCTCGCCAGTGGTCGTTTCGAGATGCTGGATGAGATGGCTGGCATGATCAAATAACATATTCCGATGCTGCCTTCGCAGGAGGGCGTGTTGGAAACCGCATCCAAGTAGCAGCAGTATATGATGGCCAAGGCCAAGTATACCGTAGTCAAGTATAAGTGAAGAGTGTTGGTAGAAAGTACGCTACCCGTGCGGACACCAGTGCGCACACAGAGAAGGTTACCTCAGCAATGCTCCAGTCCAATTTTTACGTTCTTATCAACAAGCTAGTGTATTTGCGTGTTACACTACAGCTAAGAGCACTTTCCAACATAATTATCACAGGATCGTTATATCTCCTGATTCCTCGTCTACGCCACTTTATCCAAAATACTCTAGGCAAGTTGGCCCAATAACTCTTCTTGTCGCTTTCGCTTGGATATACTTGTCTTGGCTGTACACGCTGCAACAGCTCGTGACTTCTTTTCTCAATGTGCAATGAAGCAGTCGTCGTCACTCTCGGCTGCACTTTGGACCATCCATTTTATTGCTTTCTGTCCCAACAGTAATGTTTTATATATTGTGAAAACCGATTAGTTTGTCTTGCATTATTTGCATGCAAATCGTTATTGTGGTGTTGACAAAAATGGTCTGGCTACGGTAATAAAACGGAGTGCAAAGTCGTATTAGAGATATCAAATCGGACTGCGGCAAAGAGTGCACCAGGACTGGAGTAGAGCAGTCGAGATAACGGAGAGAAACGGTGATCGGTACGCAGCAGAATTCCGGTGGCGAGCAATTGTGCTGCATCACGCGTACAGCGTGCCTTGTGACCAAGTCGGGCGGATTTTCGGTGTGTCAGGGCGTACCGTGAGCCAGTGGTATCTACAATTCAAGCAAAATGGGCACGTCGATCCTGGAAAGCAGCCCAAGAAGTCTCGCCATAATGCCGAAATGCTTTCGTTTGTTAGCGACTACGTTTCGGGGAACCCGTGCTTCTACGTGGAGGAGTTGCAGGAAGAGCTTCGCCAACGATTTGGTCACAACGTTAAAGGTGTATCTGCAACCAGTGTACTACGAATGCTTCGGTTTGAGCTAGGGCTGTCGCGTAAGGTACTCGAGCGACGTGCACGTGAAGCTGTTCCGCAGGAAAATAAAGGGTTCATGGTGAAGATGCGGACTTGGTATAGCTACCCCGAGCAGTTGGTATTTGTTGACGAGACGTCGAAGAATGGTCTCGACGCAGCTAGACGTTATGCGTGGTCTCCAAGAGGCCAACGAGCTATTGTTCGCACTCCATTTGCTCGTGGCAATCGGGTCTCTATCGTGGCTGCATGTGGCGCGCGCGGCTTCTTTCCTTGGAGGACAGCTCGCGGCACCTTTACTCGCCTCAAGTTTCATCGTGCTTTCATCGGCTCAATATTAAAGCACTTGAACCCGTGGCCGCTTCCTAGATCAATAGTCGTGCTGGACAACGCCCGTATTCATATGTATGCCGAGCTCGAAACCGCTGTTCACTCATGTGGAGCTGTACTGTTGTTGTTACCGCCTTACTGCCCCCAATTCAATCCGATCGAAGTGTTATTCGGGCAGTTGAAGAGGTGGTTAGCTCGACATGCGAATTTGGCGTTTGGTCTGTACCCTGAAAGGGTATTAAAAGTTGCTATGCCAAGATGCACGAAGGACGAAGATGGTGGAGGTACAGGTCTGTTCAGACATTGCGGATACGATGAAGGTGGTTTAAACGAGGCTGCCTTCGAGCGAGAGCTAGATTTATTTCAGTAGGACCGCGGCGGATGGGAGGAGCTTGGTGGGGTGGGTGGGAGAGTTCGAGCGAAGCGAGATAAAAAAACCAATATACGCGTGTATTTGCCTTTGATATGGCTGTTATGGCTCCCTTTACTCTTCTTCTATAATATGGTCTTCGTCGACCATATCTTCGGTCGGTTCAGCTGGGACGTCGAATGAGGAGAATACCCCTTCAGCTAGTAGGTTGTGATTCGGTAAGCCAAGCATGGTTCGTAGTTTACGCACGTTAAACGAAAGCTGTAGATCTGACGAGCCATTCAGCTGTACAGTGATCGTTTGCAGGTTGCTCTCGGTTCTTGTAGGCGTTGGCAAAGGTCACATTGAGTCGAGATGCTGCATCTGGCGAAAAGTTGCATTATCCGGTACGGATGGGGCTGTACCTTCAGGCTGTCCGGCATGGGTGGTCTCCCAATAAGTACGGGCAATAGGTCCGACTTGGACGTCGCCACGCTCCAATAGATAGCCATCAATTGCACGGGCAGCGTCTTGGATTCTTGACACTGTCGCCCTCCGTATTCCTGCAGCCTGAGTAGTTGTCTCTTTTGCAGCAAATACAAACAGCTTTACAACAAAGGGGCCTTTGTTTGTCCTGTACTTCTGGTGATGACCTCTTGCAATATCTATATAGTGCTTCCAGTTTCCAGGTGTCAGCGCAACCCACTCTGCCTGCTTGGCCCCTAGACTTGGCTTCAAGTACATTGCTGTGTCGTCTCGCGTGGTTTTGACTTTGTATAACCGCAGAGCAGGAATACCAATCCTTTCAACTTTAATCTGTAGGTCTTCGAACAGCTCGTTATCTTCGTCAAATGTAAAGTTTGGCTCCTCGATGCTGACGTTTGTTCGACTGGTCTTGGTGATGCTTCCTATTTTAACAGATACACACACTAGAGTCATTGTTCAATTTGTTGTCGAATTTAGTTGTGCTAGACTCGGAATGCCGTCTAGGGATCGGACAAACCGACCGATTTGTTTCTAAATCTGGCGGCGAAGTGATTTATAAATGAATCGGCCTATGTTTTCAATCTCATAAACAGCACAACAATCATCAGTAATTTGCTGCAAGCCTAACTAAATAAACTATTATAAGACGCTTGGGATCTTATTTAGACTATAAATCGGCGGATTTGTAATTCAATTAGACAAACTAATCGGCTTTCACAATATTACAATTTTCTTAAGTTCATAAATATTTGTATTAACGTATAATACGGAGCAATACGCCATCTACTATTACGATAGAGCGCGGTCTATGGGAATTACGGCGTTGTATACGAATGCGTTGTTTTTGCGACAGCTCGCGCCCCATGGGAGAGCAGGGTTGTCGCGGGTTCAAATCCCATCAAACCCGTTATTTCTATGCGCTAAAACTGTAAGTATCTTCGCTCTGTAGTCAGTTACCTAGCTCTCTTTCTTTAATCTCTTGTCGTAGATTAAATCCATGAGCTCGTCCTCAATAGCCCCAAGCAGTGCCTTGCGGCCACCACCGATGATGCGATAGAGAGATGGAGCTTCGGCACGAATTTGCTCTTGGTGCCGCCACCATTGCAGGAAGCATGACTCGCTTATACGCCAACTCACTGACGAAAGTACTTTTTGGCACGCGATGGAACACCACCACCTTTATTATATCGCTCGCTGTTCGAAACTGATATCAAATCCCTTGCGCTGTGGCGGCATGACAGCAAAATTGAGAATGCTCGTAGTTAAATGGTAGCGAGTTATTAGCTGATCTGATCCTAAGAAGTTCTAGACTTCTAGGGTACTTTTCAATACGATGGGCTTAGAAATTGAGCTGAAAGGATTCTGTAGAAATTATAGAATTATAGAATGTCTACTACAGCGCGTTGTATTCAATAGCGTTCTTTTTCTATAAAATGCACTCAGAATTACATGTATTAATACATTTTACATGTAGAAAAGTTTATATTCAGTGATGTCGATCACACGGTTTGCTCTATAAATGGTTAGGTTTTGATTGCTCAAACACGTGCCATCGTTGCGTTTTCATGAAACCAAGAAATGATAAATCGAAAAAGAGCCAAAATGATTAATCACCCCCCCCCCCCAGTGGAGTGTGGTGTCTGTCTGTAAGTCCGTCCGAGGTAGGGCTCTAAAATGTAACGCAAATACGGGCGTTCTACTGGCTGCCGAGCGCAGCGAGGGCGGCCAGAATTGGCTAAAATCGCATTATGTTGTGTTCACATTATATGTGGTCTACATATCGTACTTAAAAGCACCGCTCAAATTTCATTTTGCCCCATTTTCAGCTGCGGTTCGCCAGGCCACGCAAAGGGCGCCGCCTGTGTGCAGGTTAGTTTGCATTGGTAGACTTCGCTAATGTGCACACACGTATTGAATGTTCGTATGAGCCGGTAGTAAAATTTGTAGGACCTGGTGACGCACATTTTGTTTTAAATAGTCATCTTAGTATTTATGGCTAGCAAATATAATGTTTTAAGCTTCGTAGTACTTCTGTAATAATTTAACTTACAATACTGTTTTGCGTAGACCTATTCTAAGTACATTTCAAATTTTTGCTTGCAGTTAATTGTAGTAGTAGTAGTACACGTACTCATTATTTCAGCGCTAGATAAAAATACATAGCGCTATTACTAATATATAGTTGTCGAAATTATTAAAATATTACTGTAGTGGTCCCACAAACACCACTAGCCTGCGCGAAAAAAAAACGCCTTCTTTTGTATTTGCGCACGTAGGGTGCGCCCTTTCGAAAACGATACGTTGTGCACATCAAACGCACTGGAAACAGGGTTTGTGATTGACAGATGTTGGAAAAATAATATCAGTAAAAAAACTATTGCATTTTTGTACGGAATAGCATATTATTGCTCCTTCTCCCTTCCAATAATTTATAAATACGTAAACTATTCTGCAATACTTAATGAGTTACAAAATTTAAGTATACATCAAACTGGGGCTAATGTATCTATTGCAATTATCGGTCAAAATACCATATTATTGATTAGTCCTGTATTTCAATGTATATTACTGAGCTTGAAAACAAAAATATAATAACATTTTTTTTCAGCCTCTGGTGATAGAACTCGCACGGAGGCACGTGATTAAGCAAGAACACGAAACGCGGTGGAACACTGAGTCGGACTATGTACACGATGGGAATCAATGAACAACACAAAGCACGGAAGGCTGCGGACGATAAAAGGGGATGGAACCAATTCAGGCCACAACATCTTATGCGAACCACGAACCACGGAAGCAAACTCGCAGGCATGAAAAACATGGAAGGACACGAAATGAAGGAAGCGGATGCGGGCTACAATAATGACACCTTACATGCGAAGAAGCACGGGCCACGGAAGAGCACACGCGTGTGAAGCCACGGAAGAATACGTAGAGTGACCGAAAAGGAAGTATTCCATACCGCCACGGTAGAGCAACGGAGCTAAGGATCGCACAGACGACAGACCAACCGCGACACCACAAGATAACACGATAACATGGAAGGTGCCACTAAACAATGGGAGAGCTCAGCCGCCGATCTATAGACGGGGAATCTCCAAGCCGCGGAGAGCGATACCAGTGTAGATTCTGAGCTCCCCAAGCCACGGAGGACGATACTACATTAGAACCTGCCTGCACAGACGGCAGACCAGCCACGAGACTACGGAGAACACACTAGCATGGACGGTGGCCCAACCACTTAACCATGGAGAACCAAGCAGCCATGGGAGCTATAGACGGGAGATCATCGAGCCACGGAGCATCATACCAGTGTAGAACCTGAGCTTACCAAGCCACGGAGGACAGGAGGACATGAAAACAGGATTGCACGGACGGCGGACCAGCCACGAAGCACACGGGGGGCGCTTGGGGTGGCCACGATTGCACACCGTGGAGCACGATGCAATTGTAGAACCCGATAGCACGGGCAACGCTGATGCACTACGCGAGCACAATACCGTAGACATCATTACCACACCGCGATTGCACGATAGCGTGATAACGCGGTCGATGGAGCCTCGCCAGGAGAGCATGATGCGCGGGCGACGGAGCAATACGGCTTCCGATGTGGAAAAGTTTAAGGACTTCTGGCCTGAGGACGAATACGGCAAGCGCGCAATTGGTGCTGATGCTCGAGGCATATGCATGTTCAGTGCATTGAAGCGTGCTGTCGAGCTTGCTGGGCGACCGGAAATCGTGACGCAAGATGATATTGATACATTCGTTGCTGATGAACTCCGAGAGCGTGGAGTGTACCTCACACGGGGTACTTCGTGGAAGATAGTCCTTTGGTTCCTGCGTCGACTTAGGGATGCTGGCCGTGATTTTATCTTCAAGGCAATCGACACAGACAGCTTCACCATAGCTGGACGCCGTGGATCACGCATACTGGAGGAAGTGCCTCTCCACGACGGACTTTACTTCGTTGTTGCGTACAACCACAGCCTCGTTGGACACGCGTTCGTGCTCAGAGCTCAAGGAAAGAAGGGCAAGATCCGGCGGAATTTTGACTTGAAGGATCTCAAGCCAGTGTCGTCGGTGATGGATTGGATCACCTTTGTGGCCTGCATTCGTTTTTTCATTGTCTTCAAGAAGAAGTAGATGGATAGGAGTCGGTAGGGATTTCCGCGGGCTTGCCTTATCAATAATGAATGGTCCCAGCAAAACGAAATTGTGTCTGCATGGATGTTAAAAGCATATGCCTATAATAATTCGGTACAAAACCAGGGAAACCTCAGCGAGGAGAAAACCTTAGTGCGAACAAAAGATAAAACCCAGTGGGACAAAAGCTAAAGGAGCGCAATGTAAGTAGGCATGCTTCACGCATTAGTGTTATTATCGTACACTGTACGAAATGGCTTATTGTATAGCTTAAAGGGACTTCATCCGGAGCTTAGCCCTTAGTTCTCTGAACTGATGTTTGTCTAGAGCTTTAATAAACATATCAGCAACCATACATTGCAGTAAGCGACGGAAAACTCGTGCCGCTCGACTTTTTCCTGCACAAACAGTATTGAACGTGAATGTGCTTCGACCTTCCGTGTAATTCGGGGTTATAGCAGATCTTGATGCAGCTTTGGCTGTCCTCGTGGATAACGCTGGTTTGTGTCGTGGTAAAGCCTAACTCTTTGAGGAGCAGTTTGAGGAAAATCATTTCTTGCATACAGTGGCACAGGGCGATATACTCTACGTCTGTTGTAGAGATAACCACAGTGTGGTGTTTGCGCGAACGCCATGATATTGGACTGCTGGCTAGCAAAGTCACATATCCATCGAGGGATCGTCTCGTGTCGGAGCAGTTGGCATAGTCAGAGTCACTGTAAGCAGTTAGCTTGTCGGCGAGGCTCTTGGGTATGATATCAAGAGATCCACCAAGAAGAAGACCGTAGTCTTTCGTTCCCGATATATACTTCAGACCTCTAACGACTGCTTTCCAGTGGTCCATTCCCGGATTAGCTAGGGATTGACTGACCTCACGCATATAGAATGTCATGTCGGGTCGGGTGCCTACCATAAGATGCATGATACTCCCAACGGCTTCGCGATACGGAATATCTTTCATCGCATATTTCTCTGCCTCACTGCTGGGTTGGCTGCTTACGGAACGTTTGACGTTCCGCTCTGCTGGGGTTGCTATAGGGTACAGAATGTAGTCGCTGAAGCCGTCAAGGACCTTCGTAGCGTACTTGGGTTGGTGAATAAATATCGTTCGGTTCTTACGGTCACGTTGAATAGACCAGCCGAGTAAGTACTTCACCTCCTCTAAATATGTCATGGAGAACCGCTTTTTCAGGGCAGATTTCAGCTCGTTTACGAGGGCTGGTGTAGGCGCAATGATCAGGAGGTCGTCAATATACACAGCAATGTAGCATGTAACTAAACTCCGTCAACCGTGCGTTTGAAATCACAGCTGCCCTTAATGAGCTTGTGAAACCCAATGCTTTCAAGGAAGGCAGACAACGTTTTGTACCATGCACGGGGAGCTTGTTTCAACCCGTTCAGGCTCTTTAGGAGTTTGCATACGAGATGCTCCTTAGCCGGGACTTTGAACCCTTCCGGTTGAGCCATGTAGATCTGCTCCTCAAGCATTCCGTTGAGAAATGATGTCTCTACGTCCATTTGGTGGACTTCAAGATCGAGCAAAGCTGCAATGGTAAGAAAGAGTCTGAGTACCTCCATCCTGATATCAGGTGAGAAAATCTCGTTATAATCAATGCCATGTTCCTGAAGGAATCCCTTAATCACCAGACGCCCTTTGAAGGGGTCAATTTCACCTGAGCCGGTATATTTTACAACCAAGTCCCATCGGTACATTAAAATGTTCCTTCCCTTTGGAGGGGGTTCCAGAACCCAGGTTCGGTTGTCCATGTGGGAACTATATTCCGCTTTTGCTGCTTTGCGCCACCGATTAGCGTGAGCCGACTTCATGACTGCTCGATACGTGGTGGGATCGGTCACATACCGGATAGCGAATAGTGTGTAGAGCAGTGTTCTACGTTGCTCTTGCTCCTGTAAATCTTCCTCGGAATTGAAGGTAAATTCCTCGTCATGGCCATGATATGGGGTCGCTTAGGAGCAGGAGACGATAGAGGTTCAGATGAAGTCTCTGTTCGGAACGAGTAATGTATTTGTGTCATGTCAGGTGCCCCCCTCAGTGTTGGTAGTTGGTGATTAGCTGCAGGTGATGTCATTGCAGGTGTCGGCTCAATCGGTTTCGTGTGGACAAGCTGATCTGACTCAATCGTAGTCTGTTCTGGTGTATCAGTCAGGTTAGCCAGGGAGGGGTATTCGTCTTCCTTAAAGATGACATCTCGGCTGTAGACAATGGCATGAGAGCTGAGATCCATCAAGGAATAGCACTTCTTGTGGTCGGGTACGCCTAGGTACATGCACAGCCGTGCTCGAGCATCAAGTTTGTCGCGATATTGCTCTGTAATATGAACGTATGCACTACACCCAAATGCTTTCATGCACTGCATGGATGGGATGCGGTTGAACCAGAGCTCATACGGTGTACGACCGTTGGTCGTTGAGCTAGGAGTCATGCTGATTAGTGTCGTAACATGACAGACACACTCTGCCCACCGTTGCTTGGGAAGGTTACCGTCAAGCCGTAGGGCTCGTACCCGTTCCATTATAGCTCTCATGCGACGTTCCGCAACTCCATGCTGTTGCGGAATGTATGCGTTTGTGAACTGGGGCGTGAGTGCCGTACTTCTTGGAAATTACACGCCCAAGTTTTTCGTATTCCTTGGAATTATCAGCTTGGAGAACCTGGATGTCGTTTTCTTCGATAGCACACGGACGCTACTCAAGCACACTGATGTTGTGTCTGAAAATATTTAGGGCTTTCTTTCTGAAATTTCCATAGCATTCATAAACCTGACTCCGGTTTTTCATCGGGTAGGTGAACATGAATCGGGAATAGTCATCGATAAAGATCACAAAGTAACGGCAACCAGTAAGGCTAGACACAGGTAAAGGACCACAAATGCCTGTATGGACCTTTTACCATGGTGCTGTCGCATGCTCAACTACGCTGTTTGAATAGAATGGTGAGCGGTGTGACTTCGCTAGCGTGCACGCCGTACTGAAGAAGGGCCTCTTCCGGTTTACAGAGGCAGTGCCGTCGAGTCCACGGATGGCTTGGCTCTTAGATAGAACCTGCAAGATGCGAACGTTAGGATGCACAAGACGTTTGTGTAAAAGCAGAAGAGATCGTTGCTTACCCGACGGAGCAATGAGTGCCGATGCGTTCGCCGAAGGTTTGGCCTGGAACTGATACAGATCCGAGGTGGTCGGCATTGGCGCCTTTATGTTAAAGCGCTGGTCAGTCTGCACGACGCACTTCTTGCGATCGAAGTTGAAGCGGAAGTCGTGCTTCACGGCGGCAGGGACCGAGAGTAAGCTGAAGTGCAACTGGGAAGGAGGGGGCGTAGAGGACGCCATGAAGGGAGAGCTTATTCATATTGCCTTTGGTGTCGATGACGTCCAGCTCAACTCGTCCAATACCCTCAATCGGGATTTTGTTCTTTCCGCCGACAGTGATAGATCCACCACTCGCAGAGATGCTGGAGAACCACTGGGCTTCATGCGTCACATGATGCGTACACGCAGCGTCAATGGTCCACGTAGTGTCCATATCAACGTTGGCTGTAAGACTCAGAGGCGGGTTGATGGGGGTGGCAACTGCAATGAGGCCAGACTCGCGGCGCTCTTGGCGAAACATCTTACGACGGTTACCATCGGCTTCACCATCGTCATTCTAGTCGTCCTGGCGACGTTTGCCCTCGTGGGACTTGCCACGGTGGTAGTCATCACCAGAGCTGTCTTGGCGGTTTTGGCGCTGTCGATTCTTGCCACGATTGCCGTTGTATTTGCCCCCAGAGCCGTTTCCGTTGCGCTTGTTCTTGCCCTTGTTGTTCGGATGGTCACGATTTACATTGCCTTTAAAGACAAAGTTCGCAGGAAGTACAGTGCCAGCCTTCACATGTCCATCTCTTAAATCTTTCTGTAGACTTCTGCAGTGGCGAAAACTGTGGCGCGGGCGGGCGCAGTACGAGCAGGTATTGTTGAGGCTGTTGATGTGGGCGGACGGAGTGCAAGGAGGTTCTGCCGCAACCAGATCACGCTCATTCTTAGTCGCTGCAGTCTCCGGTGTGCCTTTTGCCAAAGTGTAGCGCTCTTGAGCTTGGAGGTCCCGCATCTTTCCTTGCTTGATGTCCTCATACGGGATATACTTCTGTTGGTCCTTCCAAATGCGGAGGTTATCTTTCCACGACTTGGGCATGGAGTGGAACAGGTAAATCGACTTCTGTCCCTCCGTCATCACCTATTCGGTGGCTTCCGACGCGGCTTTCATCGCACTCTCAAGTTTAAGGAAGAACTCCGTGAGATCAGAGCCCTCCTCGTACTTGATCTCGATCAGGTAGTGCTGGAGGAAGTAAGGGTCGCCGTGAAAGACGGCTCCCTCGTACTTCTCACAAATGAAGCTGAAGATGTCGTAGGACGTGACGAGATTCTTGACCAGCCAAACGTGCGTGTTGTCCATGGTTTTCATCAGAAATGTATTGGTCTTGGCTTCCTGGCGACGGCACTCACGTTGGTTCAGCGGCTTGGCCTTAGTCTTCTTCTACGGCTTACGTGCTTGGACGCCATGAAGGGAGAGCTTCTTCATGTTGCCTTTGGTGTCGATGACGTCCAGCTCAACTCGTCCAATATTCTCAATCGGGATGTTGTTCTTTCCGCCGACAGTGATAGATCCACCACTCGCAGAGATGCTGGAGAACCACTGGGCTTCATGCGTCACATGATGCGTACACGCAGCGTCAATGGTCCACGTAGTGTCCATATCAACGTTGGCTGTAAGACTCAGAGGCGGGTTGATGGGGGTGGCAACTGCAATGAGGCCAGACTCGCGGCGCTCTTGGCGAAACACCTTACGACGGTTACCATCGGCTTCACCATCGTCATTCTAGTCGTCCTGGCGACGTTAGCCCTCGTGGGACTTGCCACGGTGGTAGTCATCACCAGAGCTGTCTTGGCGGTTTTGGCGCTGTCGATTCTTGCCACGATTGCCGTTGTATTTGCCCCCAGAGCCGTTTCCGTTGCGCTTGTTCTTGCCCTTGTTCTTCGGATGGTCACGATTTACATTGCCTTTAAAGGCAAAGTTCGCAGGAAGTACAGTGCCAGCCTTCACATGTCCATCTTTTAAATCCTTCTGTAGACTTCTGCAGTGACGAAAACTGTGGCGCGGGCTGGCGCAGTACGAGCAGGTATTGTTGAGGCTGTTGATGTGGGCGGACGGAGTGCAAGGAGGTTCTGCCGCAACCAGAGCACGCTCATTCTTAGTCGCTGCAGTCTCCGGTGTGCCTTTTGCCAAAGTGTAGCGCTCTTGAGCTTGGAGGTCCCGCATCTTTCCTTGCTTGATGTCCTCATACGGGATATACTTCTGTTGGTCCTTCCAAATGCGGAGGTTATCTTTCCACGACTTGGGCATGGAGTGGAACAGGTAAATCGACTTCTGTCCCTCCGTCATCACCTTTTCGGTGGCTTCCGACGCGGCTTTCATCGCACTCTCAAGTTTAAGGAAGAACTCCGTGAGATCAGAGCCCTCCTCGTACTTGATCTCGATCAGGTAGTGCTGAAGGAAGTAAGGGTCGCCGTGAAAGACGGCTCCCTCGTACTTCTCACAAATGAAGCTGAAGATGTCGTAGGACGTGACGAGATTCTTGACCAGCCAAACGTGCGTGTTGTCCATGGTTTTCATCAGAAATGTATTGGTCTTGGCTTCCTGGCGACGGCGCTCACGTTGGTTCAGCGGCTTGGCCTTAGTCTTCTTCTACGGCGTACGTGCTTGGACGCCATGAAGGGAGAGCTTCTTCATGTTGCCTTTGGTGTCGATGACGTCCAGCTCAACTCGTCCAATATTCTCAATCGGGATTTTGTTCTTTCCGCCGACAGTGATAGATCCACCACTCGCAGAGATGCTGGAGAACCACTGGGCTTCATGCGTCACATGATGCGTACACGCAGCGTCAATGGTCCACGTAGTGTCCATATCAACGTTGGCTGTAAGACTCAGAGGCGGGTTGATGGGGGTGGCAACTGCAATGAGGCCAGACTCGCGGCGCTCTTGGCGAAACACCTTACGACGGTTACCATCGGCTTCACCATCGTCATTCTAGTCGTCCTGGCGACGTTAGCCCTCGTGGGACTTGCCACGGTGGTAGTCATCACCAGAGCTGTCTTGGCGGTTTTGGCGCTGTCGATTCTTGCCACGATTGCCGTTGTAGTTGCCCCCAGAGCCGTTTCCGTTGCGCTTGTTCTTGCCCTTGTTCTTCGGATGGTCACGATTTACATTGCCTTTAAAGGCAAAGTTCGCAGGAAGTACAGTGCCAGCCTTCACATGTCCATCTTTTAAATCTTTCTGTAGACTTCTGCAGTGGCGAAAACTGTGGCGCGGGCGGGCGCAGTACGAGCAGGTATTGTTGAGGCTGTTGATGTGGGCGGACGGAGTGCAAGGAGGTTCTGCCGCAACCAGAGCACGCTCATTCTTAGTCGCTGCAGTCTCCGGTGTGCCTTTTGCCAAAGTGTAGCGCTCTTGAGCTTGGAGGTCCCGCATCTTTCCTTGCTTGATGTCCTCATACGGGATATACTTCTGTTGGTCCTTCCAAATGCGGAGGTTATCTTTCCACGACTTGGGCATGGAGTGGAACAGGTAAATCGACTTCTGTCCCTCCGTCATCACCTATTCGGTGGCTTCCGACGCGGCTTTCATCGCACTCTCAAGTTTAAGGAAGAACTCCGTGAGATCAGAGCCCTCCTCGTACTTGATCTCGATCAGGTAGTGCTGGAGGAAGTAAGGGTCGCCGTGAAAGGCGGCTCCCTCGTACTTCTCACAAATGAAGCTGAAGATGTCGTAGGACGTGACGAGATTCTTGACCAGCCAAACGTGCGTGTTGTCCATGGTTTTCATCAGAAATGTATTGGTCTTGGCTTCCTGGCGACGGCGCTCACGTTGGTTCAGCGGCTTGGCCTTAGTCTTCTTCTACGGCTTACGTGCTTGGACGCCATGAAGGGAGAGCTTCTTCATGTTGCCTTTGGTGTCGATGACGTCCAGCTCAACTCGTCCAATACCCTCAATCGGGATTTTGTTCTTTCCGCCGACAGTGATAGATCCACCACTCGCAGAGATGCTGGAGAACCACTGGGCTTCATGCGTCACATGACGCGTACACTCAGCGTCAATGGTCCACGTAGTGTCCATATCAACGTTGGCTGTAAGACTCAGAGGCGGGTTGATGGGGGTGGCAACTGCAATGAGGCCAGACTCGCGGCGCTCTTGGCGAAACATCTTACGACGGTTACCATCGGCTTCACCATCGTCATTCTAGTCGTCCTGGCGACGTTTGCCCTCGTGGGACTTGCCACGGTGGTAGTCATCACCAGAGCTGTCTTGGCGGTTTTGGCGCTGTCGATTCTTGCCACGATTGCCGTTGTATTTGCCCCCAGAGCCGTTTCCGTTGCGCTTGTTCTTGCCCTTGTTCTTCGGATGGTCACGATTTACATTGCCTTTAAAGGCAAAGTTCGCAGGAAGTACAGTGCCAGCCTTCACATGTCCATCTTTTAAATCTTTCTGTAGACTTCTGCAGTGGCGAAAACGGTGGCGCGGGCGGGCGCAGTACGAGCAGGTATTGTTGAGGCTGTTGATGTGGGCGGACGGAGTGCTAGGAGGTTATGTCGCATCCAGAGCACGCTCATTCTTAGTCGCTGCAGTCTCCGGTGTGCCTTTTGCCAAAGTGTAGCGCTCTTGAGCTTGGAGGTCCCGCACCTTTCCTTGCTTGATGCCCTCATACGGGATATACTTCTGTTGGTCCTTCCAAATGCGGAGGTTATCTTTCCACGACTTGGGCATGGAGTGGAACAGGTAAATCGACTTCTGTCCCTCCGTCATCACCTTTTCGGTGGCTTCCGACGCGGCTTTCATCGCACTCTCAAGTTTAAGGAAGAACTCCGTGAGATCAGAGCCCTCCTCGTACTTGATCTCGATCAGGTAGTGCTGGAGGAAGTAAGGGTCGCCGTGAAAGACGGCTCCCTCGTACTTCTCACAAATGAAGCTGAAGATGTCGTAGGACGTGACGAGATTCTTGACCAGCCAAACGTGCGTGTTGTCCATGGTTTTCATCAGAAATGTATTGGTCTTGGCTTCCTGGCGACGGCGCTCACGTTGGTTCAGCGGCTTGGCCTTAGTCTTCTTCTACGGCTTACGTGCTTGGACGCCATGAAGGGAGAGCTTCTTCATGTTGCCTTTGGTGTCGATGACGTCCAGCTCAACTCGTCCAATACCCTCAATCGGGATTTTGTTCTTTCCGCCGACAGTGATAGATCCACCACTCGCAGAGATGCTGGAGAACCACTGGGCTTCATGCGTCACATGATGCGTACACGCAGCGTCAATGGTCCACGTAGTGTCCATATCAACGTTGGCTGTAAGACTCAGAGGCGGGTTGATGGGGGTGGCAACTGCAATGAGGCCAGACTCGCGGCGCTCTTGGCGAAACACCTTACGACGGTTACCATCGGCTTCACCATCGTCATTCTAGTCGTCCTGGTGACGTTTGCCCTCGTGGGACTTGCCACGGTGGTAGTTATCACCAGAGCTGTCTTGGCGGTTTTGGCGCTGTCGATTCTTGCCACGATTGCCGTTGTAGTTGCCCCCAGAGCCGTTTCCGTTGCGCTTGTTCTTGCCCTTGTTCCTCGGATGGTAGCGATTTACATTGCCTTTAAAGGCAAAGTTCGCAGGAAGTACAGTGCCAGCCTTCACATGTCAATCTCTCAAATCTTTCTGTAGACTTCTGCAGTGGCGAAAACTGTGGCGCGGGCGGGCGCAGTACGAGCAGGTATTGTTGAGGCTGTTGATGTGGGCGGACGGAGTGCTAGGAGGTTCTGTCGCAACCAGAGCACGCTTATTCTTAGTCGCTGCAGTCTCCGGTGTGCCTTTTGCCAAAGTGTAGCGCTCTTGAGCTTGGAGGTCCCGCACCTTTCCTTCAATTCTCTGCTTGAGGTCCTCATACGGGATATACTTCTGTTGGTCCTTCCAAATGCGGAGGTTATCTTTCCACGACTTGGGCATGGAGTGGAACAGGTAAATCGACTTCTGTCCCTCCGTCATCACCTTTTCGGTGGCTTCCGACGCGGCTTTCATCGCACTCTCAAGTTTAAGGAAGAACTTCGTGAGATCAGAGCCCTCCTCGTACTTGATCTCGATCAGGTAGTGCTGGAGGAAGTAAGGGTCGCCGTGAAAGACGGCTCCCTCGTACTTCTCACAAATGAAGCTGAAGATGTCGTAGGACGTGACGAGATTCTTGACCAGCCAAACGTGCGTGTTGTCCATGGTTTTCATCAGAAATGTATTGGTCTTGGCTTCCTGGCGACGGCGCTCACGTTGGTTCAGCGCCTTGGCCTTAGTCTTCTTCTACGGCCTACGTGCTTGACGTACTTCACGACGGTTAAACAGTCGGATCACGGGCAGGTCCATCCGCTTGAGCGCAGTGTCCGAGCCATCGCTTGAGTCTTCATCAGAGCCAGGTTGGGGTTTGACATCGTCGTCGCTCTCGTCGTAATCGACGGCGTCGGAGTCGACCTTAGCCGTCCACGCCGGCGTGGTCTTGGGTGGATCGTCGGTGCCGGACATGTCACTCCCGCTGTCCTCGCTTTCGTCCTCGGAGACACCGTCGTAGTCGGGCTTCGTCACAAAGCCGAGAAGATGTTTTCCGTCGAGTGCTTCACACACGTGATCCTTCCAGACATCAAAGTTGTCGCCACCAATGAGTCTGGGGGAGTCGTCGCTGGGGGCTTGGCTTGGGGTCATAATCTTTTGCAGGGTCAGATTAAGAATAGGAGCAGATAAGTGTGGAGGAGTCGTCAAAAGACGAGGTCGGGTAGATTAGAGCTGGTCCACTGCAAGCAGGCTGCCTAGCAGCAGACTTAAGATTGTTGGTTTTAAGATAACTACACTGGTACAGACTATAGCATAGTAAAGGCTTGACTAACAGCTTTTAACGAGACCTTTTGTATCGGATTATCAGCTTCCAGAGGTAGATGGTACAATGTGCCACTATGTAAAGGTGCAGCCATTGACAAGTGATACCGAATTACTACTGAACTACTACAATAGCTAGTAGTTTGGCGAGCGAAGACAACTAATACTACTACAGTAGCTATTACATTAACAGCCAGTAATATATTACTACTACCTAATTATTAGACAACGCATTTGAGGATTGGACAGAAGAATCACACTCGAAATTTATCAATGATAATAGTGAAGTGCGCCCGTGAAATTGGTCACACGCTGGAACGGTTCGTCGCACAGGACCGCTTTAGAGGCTTGTACGCAAGCACCAGTCGTTTTGGCTGCCCAAATCAGGGGTCATTCTGTCTTTTATTTGTAATTTAAGACGTCGTAGTCAAGCATTTGGAAATTGTCTGCATTTGATGCATTTGCTTCCTTCTTGGCCCGCCATTTAGACCAAATGGTCTAGAATTTTTGGTGGCTGACAATTAATATTCAGTAATATACACCATTTCTCGGCCAAGTTTCCAGTTTTACCAACCATCGTGCAAATGGCCCGTTCTTGTGAGATCTAATTTAAGGCTGTGTGGAGACACACCATTTTTAATTTTAGGCTACGGCATTTGGCGATTTGCAAGAAAAGGCCACTTTTCCCACGACATGCATGGATGGTAAGTATCATTTCGTTTTATCAAAAACAATTGACTCTGTTCTCACTACGCCATAGCTACTTTGCTGTCTTACGCTTCTTTGCAGGTGCTTCAGCCTGGGCAGACTCACCCACTTCTCGTCCACGACGGTCTTGATTGTCTTTAGCAGTCATAGCCATGGCTGCACGGTGAGCCTGACGCGCCTGCTTCGCCGCTTTCGCATCAAGTCCTTCCTGCTCACTCGGCTTGGCATACAGCGAGTCGCCTTGAAATTCATGTGGCACGTACGGTCTGATGCTGTAGTACATCGCTTCGCGTTTCTCTACGTTCGGAGGTGGTGGATTCAGCACGTCCACGTATTCTTGCATCATCGTAGTAATCTTCTCCTTTGTAGTAAGCACGCCGTCAATCTTCCGCCGCAAATTCTTCTTTACAACATCGTCATCAGGTCCTTTTTGGCAAGAAACCACCCCCAACTCGGACGAGTCCATAGAAAATATTTGGAATTGTTGTATTCCATCCAGTCGCTTGTATAACTCCGTCAACACCTCTTTGTACGTCTTGAACTGCTCGCTTCCACGTGGGATGTGAACCGTCGCGGAGTTTGACGCAGCTGCCTTCACCGCGTCTACTACATGCGGCACCGTCCAGCAATCGATATTGGCGATATGCTTTCTGATGTGGCCGAACCCGCGGTCGCACGAGTTCTTTGTATGGCCCTTTACAAAGAACTTGTAGTCGACGTGATTCAGCAGCCCCATGTCTACCTGCGCCAACAAGAGCTTTATGACATAGTTGTTCTTGTTTTGGCCCGAGCAGTTGTCTGCGTAGACAGTCAGGCGGGTCTTGCCTTCCGCAAGTACTTTTGTCCACAAACGGGAGATAGTAGTTAAACTTGTCCCGGAGACCGTAGCCGCGCGCTCTGTCAACTGGCACCTGCATCAGTGTTCCTAATAGAGTGTAGATGCTGATCTGCTTCTCCTCTCGATTCATCGTCGACAATGAACACAGCAACGACTCCAGCTCCTTGGCTTTGCCCTCCACGCATCGATTATCGCACTTGTCGCCTTGAATAATCGAGCTGACTTCTTGCTGTAAATCGTGGTCCATATCCTCAGCATCCTCCGCGCCGCTTCCTTCGCTCTCCGCTGTCAGGGGCTCGTCGTCGTTGCTGCAAACTTGCGATTCAGGCGTGTAATCTTCATCACCGCTGTCGTCTAGTTCGTCACTGTCGCTAGCTTCACTAGCATTGCTGTTGCTGTCGTTGTAGTCAGTAGCAACGTCTTGTTCGCGGGCGATCTGGCCTACTGGAGCCACAGAGTCGAGAGGCACGTTGCTTGGTTGCGGGTCCAGTGGTGTTGGCGTGGACCTGTCGGTGATAGTCCCTTCAGAAGCGTATGCCGCAAGTTCTTCCATGCTCGAAGCTTGGTCTCTGCTGATACACCTAAATCAAACTTTTGAAAAGTCAAAATGGTCGCTAGCTCATTTATCCACTTACGTACGAAATATCGATGGTCAACTTTAACCCCGTTTATCTCGAAAACTCCAAATGGTTGATTAGTATGATTTGGGCTGACGCCGTCTCATATTAGGTACAGAAATTTGTCCCTCCTCCGACCAGATCAAACCGTTGACACAACGATCACCCGGCAGATTGCCTCATTGTTTTTACCATCAAGCAAAGCGGTCGAATCAGGTTTTATTAAAACAAAACTAAAATAAGATTTTACAGTATTCGCTTTAAACGTTACTATACATTTTTTTCTTCTTTTTTCAAAGCGAACACTAGTTTTCTTATCGACTCGGTGGGTGGGTGGGATAAATGGATTAATCCCAACCCCTACATCGACTACTACCGGTCGGAAAGGATGAACGCTGCGCAGGCACCTTCGCAGAGCAAGCGGCCGCCCGAGAAAGGATCGTTCCCACTGGACCACTACGGTGAGTGCGATCCCGCTATGAAGGAGTTTCTGGTCTGCATGCGTGAGCACCGCAACAGCCACATCGACTGCAAGACGCTCTCGGCCACTTACCTGCAGTGCCGCATGGACAAGTGGGCAACTTCATTACAGGGGCCTGATGAAGCCCGAGGAGTTGGAGAAGCTGGGTTTTCACGAGGAAGGCATGAAAAAGATGTGGACGGAACAGACCAACGAGGGTAGAAAGGAAGGCGAGGGATTCGTTGCAGGCCTGGGCATCAAGAAATCCCGTTATGAGAAAAAGTAGCAGTAGCCCGTTGTTCTATTCCTTACACACGAGAAGAGCAGCATCTCTCTGCTGTAGGTATATGTCTCTTAATTAGACAGACCAACGAAAAAATCAAAATCCAGAGCAGCGAGTGTCGCCACCGCTCTATTTTGCAGTGCGACAACTCGCCGCCGTCTCCAGTTCCAGGATACGCAAGCGTAGAGCACTCATTTCGGCTGCGGCCTGGCGTGCATTCGTCTGCAGCTGCTGCTCCAGGACCTGGACGCGTACACGCAGCAGAACCTCCCGCGTTCCACCATCTCCACCGTTGATATCTGGTGTATCGGCCTCCGGTGCGTGCAGACGTGTTGATGGTCGCTCTGGTATTTCTTTTGACTGCTGTGCGAGTGTCTGTTCAAATTGACGAATCACTTTCTCCTGCATCCGTAATGCTTTCTATCAAGTCACAAGAATGATGAGTCATCTATTCAGCGTAGTATCTGGTAAGGGGTTAAGTCACCCGCACCTTAAGAGCGGTTGCTTGCTCCTTTCCACACTGTAGGCGCTGTACTAAAGCAGATTGTACAAGGTGAGCTTGTCATGGCGTTTCTCCAGGTCGGAGTATGCGCTTAAAGACTGCTTGGCGTCAGCAAGCTGCTGCTTCAGGATTTGGTATTCGCGATCTAGCACCTTGTACTTCGTGGCTAGCAACGTGAACCGATGCGATGCTGCTTGGTGCTCTGGGTGTGCAGGGAAAGCAACTTCATTTCCATTGGTAGAGCCCAGTAGCTCGGCTAGTTGTTGCTGCTTGCGGCGTTGTGCAGACTCAATCTGATCCATGAGCTTTTGTAGCTGTTCGTCTTTTAAACGTACCTCTTTCTGTGAATGCGTCATTACAGACATCAAAGAAAACGACCCAATGGCATCCGAGATTGACAGCACTCACCCGTAAGGCCACGATCTTCAACCCACAATTCTTTATGGTAGCTAAACGTGCGCCCACTTCATTCTGGAGCTGATCAGTCAGAAAAGAAGGCGAGTTAGCTTCTTTTTTTCAGCGAGATTTGTGCGCAACATGATGTGCGAAGCGTACCCTTTCAATCTGGAGACCTTAAGCGGTTCCTTCAGCCTGCAAATGAGTGAGCTGCTTTCTCCACAATGCGCCGGTATCGTTTGCCTCCCTGTTGTTTAACGTGGTGGGCGAGATTTGCTGATGCTGCTGTTGCTGCTGGGCATCCATCTTTGGAAGGTTCTCTCCTCTCGATGAAGACTTAGCAAGTAGCTCTGCCATCACTCCAGACACACCTCCAGCATCGCTGATTGAAGCTACAGGGTGGCGATTAAGACCACGTAAAAGTGCTCCTAGCCAAGCAATTCTCGGTCGTGGTGATCGATTCCAGCGGTTCGTGCAGACAACGCGTCGAGCTGGAATGTCATTGATGAAAGCGCTCCAAGCAGCAGTATCCCACCAGCGCAAGCGTAAAGCGACATGACCAAGTACACGGCAGTTGTCACCGCTAGGTGCGATTGGAATTACAGTGTGTCGCCGTGGTGAGCCATCTTTTCTACACCTTTGCCAGTCCAAATCGGCGACAGTGTAAAGCAAAGTGGAACGTCCCGTAATTAATTTTTTTAATTTTTGAAATTTATTTTTTTAGAAAAAGCCTGTCATGCAAAGTTGATTTAGTGTAGTGCAAAACTTTACGTGCCGTACTCCATAGGTTTGCTACGAATAGCTGCCGCCACTGACAACGCACAGTGGCGCGCCATCTTGTTAACCAAGCGCAGATCCATACATGGAAGCTATGCTCTGCAGCGTTTTCAAGCAGCTGCATCCGGCGCTCTGTTTTCTGGGCAAGCGGACGATGTTGAACTGAGCGCTGACTGGGAAAAACAACGCAAGGCAAGCCACTGAGTGTTTGTAAGTGGATGGAGCAGATCCACCAAATCTGGTACTTGCATGGCAGCGGCGCGAGTGAGTGGCCACCCGGGAGGGGCGCGTGAACGACATACAGCCGACGCCCTCTGGGTCTTTCCTCCATTCCTTCCTCGCCCCAGTCCAACAGCCACATACACAGCAGCCATGGCGACCAAGAGCGTACGCTGGTCCACCGTCACCGTCTACGAGTTCGGCGTGGGCATCGGCGGCAGCGCAGTGCCTCGACGCGGTGGTCCAGCGGTGGGGCTGGCTCGAACCCCGCAATGTGTGTGGAGGACTTCAGTGAACGCGGCGCAGCATCAGCGGGAGAAAACACAGGCGGGGGACAGGCAGGAAACCGCAGGACGACATCGGCGGAGACGCGTGCGCTGGTTCAAGCCGCTGGAGCGCATCACGATGCTGGAGAAGGCAGGCTACAGCGAGGAGCGTATCTTCCGCTCAATGCTCATGGAGTCGTCCAGCATCGCCCAGTCGCGACGGCTCTGTCTGCGTGTCGAGTGTGTGGCCTAAGTTGCATTTTGCACGTGTCGACGACGACCGAGGTAGCATAAAATGGAATTTTAACGCGGGGGTGCCGGGTACGATGGTGCTCGGAAGGAAGAAGCAAAGGGCGAAGACAGGATGGACTTTTTTAACTTGTTTTGATGCCGACCACCAGTTAGCTCTGCACTAAATCGCCATTGCTCTAAAGTCAATTTTTGAAAATAAAAATTAAAAATTTCTTTGTCACTTAAGTTACTTCACACAGCTTTGCTTTACACTGTCGCCGATTTGGACTGGCAAAGGTGTAGAACCTTGAGCCACGGCTGATACGAGATGGAGCTGACCACGACCAGCAAGTTTGTACGGCACCGATGAGGTGTTGAAGAGAGCGATACTCACGGCCGCGGCTGAGAAATCTTGACAAGTCGTAGCCCCCAAGGCAAAACTGAGAGGGAATAACCACTCGTACACCCCTGAAGCGCTGCCCGTGGTCGATGAAGATGAAGGCGTAATGCCAACTTTCTTGGCTACTCTTATTGCCCCGTTCTCCATGGCAGCATCGAGTTCGGGAAGAGCTTGTCCATCTCGAAGAAGTGTAAAGTGATTTTCGAGTACCCCGTGTGAGGAATTAGTGCTCCCATCAGCGCCGAAGTTTATTAGGGCGGCGAAGCTTGTGCAGTCGAATGTCGCTCCTTCATCTTCGTGGCCAGTTACGACAACGGGCGTGAAACTCTCTACTATAATTTCGACATGCTCCAGAGAGCTCGAACTGGGGACACGGCCTCGGCAGGTAGCGTGCAGCGACAAATACACACAAGCACCAGAAGCATGGTCTAGCACGCCCTTTGTGGCATCTGATGGAAAAGTAATTGCCAAGCGTGTCTGCTGGAATTGACACCCGATCTTGGCAACGGGAAGAATGCACGTGCCAAGCAAGAAATCTTCCTGGTGGCTGCCTCCACGCTCCACGAGCTCGAGTTTCAGGGCCAAATGTTTTCCTCCTTCGGTGACTGGTGCAAGATCTGCATTTCCCCCACCACCTCTGAGGTTTGGTCGCTGCTAATTTATTGACGACCATCCTGCAGGTAATGATATTGCCAGCATTTCGTTCCAGGAAGGAGAAGTGCTGCCTTCGACAACGCCCGTCGCAGCATATGGGTAGAGCTTTTGTTCGTATAAGACTCTTCGTTATATTGGTAGATTTGCTGTAATTTCGCCTCCTCGAAGGCACTGCACGAGGTTGGAGGATGCAGCATAGGCACCAACCGAGGCGACCACGTACGTGTTGAGTTGTTCTCCAGCGGCAGCAGTGGAGTTTGAAACATCCACTTCTTTGGCGACGAGAGCACCCAGATTCCGCCCGAAGTGCACGAGAACTGTCAGCAAGTCTCCGCTGCCCTCATCTGACGCACTGAAGGGTCTGCGCGGTATAACGAGTCAACGATGCATCAACGACAACAAAGGATGAGACGCACCTCGTGTTCCGATGGCTGCTCAACGGGTCGGCAGTGGCACTTGTGGCCGATACATCGGGTTCCAGCGCCTGCCCGACTTGCGGTTCGTTCAGAGAGGACATGCATTCCCTCTTGTTCTCTTCGCTACCACATTTAGCTGTCGGCGTCCCGTCGCTCGGACTCGCTGAAACGACGGGAAAAGCTTTTTTCTATGAGCAAAAAGGCTATTTTATATTCAGGGGGATCAATTATATTCACTTATCTGAAAAGAACGTATTAATAGAACGGGTGGCCTACACAGTATGGTGTCAGATGATTGGTTTGATTATTACACCCGAAGCGTGACATGATTGGTAGTATTTATAGATTAGCAGAACCTCTTTGGCGTTTGTCAGCACTCTGTGCTTCACGGACTAAGCGAAGTACAGTAGGAAGTGATAGCTCTGCGAGACGGCGTTTGTGTTTTGCCGGAGGTAACTGGAGCTTGGTGATGGCAACACTAAATATCATGGATGCTTCTTTCTGTGTTGGTTGTGTAGGCATTGCTAGCCCAGCTGTTGCGGTCGCATCGATTAGATGCTTCATCATCATGGCCCAATCCGAGAACGCCTTGCGCATACTGCGCTTTGGCAAGTCGTGTGGATGGATCTTTTTCAAAGGCGGCCATCCTCGCGCTCTGTCCCCAAACCACCACAATTGCCATGCATCACAAGGGCCTGTGCGCGGGAACTCAAATTCCTCCGGAAGTAAGTGAAATTTTCCACTGCAATAGTATGCTCGATCGCCACCTGATTGCACCGCTGGTTGTGGTGCTTGACGTGTTGCTCCTTGCACAAGCCCTGACCGTAACAGTAACGATTCTATTGTAGCTTCCAGCACTTGCTTCGTAATATTGCCGGCAGCTACCTCCTTCTCCTCTATTAAATTGGACATCCCTTCGAGTAGTACTGGGGGAAGGTTATCAATTGATGCTTGCACTTGCCGTAGTTGCTTGTAGAGCTCTACGTGGGGAGGGACGCCTGTGGGTTTCATCCAGGGCGATGTGTCGTGAACGAGAGCTGTTTCAAGGTGATTTATAACGTCTGGGTACCGGAACAGGAACGTCGACAGCAGTGGATGAGATGCAGGCATCGACTCCCTTAAATATGAGTGATGATAAACCAGAGAGGCGATACACAGCTTTAGAATGTCCTGTAATGTGCTGCACTCCCCTAGTATAGGGAACATTTCTTTCACACACTTCTGCAAGTGGACGTCTTGGTTATTTACAAAGGGAGGTGGCAGCACAGCAAAATCGTCCAGGTTTAATGGCAAACCTGCCACGACACGTCCTAAGTATTGATCTCCAGCCGACTCATAGCGAATATAGCGATCCTGAACGCCTCCCAATGACCATCCAACTCTTAAACACACACTTGCTATCGAAGGACCGCCGGTTCTCCCAAAGGTTGCCACGCCCTTGCGAATAGAATGTGTACCGTAATGCGTCTGACCAGATTTTTTGTTTATATGCTGACGAAGCGCGTTGCCAAAACGAACTTTTTGATGAGAGCCCGGAAATAATGGGCCCGGCGGCTGAGTAGGACGGCATGCCAAGTAAACCGCCAGTGCCGTTATCCAGCAAGTATCCGGGTTGTACGGGTTGGCATATAGATGTCGAGGGTCCTTAGGTCCTCCGCTCTCTTATTTCGTCTTTGATTTATACATAACGCAGCCCACACTATCGTCAATTCCACTGAGATGTTGAGTACAAAGCGTCTGCACTGATTCCGACCGACACATTAAGTTTCATTGTGTACTTAGAAAGAAGTGAGAAAACCCTGCATCTTGGCGCACAAGCGTAGCTTTGCATAGCTGTTGATAGAGTGAGTACGGAAGGGGGTCTTTTCCGGATTCTTTTGGTGCACCGGACTGATATTTTGTTGCTTGCATGCGCTTAAGCCCAGAAAAAAGTGTTGCCATTTTCTTCTCAAACCTATTTGGCAGGGCCACGTCTTGGCGCCGATACAAGTCTTTCAGGGCGCTGCGATACCCGTTAAGCGTACTGATAGCCACTGTCTTCCTCTTCTCCATGAGAAACGAATCAAACTCGTCCAGAGTGAAACGGTTCAAATCGATGTCACCATTAGCGTCAAAGAAAGCAGGCGCTTGCTCTTATTTGGTGTCGCGAATCCATTTGGACATAGAACGAAGGCTGCTTTGATATGCTTGCTGAGTTTTGACTGAAATACATGCGTCTCGGACGTCCTTAGCTGTCACCTCTTGGGCATCTGCAGTATGCTCGACGTTCATTGCGGAGCTAGTCGTTGAAGTCGCTGCTCCCCGTCGAGGACTCCGTCTTTTTGTGCGTTCTCTTGGGTGACCCCAAACCCGTTGAAAACAGCCAATGACGGGTCTGGATCTGCGTTGCCAGCATTATGAAAGAAACACGGCTCAAAATCCTACGATCCCATACAAACGCCTATATATGTCCGACAAATATCCGACAATCAAGGGGCTTCTTTGTATTATCGACAGATGCTTTCTATGAAATTAAAATATTTGCGCACTATTGTTTTATACCGGTATTGTCAACTATGAGCTGACAATGTTTGCAGTAATAAGGACGCTACATGTGGTTTCGTATTGTTGACCATAATAAGCTGACGTTATTTCCAGTGAAAAAGCAGGTATTGCTCTGTGCATTGTATTGACGACATTAACCAGACGAAATTTTCTGTTACAGACGGGATTCTCTGTTATAGAGGAGATAGCGCTCTATGTAGCGCACTGTCTATTATAATCTGACGTTTTTTTTCAGTATTAGAGGAGGTAGCGCTCTATTCCAGGCGATAAAACTTAGAAAATTTTAAATTTAGAAAAGGTAAGCCAATCGTACGGGGTTTTCTAAGCCTTCCCGCATAGCTCACTCCTTAATTTGTCATTGATGCACCCGTTCAAGCGTCTTGAGGTCTCTTTAGACTGTGCAGCACTCGCTTTTGACCGGCTTAAACCGGTCAAGAAGCTGCAGAGCGCATGCTCGCCGTCAAGACGTCACGATATTCAGATGGGCACCGTTCGGCATCCCCCGATCCTTTTTTTACTCGGAATCGGGGTCCGAATTCGATTGGAAGACCGAAGGGACATCGACTTTGGTCAATGTCATAAGAAATGTTTGACAGCACTTCAAGTTCGATATGGGAATTCGTCAGATCGGCGTGCGATGTTCCCTAGTAACAAGCAGCTGAAGAATCGGTCACAAAGACTAAAAAGGCGTGAAGCTTTTTCAATCACAAAATACGCCGACGTGATGGAGTGGGCCTCTTCGAGAATGTGCACAGCGCTTGAGCAATTTCACCAGCACCTCGAGTATGATTTGGGCACGGATGCATTGTGGTTTTGTCAGCAGTCATTCAACTTTCAGCACGAGCTACTTGTACTGTATTGCTTTACAGATCCTCTAGAGAATGGAGAGGTTTCTGTCGGGATTCTCTTCACGTCCAGACGATTGTTCAGGACTGCTCCTAGGCAAGTACTAGGCCAACGTTTGATCGACAGATCCCCGGAAGAGCTTGGTGTGACGGATGATACTTTAACGATCCATTTTGGCGGATGGACACTAGTTTCGTTCGGTACCATTGGGGTGCGTTACTCGGTACTGAGCAAGTATCAACAGAAGTTCTACCCAATGGCGTTCATGTTCACTCGGACGGAAACAGCCTCCACGTATGCACGGCTTTTTAATGTCTGCAGGGCCAAATGTGATTTGGTTTTTGGTGGAGCTTTGGAGCTTAGCTACGAATCAATGAATCACTCTGCCGCTATCGCAAGTGCCTTTCGCCAAGTCTGGCTTGACATTAAACATCTGAACTGCTGGCCACATTGGTATCGCAATGCCAGAGGCAGAAAGGTTTTTTTGTCTTTAAGTGAGCGCTACCAAGAAATCATTCAGCTGCAACTACATTACCTCAGCGAAGCGTGCTCGCTTAGCCAGTTCGAGGTTTTATTCGAGCTAGTGGTCATGAAAGGGGAGACGCTGGGTAAAGCCGAGTACGCACAGTGGCTTAGAGATGAATGACCTCTGGGATTTGTGGCTCTATACTGCAAGTGACACTGCTGGAGTGCTGCCAAACCAAAATCCGATTGAATCCCATAATAGAGCAATCAAGGCCACGGTAGTAAGTCATCTTCGAGCAGCGATGGGTACGTTCTGACTGTAACTTTGTGTGGTGTAGTGATTTCTCCGTAGTTGCGGATTATCACCCGTCGACAAAGACGTGACATCGTACGCAATGACAACCTCCACGGCCTTAAGCCTAACGGCAATCAACCAAAACCCTACAAAGCCTCGCTCAGAGGTAAGATCAAGCAAAACGAGAAGGTGGAGAACATCCAGCTGCGCTATTTGTCGATTCACGTCGTGGAAAGTTTAGAGTGAATTTCGTTCGACCACGAATGGGACAGCCCTTCCTGGAGCAACGACAATATCAAAACAATTCGCCGTAAGTTCAAGTGCGACTGTAAGCAGTTTTACCAAACCGGCTGGCTCTGCGCTCACGTTTTGGCATGTCTACATTTCGTAGACTCCCTAGACCTACAGGTTATGCTACGAAACCTACCGGCTCGGAAGAGATCTGGACGGCCTCAGAAAAAGACAAGATGCTGGATCGTGACAGGCCTCGAAAGTTGCAGTATCCTATAGACTCGCTGATCAAGTGGTCGCCACTAGTGTCGTCAACTGGAGCATTCTGATGGCCGATCATATAACAAACGACGAAGGCGAAGGAACAGAGCTCAACCACGTTAGAAAAGTTAAGCCACCTTTCATGAGAGGCAGTAAGCGATACTGGAGCATCGAATTTGAGGAATGCGAGGAAGCCAGCGCCCTTAAGTTGAAGAACTGGCAAGAGCGATTAGCTACTCGTACCAGATGGGGCACAGCATTGTACCCAACTAGAAGCGAACTACGTTTGCATGTATCCTAACGTATCAAGGCTAGCACGGTGTCTGTCCGTCCGTCACACGAAACGCTCAGGTTTTTGAGCATTCTCATTGGCTGCCGAGTAGAATGAAGGCGGATGCGATTGGTGGAAATGTGACATTAATGAGTGGCTGAGATATCTTGGTTGTAATTGGATAAAATACGAATTATTTTTAACTGGTTAAAATGGTTTGATAAAAAAATCTTACATTTCACAAAATGGAGCCGATTGATTGCCGGACCTGTAAGGCACATGTGGTGCCACCGCCAATTGACCTTGACGGACTTGGGCTGGCACTCCGGCTGTGTGCCTGCCACAAAGCGTTTCTTTCATGGGACGCTTTTGGAGCTGACTCCGCCAGAGCTGGGGGGCGTCGCTGCATTGCGTGTGCCAATGGGCCCAACGCACGGTCCTATTGGCACCGCTTTGATGCAGCCCCAGCACCGCCGAAGCCTGACCAGCGCGAGCAGCGGATGTTCGCACTGGCGGTTGCTATGGGCACATTGCCTCCACCGCCTCCTTCGCCACCACGACCCTGCACAGAGCACGAGCGCCACCGCCGCCGCCGCTACCGCATGCAGCGACGTCGTCGCTCGAAGAAGGTTAAGCTAGACATCTAAATGGGTACAATGCAAAGTATTACCATTGGCTCAAAACATCTTTACACTTTCTCTTTTGTTAGTTTGGCTCACAAAATGTTACCTTTATTTTTCTCCTTTGCTACTTAAGGCGCTCAGTAAAATTTAATAAGCGATGTCTTACTTTTCTGATTGAAATATATTTGCTAAAAAACGTTGTGCCGCGTAGTACAGATAATATCTTATCGGTATGTTGCGAAGAAAGAAACTACTTTATGGGCAGGCGGGTTGCCGACAAGATCGTAGTACAGTATAGAGCTCTAATTCAACAGCAACAAAACAACAACGGCAACAACAGCACTTGCGAGCAGTATATTACGTAAAGTTTGATGATGTGTACAAAAGTAGAATACATCTATATGTAGTAAAAAGTAGAATACATTCACATTTAGTAAGTTACTTAATTAAGTCGTAGCTGCTTATAACACATGTGACCAGAATAAAACAATGTTTCATAATAGTGTTGCAAACAACATGGTGGACGCTCAGTATTTTGTAAAAGTATTGCGCAAACTACTTGGAGCTCAGTATTTCCGTAATAGTATCGCAAACAACACGGTGGAGGCTCAGAATTTTTAAGAAATATTGCGCAATTTACTTGGAGCTCAGTTTTTAATAAATATGTTTTTTCAACATGGCTCCAAATTACTTATAACAAACGACTTTCTCTGAGTTTAATTGTAGATTTTGCTAAACAACGTGCTTGGTAGTCCAAATTGTGATCCGACTACATGTAATGAAAATGAAGAATCCGTTTAGGCTTATCTATTAGTACATGTACCGGTAAAATAGGCCCGTCGAAGCGAAGCGGGGACGAAAAAGACCTTACCAAGTGGGACGTAGCCAAAACTACCGCCGCGTAGCGGCGGCGCTCGGCTAGTAATCCATATTTAATCTAGAAAAATCAAACAGATAACTATATAATACCCAAAAACACAGAATAACCGTGCTTGGAAACACTCGCATTTCTACCTACTGTACCGTAAACTACTGGCCCAGTGCGACGTACGGATGGAATGCAACAAAGTGTAAAAACTAAATAGAAAGTACGAACCAAGATATATTGTAGGGGTGACACCCCGACTCTGTTTTATTACTCTTCGTCCTCACAAACTACTGGGGCGTCACCGGGTGTTATCTCTCCGACACGAGGCTTTCACAAACCCATTGACAACAACACGGGGGTCGATTTCGGCCCAAGCCTCGCTGACAAGCCGAGAGATCAACTCGCGTTTCTGACTGGGTGTCGTAGGAAATGGATTGTCAATATGATGCTGGCAGTAGGCACTCCTAGATATTACGTTAGAACAAACCCTTAATATAACAGCAATGAAAGTTACTTACTTGACGTAGTCCTTGAAAGGCTTCATGACGGCAACATCCATGGGCTGAGAGACGCCTGTGATGCCGGGAGGAACAAATTCTACTAGAGTGCAGCAATGCTCTACTAGTGCCTGTCGAACTGAAGCCATCTTGTGCGTTTTTAAGCTGTCAAGAATAAGCAAACGACATCCATACACGGGAGGTTTCCAAATCTGCAAAACGTAGACAGAGGGTTAGATAAATTGCAATAGAGTCATATTATACTTACTTACGCGTTCAATCCAGTCCAGCATCACCGCCTCGTTGCAGAAAGCTTTCTTTTGCACCGTGTGCTCAACTGCAGCGGCACCAAAAGAGGGGCTGAAAACCTCCTGAGACACGGGTCCACCATGGACTCCAGCGTAAACAATTAGAGGTGGCAACTTGATTCCGGTCGCTGACGCAGCCAAAAAGACGGACGCTCTAAATCCATTTACAGAACTCCCTGGGAATGTTAGTTTAGAAAATATAGTTAGTCAAAATTAATACGTGCCTGAGAAGAAGTTTACTGCCACGTACCTTGCATAACATCCACTGTTTTTGCTCCTACAAAATCAATTGTAGTACGACCGTTCATATCGATGTATATCGCCGTTTGGTCCATGTTGTACACTGATGAGTACTTTTCAGAACCCGTTTGGCACGATAAAATACCATCCTATTCTATTGTGCGTTGAATAGAGACCGCAAACAGTGATGCTACAACCTTAATACAAAAGTAAGTGAAGTTATTTTCGGATCCATACGTAAATGTGGAGAAGTACACCACCAATAGAAAAGCAGAGCCTACTTCCATATCAGAACGCTTAGTACGACCCTTGTGAGTAATACGACGAATCGTCAAGCGATTACGCTTGAGGAAACGTCGAATGTACATCAAACTTGCCGCTCTAGAGCGCGACTCAAAAAGCTGAGAGTCGAACTTCGAGTGCATTAATAGCAAACACTCTGTAGTCACGCACAGGTAGCGATTTTTACGCATATCACGGATCCAATCCACAAGCCTACATCACAATAAATTAGTATAACAATCATAGCTCATGTAGTCAATGTGCATACCTTTTCTCCAGCTCGGGGTGGCGCACGTAGGTGTGCAAGTGGGCAGCAGTGTCAGCATAACACTTACTGGGCGCTTTATAATTTGTCAACAGCACTTGCTTCTATTTCCAGCGATAGATTGTAGACCGATGAACTCGGACCTTCGCCGCAACGGATGAAGTGGGGCTCGCGCTGTCAAGCAGCTTGAGGGCCTAAGCCAGACAGTAACAGTTAGCGCTTTATACGCCAGTAGTTATCTTAAATGCTTGCCTTAAGCTTAACCGAGTTACGGTTCTTGGGTCGCCTTGGCATGTTGTGCCAAAATCGCGAATAGATGGATTACATTTTGGCGGGAAATTCTGGTGAGTGGAGGCCAAGCTGTTGAACTATTTACGCGTAAAAACTAAAAGGGACAAACGACATTTTTACAGCTGTAGCACTGGGCCCGTAGTTTACGGTACGTACATACAATTAAGCCCTTCAACATACATGTACAATTAATCCTCTGACTTATAAAAAAGCCAAAATGTCATAAACAGAAGCCAAAATGACATGACATAGAAATTGAGACTGGTTAGAGGTACCGAGCAAAATCGTATCTAAACGAAACCAAACGTATGCGCACGTAATTTATCCAGGTAAAATACCGCTGACTCTAAATTTTAGGATCCCATATTTATAAAAAATGACACCCCCTCTCTCCCCTTTCACCCATCCTGGCATTTCTCAGCCTATCATTCGAAAATCGCCCTCTTCCAGCGCAAGTCAGTGCACCCCGAAGGTCAGTGCAGCCCAGAAGGCATGTATATGGATTACCGACTAGCTTGTTCTTTTGTTTATGTTCTCCATGCAGTTATGAGTGATAGTGAACCCGAGTTGCATGTTCCGTCGTCCACTTGGACGCCACCCCCGGTCGATGTCGAATGGCACGACAATTGGGATGATTCCAATGCGTACATTGCGCAGTATCAAGCACAAACACACCAGATCTTCCGCCAACGCACATCAACGTCGGTAGCGAAGCGTAACCGCGAGATTAAGGAGCGAGCGGCGAGTCGCGCTGGTGAGGTTCTACTTGGGCAACAAGGAGGTGACGATGGTGACGTTGACGACGGAGCTGAACGCTTAATTCCGGAGGATTTTGGCAACTTCTGGATTAAGTTAGTGTGCACTCATGGCTGGAACCGGAAGAGTCGAGGGAAAGGAATCCGGAAGAGTTACTTCGAAAAGAGTACGGGATGCAAGGCAAACATTAAAGCCGCCGTTTCATGGAATGGGGCCGAAGACGTTCAAAAATTTATGGTGCGGATCACTGCCTGTAGCGTTGAGCATAACCACAAGGTGTCGAAGGCGATTTACGAGAATCATGCCTCAAATCGACGCGTGGATAACCCTGCTCTTCTTGCCTTCGTCGACGAGCTCCAGGCTGCCGGGTCGAAACCGAAGTTGATCATGCAGTACCTTCGAGAGAAGACAGGCGCGCCGACAAGCTCTGCTACTGCTTTCACATGTTTTCTTATATTTCTCTGATGATCGATGTAGGCAGAAACGTCATGCTACGGGATGTCCACAACATGGTGGCGAAGATGAAAGAGAAGCGAAAGAGGGGTGCTACCGTTGAGGAGCGGTTGGAAACCGTTTTGCGAGGTGTGTGTGAGAGTCGAGGAAATCGTGCGTCCGTGTTCATTGACGATGCAAAGATCACACAGACAATCACACTTCAAACAAGGCAGATGCGGCGCTGATTTAAAGCTTTCCCTGAAGTTATGCTAGTCGATGCTACGCACAATACGAATGAGTCACGCTACAAGCTGTTCTCTTTCATGGTGAACGATGTATATGGCCATGTGAGTATAGGTACCTTTCGCTACTCGCTCAGTGACTCTTGTACACGATGCAGCTTCGAAGTACCTCCGGTTACACAAGTGTCTTGCTTGAGTACTGGAGTTACTCTTTGAGGTACTGGAGTTACTTTATGTGTAACTAACTTATTTGTTCAACGTTCTGCATTATTAGGGCCAGTATGTTCATCACAGTCTTATGGAGAATGAGAGCGCGGAATGTCTGACAGATGCAATTCGATCCTTTAAATTTCACAACTCTTCGTGGGAGAAGGTCAAGGTAATAGTCATCGACAAGGATATGGGCGAGCTTGGATTGCTGGAGGACGAATTTCCGGGTGTGAAAATTATTCTCTGCCATTTCCATCTGAAGAAGTATATTCGTGCTGAAATGGTGAAGCGTGAGTATGGAGGACCCTCGAGCTTTGACAAAGACCAAGTGGAGGATGCTGTCGACATGATGAGACTTGCTGCTTCTCCAGAGAAGTACATCAAATATCTGAAGTACATGTACTTCCTGCTCGATAGAGTTCAGCTTCGAGACAGCGACACTATTCCAGAGCCTAAGCACCCTTTCTTGGAATATTTCATGCGAAATTGGGACTCTATGAAGGAACGATGGGTGCTATATGCGCGTTCTGATGTACCCCATCTGGGAAATCACACAAACAACAGGTACAATGGCTTTCGGAATGCTGCTTCTAAATTAGTACTGAACTTGGGCCGTTTTACCACAGACTGGAATCATCGTGGGGTCATATCAAGGATATTTTAAGGGCAGACATGGCGTTGGATGAATGCGTCGATACCTTGATGTTCTTACAAGCCGTTGCCGAGATGGAGTACGCCAAGAAGATAACTGATGTTGGTCAGATGCGCTACGAAGGTGCAGATGAAGAATTGAAAATTCTTGCCCGTGATGTAAGTCCCTATGTGTACCGGCTAATTGAGCAGCAGTACTGGATGTCCAAGGATAGAAAGACCCATTACGAGATAAAGGAACTGCAACCAAGTTTGTTTCTTCTTACTGGAGACAACCGTACAAGTGTATATCACGTGGATACTTCGGTACGTGAACCAGTGGAACTTTATCTGTAATCCCTATCTAATTTTATGTGTTTATTGAGGTGCCTTTAGCGATATCAGTGCTCGTGTGTGTTTATGCGAACAATGCTTTTACCATGCCGCCACGTCATGTATTGGCGTCTAATGAACGACAAGACTGCTATTCCTATTCGCAATATCGCGTCTCGGTGGCAGTTGGTGTGCAAACTAAATCAACCAGCCGCTGAAGAAGATATCCCAGACACTAACTTTGCGTGCAAGGCTTTTCAAATCTGCGATTCTGCAATGGCAGCAAGGAATCATCAGGTGCTGAACGGAACCACAAAATACAAGCATGCGCTCCAACGCGGAATGAGTATTGCCGATATCATGAGCAGAAATGGAACTCACGTTTTTGGAGAGATGATGGTAGCATTGGAGAAATTCGAGGAGGTGATCAAGGATGAAGTAGCTCCGTTTGTCGGACGCGTAGACGATCGCGTTGAACCGCTGTCTCAGGTGGCTTCACTGCCTTTTTCGTTCGATAACAATGATTCTGCACGCGATGATACCACAAGGGTCTCCTACTCTCTGACGGCTTTAAAGTGTGACCACAGTGATGACGAGCAAGCTCCGACGTAGCGTGCAGCGATACCTAAGGAAACCCAAACACATCCAGTTACAGAGCAGAAAGTGTTGGGTACCTCTGCAGTACCTCCAGTCACCGAGCCTGAAATGTTGGATACTTCTACTGTACCTCCAGTCACTGAGCAAGTATCGGGTGCTGGTATTGTATCTCCAGTCACCAAGCAAGATGTATTGGCTACTTCTACTGTACCTTCAGTTACAGGAAATACAAGTGGAGATCGGGTGGGTGTCATTCCTGGAGATCCGCACAGTAAGAAACCGAGTTCAGTCAAGCGGGATCATCCCAGTAGTTCGTCTGACTCATCTGGATCCTTCATCGTATCGAAGAGCGCCAAAAGCAGAGGGCGCCCAAAGGTGAGAAAGAATCAAGGGAAAGCCGAGAAGCGACAGCGTGTCGCCCGCGGTAAGGAAGCTGCGTCACGACTCGTGCAGGGGACATTGGTGCCGGTTCCGAGTGTACGGAACATCGTGAAGTTTCTAGACAACGACTATACCTACGAAACTGCGAAACGGATACTACCCACGCTCACAATCCGGGAAGTTCCAAAGTCAAAAAAGGCGATCGCTGGTATCTACACGGAAGACAAGTGCACTACTGATATTCGGTTTGTCTTCTCTCGCGAATTTGTGGAAAAGGCTCAAATGGCAATCAGGGGGTTCAGGAAGGATGACTGTGAAGACGACAGCGTCGGCGTGCGTGTGTCACGTTTTGGAATCTTTATGCTTAAAGATATCAAGGCAATGGATCGGTGGCACACGTGCATGAAGCTTCTAGCGCAGACAGAGGATGCTATGAATTGGGCCGTAAACACCAGCGTTAAGCGCATCACAATTCCAGATGAACTGTCTGATGGAGTTGCTACCGAACCAAAAGAGCGTGAAAATGCAATCAAGCAGCTTATGCTTCGAGGCGGACGCGTGACATCGTTTGGCAGTGTACCGTATCGAGCCCTACTGACATTTTGTGGGAGTTCATGGCTTGACGACAATTGTATGGGGCACGGGATAGCGCTGCTACACCGTGAGCATCCTGATGTTGGCGTCGTCAACCCTCTCTTCCTGCGTTTCCAGCTCCGAGAGCAGCAGCTTACGACTGTCAAAGCCGGCAACCCGTTCGCGAAAACAAACAAGATAGTGCTGATACCGTTGCATATCGACAACAACCACTGGTGCGGTGCTGTGATCGATTTTCGGAGAGAGACCCGGAGAATCACGCTCTGTGACCCGCTTCAAGCGTCGAAGGCAAAGTACTACGACACCTGTGAAGCCCAACTGAAGAGTATTTTTGGAGAACTATGTACCCTTCTGACAATCAAGCGAGAAACACGTTCACGACAGCCAGATGGATCAAGTTGCGGTGTCGCTGTCCTTATGTTTTTCGAGTGCTACCTCAGAGGAATTCCACTGCCAGCCAAACCAACCTTACCATTCATACGATTTTTAAGGCTCCGTTACATGCTGAAATGTCTGATGTAGCTACATTTAGTCTTGCCAAATGAATTCATGCACATTAATGCTTCACTGTCTCGCTCCTGACCTAGTTTTCGGTGAGGTGCATTGCTGTCACTGAGAGTTTTCTAATCTAACGACAGGTGATGATCCCAATGTGCGATGGTTAGCTGATCATACATGAGTTCTAGGTCATCCACTGGATGGACTTGCAGGTGATTGCAGCGTTGGACATGGACGAAAAGCGATCAGCTCACAACTTGCTCGATTACCGGTAAATGCAAAATGTTTCCTTGTCTTCAAGGAAGCTTATACGCGCACCAGGCGTGTGTGTGGCCTGAAAAGACCAGATCCGGCCGCACTTTGGCCAGCAACTCCGTCGACAGCTCGCGAGAGAGAACGTGGTGGTGCGTTTCGTACTTGAAACCCGGGTGCTCATAGGTGACGTGGCCCGCTTCGCGCAGCCGTTCTTCTCCACACTGGAGGTCGTCAACACGAAAGAGCGGCAGGTGTGTGAGCAACACTACACTGCCAGTCGTTCGCGCTCGAAGGTCCTCAAAGTTGACGCTCTCCAGGAAGCTGCACAAGCAGAAGGAGAAGAAAAGAAAATCGTTCGCTCAGATCTCCAGCAATTGCTACCTCTTAGCCTCCGTCTTGACTGCTCGACTAGCCACATCCGCGTCCAGCGCCATCGTATTCAGCCTCACAAATGTGTGGCCTCCGATTTCGTCAATCCGGTTCGCCTCCCCGAACGTGACTTCGTAGCGCTTCAAGTCCTCAATCCTCATGTCCCGTCCGAACGAGGTATCATGGTTGCCGACCTGTCAAAAATCCTGTCAGCAATTGCAACCTCTTGTAGCTCCAAACTAGTCGCACCAAGTACAGCGTCTTCAAGGGCAAAAAGCTGGAAAAGACCCGAAAGAACCACCCAGCGTATTCGCCGTAATCCGCATCTGACGTCCAACGATTCCTTTCATCGAATTGGTCGCCGAGTACCAGCGCCACATCGGGTTTGTGCTCGTCCACAGCCGCTCGGGCGGCTATATGCACCTGCCAGTCCACCCAGAGATGCTCGAGCCATGAGCGCCTCCTCTTACCCAGCAGATGCACGTCCGTCACCACCAGTCCGCCTACAAGTAAATCAAGTCTTGTGTACCTTCAAGCAACACATCAGTACAACAAGTCACATTCATGCAACGTGCATGGCTGGATCCACGAGAGCCACACGATCTAATGTCTACAAACGATGTAATTTTTGAAATCAACTGCCAATAAAATACCGAATATTACCGCTCTGAATTGTAATCGGTACCTGTAGGACATCACTCGGTCTGGAGGCACTCGGACCATGTGCCCCTAACTCTCGCTTAAGTACGAGCTGCTCGGTACCTTTAACAACGCTCTGCAAATTTGCCAAAAAAATATAATAAAAAAAATCCGCCCCCGAAACGACGTCCAAGTCGCGATCTTATTTCCGTGGGGCTGCAGATCAATTGGACGGCCGACCTGCAATGTCGTACGACTCGGTGGCACTGGGTATTGTTGGCAGCCCGTGGGCATCGCCGCGAGGCGAGCAGCAAGCCGCCGAGTCCTTCTACTACATGCTGGTGTTCCCGATGCCCTCACCGCGAGAGATGCCACGCGTCAGCTACAGCGAAGTGTGTGAAATGCTACGTGGAGTGACGGCTGGAGGACCAGCACCTGAGGCGCGTGCGATTGACGAGCTGCGTGCAGCCTGGGAAGTTAAGTTTCGTTCGGGAGCACCCGTGGCAGAGGACATGATCCCCTTCTCGGCGTTGCAGGAACTCATGCGGGATGTGATCATTTCTCGGTTCGCTGCTTTACCTGGAATGACGATTCGTACGTGCACTGAAGCTCAAGGCAACGGCAGGATATTTTTGAGCTTCCGTCCTACTCTAGCGTTGCTGAAAGCCACAGGAGAACAACTTAAGGTGCGAGTACCCGCTTCTGTTGCTCTTGAAATAGATAGCAAGACAGACGCAAAATTGTGGGGTGAAGCTGAAGCACAGGAGGAGATTTATCGACTCTTTCTAGCAGGTAAAATCTCCGCGGAAGACGCGCAGATCTTCGACTGTGAGGATAGCGGGATGTGGTCTCGTCGGCTGCGTGCTTTGCAGATATTCTCCACAATCAAGCCAGGAGGAGAGGCTCAAGAAGAGGTGGTGTATCTCCCATTCCGAGATCTTGCTGCGCTTCGCTACGTGTATCGCCAGATTGATGACGAAGGAGACGGAGCTGGTGCCATTGGCAGAAGTACCGTATCACCATTTCGCATTGTGGACAAGATCCGACTGACGAAGGCGCTGATAGATGCCGAGTTTGACTGCGACGCTCTGTTAGAGCGCGGGCTGCTGGACCATCATCTCTGTCCACATACCCACAGAACTACCTATGTGGACACGTCCCTGGATATAATTCGAGTCCAGTGGGGAGAGTTCCCAGCCCCCTGGAGAGTGTTTGGGAAGATTTTTCAATGCTACCGAAGCGATGACGATTTACTTCTTCATGTCCGGAATTACTTTGGAGAACAGCTCGGCTTCTGTACGTCTTCCCATGTGGTACTACTCGCTGTGTCTTTAGTTTTGTCTACTAACACAAGGTGTCGTCTGTCCCGTTTAGACTTCGCGTTTGCTTCTTTCCACGCGAGTGCGTTGAGGACACTAGGGCTCGTAGCGTTGGTACTTGCGATTGTAGCAGCGAAGACTTCGAGGCCCCGAGAGGTGGAAGCTGCCTTCTGTTTGTGCTCGTGTGCATTTCTGGGAATTTTCGTGCGCAAATGGGAGCAGCAAGAGGTACGGCTTGCCTCTGGCTGGTCCGGTAGCTCTCCAACGGACGGCGGCAGTGGTGTTAATCCACTCCTGCAGTTACCAAGGCCGCAGTTCCGTGGACAAATGCGACGCAGCCCTGTGACTCTGCGCTTGGAACCGTATGCGCCAGTCGGGAGAGAGGTTGCACGTCGGTTGGTGTCGACACTGGTGCTTGTGGCGCTTACTTTGCAGCTCACAGCGAGCAATGCTGTGCTAGTGGCGAGCAACCGCTTTCAGGCTCTTGCGACTGAAACATCCTCACGATTTAACGTGGCGTTAGGTGTAGTCGCACTAATAAGCAAGTGTGCGACGCCGCACCTCGCACGTTGTAGCCGAGCGCTCACCAACTGGGAAAATCACCGATTGCAGCGTGACTTTGACTCTCAGCTTACGTTTAAATTTGCAGTACTCCACAGCGTTAATTGTTTCAGTGCGATCTGGGGACTGGCATTTCTGCGACCGCTACGCTGCAAACTTGGTCAGTGTCAACAGATCGCTCATGTCGAATTCAATATGTCGAGCAATGACCAAGCGGCTCGCATGCTACTGACCCTGCTCGGATTAGATGTAGCTGTCGGTTTGTGGGGTCTACGCTGGGCAGTTAGGAAGATGGTTTGTGGTGGAGGGAGCGGATGGGGTCAAATATCGACAGAATCGTCTATGAGCCGTCTCCGAATGGAAGAGCGAGTGCAAGGAGTAAGTCTTCGATCGACAACGACGCTGCTGGCGACAGCGTCAACGGGTTCAAGTATCGAAACTGACTTATCGTTGGTTCCGTACGAGGGAGTACTCTTCGATTACGCACAAGTTCTGGTACCTCTGGGTTTTGTGGCCTGGTTTGCGCCCTTAGCTCCACTTTCTTGCTGCGCCTTAGCCTGGCTTGTTGTAGCACTACAAATACGCGTGGATTCGCACAGTTTGTGCTACGACACGCAGCGACCCTATCCAATTCAGACACTCTCTCTTGGTTCATGGCTTGGCTACCTGCATGTCCTGCGAATTGGTGCTGTTTTTCACTCTACTGCCTTTACGCTGATGATTTTTTTGGATACGACGGCTGCCAACCTTGACCACAAGGCATTTGAACAGCGTGTGGTGGCCATAGGTGCTATATTCGCTGCTGTTGGCTGGGTATCCTATACATTGAAGGACCATCAAGATATCACCGAAGAGCGCCGTCTCAAATGGTTGAAAACGAAGCAAGCGGCACTGGAGAGTAAATATCTTGGACACCTCGGTACTCATCTCGCAGCAAGCGCCAAAGCAGTATTACCTCCAGGACGCGTCTTCCTTAATGGCGTACCCCGCTACGTGGTCACTGGTGACAGGGGCGAAGAAGACGCTGCTGAAGAACTGCGCGATCAGTGGCGTCAACAGCAAATGCAGATGCTTGGGTTGGAAAAGAGGATAGCGGAACTTCGTGACAGTGAAGATGGCAACCCCAGCAGCGTCGGTGTACTTTACGTGGAAGTGCAAGGGGTGAGTTTGCTTCCGATTACGCCCATTCACTCGTTTGTACAGTTTTGCGTGCAGTCTGGCACTGCTGGAAGTGGAAGCTCACGAGGTGACTCAATGAGCACGAAATCGTTGAAAGCGTCCAGGGCTGCGAAGAAAAAAACTGGTGGCCGCATCGCTTCCCCTTTGCCAGCACAAATAGCCAACACGTCCGTGAGCAAAAAATGTCGCTCCCCTATGTGGCACGAGAGCTTCGAGTTGCCCATAACAGCCCTGGGAGACGTCCTAGCCCTGTGTATTTGCGACGGCGGGCCAATGATTCCCTCGCTGAGGCAGCAGCGGATTTTGGGGCGTGCTCAGCTTGGAATTGACGACGTTATCACTCGCACGAACAACACGTCGTTGCCCTCCGCTTCGATGCCAACAGTGGAGTTGCTTCCAGGAGCTAGTGCATCGGAGACAAAGGCTACGAAGCCAACGGTCCAAGCCTTATCCGAGTCGTCATCCTCTGAAAACGAAGACGAAGCCGGTGCAAACCCCATGTCTCTACCCGTTCTGAGTACCCGGGCAGTGACGTCCAGACCATCATCACGCACGATAGATGTGCCAATGGCGACGTTCGAGCTGCCATTGGAGCTGCCCGAGGCGCTGCGGCGCACGAAGCAATCTGAAGTGGCCAGGCACGGACCTTCACGCCTTGCTCTACGTTGTGGTGTTCGTCTCAACAAGCTGGGCTCGCTTCTTGTGCATCAACGTCGACTACGTGAAAAGGTTGCTTTGCTGCGTTCACAGGAGATTCAGCTGTCGAGTTGGGGTGGACTGTTTAATAGCTGTACGTGTGATTAACAAAGTAGACAGGTGTGTGATGGTGAATAACTTAAGACATCCAATTGAAATGGTCTATCTAGCTGAATCTGGGCCAGCTCAGCGGGGCTCCATGGACTCGCGGACCCAGCAGAACGTCGGAGACAGCTGCGTGTCACGAGCGCTCTGGATCTGGTCCTGTTGGTGGTGACGGTATCGTTGTTGGGATTGCAATTCCCACTGCGCCCTGGCAATGACATTGTCATTGCAGGCGTGATCAGCATTGTCGCTTCCAGTGCTGCCGTCCGAGTCGGCCTCCGTCATGTACTTGGACAGCGTTCGCTTGCTGCCCAGCCCCTTCATGTGACTCACACCGACGTCACTGCCACCTCGTCCAGTGAGCCTTCTCATGAGGTACAGAATGCAGATAGTCGGGAAGACGTTGGGGATAATGTTGTAGAGAATTAGATACACGATCATCGACATGGCAGCGCCCGCCTCGTTGAGTATCAGCGCCAGGATTCGCACCACGTCCGACACGATGAAGATGAAGATGGCGAGCATGAGCTGATTCAGTGATTTTTCCACGCTGGCAGCTGGGACAGTTCCACGAGCAAGAATCAGGCGGCGACGGAGACGGAAGCCCTGGTATCCCAGTAGGATACCGTACGCGAGCACGACAATCACACCTGAATATGTCAGCACGCCTCGGAGCGTACTTTTCATAAAGCTGTACTGGCCGTAAATGTTGTCACTGTATCTAGCGATTAAGATAGGCACGATCACGCCCCAGAGAACCAGCAGCGCGTTGAGCACAGCGACGATCCTGGTCATGCGGCGTCGTGCTAGTCGCTGGCCTGCCGAGACGACGCCAGCCCAGCAGACAGCCAGGTAGGACTTGCAGAAGGAGAGCAGGAGCAGCGAGTAAAGGCGACAAACGTACATGACCTCCCAGGTCTGTGATGTGGGGTACCAGATCCACTCGACGGCCTCAGGAAGCTGCAACAGCGTCGACACGAGTAGCGTCATATGGAAGGCCTTCTTGGCGCTGGCGCTCGAATGCAGGAAGTGCAGCGAAGTGCGCCACGCGACTGCTAGCGATAGTGCCACGTATAGTAGCAGCGACAACCAGCCGCAGACCTTCAGCGTCACCAATTGCCTCTGCAAAAGCGTATCACCGTCCTCATCGTCTGTCGCGATATTCGTCGCGGAGGCCGTCGTCAGTATGGAATCTGTTCCTGTGTCCTGTTCAGTGCTGCCAAAAGCAGAGCAGACGCCCGAGAGTACCGCCGCTAGCAGCAACAAGGCGCCTTCTAGTCGTCTGCGCGCAGACCCTGCGAGCACGAAAGTCATCCTCGACGCTGCGCTGCTTTTACAATGGCAAGCGTGTTGACCGGCTCCTGACTTTAGGGTTCAGACAGCACCACACCATATGTACACTGTTTTCCTCCCTATTAATAGTACTTTTTGTAGGGAGTCCCTACAAGTTTTGGTAGGAGCAATATCACACCAATAGTTCCAAGATACATTGCCGGTTGGTGAAGGGGTTGCGAAAAGCATGGTGAATTAAATAATGCAGAGGACTGAGCTGGACGCGCTCCCAAGGACTTGCCAACCTACCAAGCAGTGGTTGGTTCTCAGTTTTGCTTAGCTGGGATTGAGTAGTTTTGTGAGGCATGGGCTGCAAATAATTAACTACGATACTGGAAATGTCTTACTGAAAGTTTTCATCATAACTGAAAAATTATTCCATACAAATATTGCCATATTATTTTCACTGCAATGTATTATTCGAAAGGCCTGCTTGGACGTGGGGCGGAGAACCTGGAGCGAGCAGACCTTCTGGATGCAGTCAGCCAGAATAGCGACTCCACCATCTAGCTGTACACCGTGACAATTCCTCCCGACTGACGTTCGGTGTCGTCGCCGAGCCACATCGCCCGAATCCTGTCTCACGATGTCTTCGACAGTCAAATCTGGAATGTTCCCACGTGACGTTCCACCCGGGGTCAGATTCGTGTTCATAGCTCCAGACGACGTTCTAATCATCGGCATTCCCCGTAGACGCTCCACACTGGTGCGTTCCCTTTCCCTTTCTTCTCGACGTTCGATGCGACCAGCCAGCCCTTCTCACTTACGCCTCACTGCTCGGTCAGTCCTGTTCTTTGTAATAGCCCATCAAGTCGCTGTAGCAGTCGATCACTAGCACGACTAAATTCCAGTAGCACAACACAACCAGAGCCTCCCCATCCAGCCATAAAGCACTCCTTCGACGCCCTCATACACCAGGTGGGGCAAATAGATGAGGATCGACGCCAATAGCGCAGTCTACCAGTATCTTCCCACACCGAAATCTTTAACTCGGCCCACGACCGCCAATACAGCTTCGCTCGTGGCTCGTGCATACCGGCGGGACGGTCCCCACAGCAGCCGAATCGCATCTGGAACGTGGAAACAGCAAGAATGGTGGAACGTTTCATACAACTTCCGGAAAAACCGTCATGTAATGCCGAAGCGGGACTCATAGTCCGGTAGCACTGCAATCGGGACTTGGAACAGCAATTTCACGAGCGCACACGCGTACTACGGGGGCGGTACAGCGGCATCATGAGCATTTCTCGCTGCCACCAGATAGCGGTCGACGCACGTGTACCAGACAAGTAGATGACACAGACGTTCTCTAACGTTCCGTCGAGGAGCGCCCACGACACGTTGCGAAGAGGCGTTTTAGCGACCCAAATCACAATCCCCATCACAGCACTACCGGCGATCTTCATCTCGTCGGCCACTTCTAATCACAGTTAGCTAACTCACCAAATCCACCCACATCGTTAGCGCAAACAGGGAAAGAAAGATAAGACGGAAAATGAACGACGGAACGTTACAATTAAACGTTAAGTGAAACGTGGAGCATACAAAGGGAAAGAAAGTCAAGACGGTGAATGAACGTTACGATTAAGCGTTGAGCAGAACGAGAGCTACGAGCAGTAACGACAGGTAAACAGAAGGGCCTATAAGTTACTTGTCGGCCTCCTTCTGGGCGTCTTCTTCCTTGCCTTTGGCTTATCGCCATCTCCATGCTCGACGAATTCTTCTTCTTTATGCTCTTCTTCGTCGTTGTCCGCGGCATCTTTGTCACCCTCGGCGACGGCACTGGGGCTCTCGGTGACTACTGCAGCCTTCTCTTCCTCTTCATCCTCGTCTTCGAAGTCGGACCAGTCTTCGCGGAGACATTCCGTACTGGTCGGAGGTCGGACGATGGGAACTTCGTACGTGCCAGCGTTGATTCGGGCCATGTTATCGTTCTGGGCCAACTTGACGGTGTGACTATTGATGGGCGTCTACCAGGGCTCCTCGCTCTTCGCACCAGCCTAAGCTGTGTTAGGCTTCGCACCAGATATGGTATCACAACGGACACGAGCCAGAGCCGCGAGCGAGAGTCGACTCTTCTCGTCAGCGTCCGAGCTCAGCGCGTCCGTCGACTCGAACAAGGAACGCATGCTGAGGCACCTGTGAGTGTCGATATTCGACGGGACCTGGGCGTTCTCGAGCGTGGCGTTGTATCGCTCTTTGTCATTCTGTTTCAGACACGAGATTTTTTCAGTGATGGGTCCGTCGTAAAGGCGACCGTCGCGTGTGGCTCTGCCGGGTTGGCCTCCGAGTCAGTACATGCCGAGACGCTTCTCCAACATTTCGAGGAAGGCCTAGAAGTCCCACGTTTTGATGCAGATGCTGGCGAAGGTCCAGCGAGCCTAGACGGTGCGCATCTTCAACTTGCGATGCTGAGTCAAGGCCGCTGATGTAGCGAGAGGAGCGTGGAGCGCCCATTTTCAGACCGTACGACGGTTGGCCATCTAGAAGCGCCAGTGCGCGCGGTACACGTAACATAACTTGGTGGGGTCGTACCAAAGGGCCGTCCGGTCCACGGGAACACGAGACGCCAGTGTTTCTTGCCGAGAGCTACCGTCTTGGCCAGAATGGCTGCAATCGCCCGACAAACAGGGGCAGAAGCTGCAGGACTTATGATAACAAGGTGCCGTATTCGTTGGACGGGATGTGGGCCTTCTTGGGCGTGCTAGTGGAGTGGACCTTCTTCTCGGATGCCGTGGGTGCGATCGTCACTGCTGGCCTTGCGCTTGCCTCGCGTCGTGACTTGGGTGTCTTCTTGGTTGGTGACTTCGATTGTTTACTGGACGACGACGTCAAGGCCGACTCGAAGCGCGAAGAAGCTGTGTCCGAAGGCGCGGGGAGAGTCACCACGGTTCATTGCAGGGAAACGCCAGGTTTCCCGTTTAAGGTGTCCTCGGCGAGCTGATCTAGGAGCTGTAGACCCGAAGACATGCTATTGACTCCGAGGTGTGCGCGCATCTCGGCCCAGAACTGTTGCTTGAGCGTCCGTGTATCGTCGCCTGGGGTGTCATGCTCCTTGCGATCGAGGGCGGCGTTAAAAAAAGTCCAAACACGCTTCAACTCTGCGATGGAGAGTCGCGTCGACATGAGGAGGAACGCGCTATAGAAGAAGTTGAGAGCTGAAAGGTCGAGTCTTTCATTTAAGTTGGTGCCAAAATGCACGCAAGAGGGTCGACAGTTAAAAAATGGCGTTGGCAGAGGATGCAATGATGTTTGTTGACTCGGGCGGACAGGGTGTCGGTTGAAGATCAGCCTAAACGGCCAACAGTTTGGAGGAGCTGTGTCTGGGATGGCGTCACTTGACGATTCGAGAAGATGTTGGAGGTTCCACGTTCCATTTCTTCGTTGGACCTCCTTTAAGAGCTTCCTCTCGTTCCAAAACTCACAAATTCTGTCACTCTGTCGTTCAAATCTCGTGACGTTCCCAAACTATTCAACTCCGTAAAGAACAAAGAACAACCCGATGTCGTTCCAAAAATAGAAAATATGTACACGTCGCCCAGTGTCTTGAGACTAGCAAGTCCCAAACACTCCGGTGCAACACCAGAGCTGCAATCGTTCTAACAGGTTTCCTCGCCAGCTAGAACAACACTTCAGCGTCGTCAGCGTCGACATTGGCTTCAACCAATCTGACGTTTCGACGCAACTCGGACAGACCTCTCTTCTTCCGGTCCGCGTCCTCAAGTACACTTATCATCGTTCCAAACTCAAGTGCCAACGCTGCTCGAGACAACCAGAATGTCTCGTATGTAGCAGTGAGTAACAGATACTGCAGCTCACGCTTCTCAATTCTCTTCGCGATCACGTCCACGATCGGCGACGACACTCCAGAGAAAACCGTCTCCTCTTCGCCAATTGACAGACGTTCCACGAAGCTTAAAGAAGGCAAGCCCTCGACGTCCAAGTGACCCGTTCTGTCTTCGGCATCGTCGTCTTCGACACGATTAGACTTCTCGTCCGCGTAAGGTCGGCTCCAGTGACCTTGGAAACGCTCAAACGGTTAACGCTCACCGTGACACCCTTGTTTGGGTGTGTAGGGATCGAGATCTTGAAGGCGTTCTCCCCGACTTGGTCAACAACACGGTAGGGACCGTGTCAGGAGAACACCTGTTTTCTCGTTCTGCGTTCCCCGGCTCGGGCTCTAAAGTACTGGTACACCCAGACAGCGTCCCCTTCCGCATACGTCACCTTCAGTTGGATGTCCAACCGCTGTTCGTGTCTGTCCTGTGCCTTGAGCAGTTGTCGCTCTACTAGACGACGAGAGCCGCGCAACGAGCGATACAGTTTCCTTCGGTACGTCGCGACTTCGTTACGCTTCCAGTCCTTTCCAGTATTCAGGAACGTCAGATCAATAGGTAGTACATGATCACGTCCATATAGACTAAAGAACGGGGTGCACCGAGACTTTCGTGGTACGCCGTCCGATCCGCAAATAGGATCCTAGGCAGATACACGTCTCACTCGATCTGCGTCTCATTCGCAAACATACGCAGCATCCTCATCAGCGTCCCATTGAAGCGTTCCACCAGATCTTGCGTCTGGGGGTGGTACGCCCCTCCGAGCAGCTTATATCACAAGCCCGGGACGTCGATGGATCACGCCGACGGTTTGTCGAGACTTTATCACCGACCTGATGCTGGTATTATTCGCGCCGTCCGGATAGCGGACCTTCTCAACAACAGTGAGGACGACACTCCTGTCTTGCAAACGCCTACCTCGGACAGAGTGCCTACACAGGGTGGAACGCCAGTCTTAAACGGAACGCTGGTTCCGAACGTCGCCGACGTTCCAATACCAGTCGGAGAGCACGCATAGACTATGGATCCTGATAAAAATACATAAAGAAGCAACGAACTGACCGAGGGTGTGCCCGCAACGGCCGAGCATCTCTCTAAATCTGAACAGGAGGAAGACTTGCAAGGGAGGGCTCCACAGGCTTACCCATCACCACTAGATGTGTTTGGGTTGGACTATGACAAGTTCGTGGCTGAACAAGAACGTGTGCCCTGGATGCGAGCTTTAAAGACATCCCTGAAAGACAGAATCTTGGCGATTGACCCTCAACTGAGAGTGAGTGTACTGAAGATGTCTCCGCACTACCTGATTCGAAACGGGGTTCTGGCACGTCTCGTTAACCTAGGAGCACGTGCTGGTCCAGCCAGAACTATGTCCGCTCCAACAACTGTCCCGTTACCATTCGTTGAGACGGTCCTGCATTATTGTCACACCGACATTTTCTCTGCCCATTCGGAAAGAACGAAGACGACGGACAAGGTGAGGCACCATGCGTACTGACACGGGTGGGGGAAGGACGTGATCGAGTACGTGCGTGAATGCTCAATTTGCGGTGGTGGAAAGGAACATAGACCCGGGAAGGCTAACCTGATGCAAAGAATGCCAGTCCATGAATTGTCTGGTCCGTTCTCGTTGCTCGTAGTGGATGCGACTGGTCCATTGGTTGTAACCCCGCGCGGGAACAAGTATATTCTAGTGTTTGTGGACTTTTTCACGAGATGGGTCGAGGCATTTGCAGTCGCGACATTGGACACAATTTCGTTTGTGGACGCCATGATAGAGGGCGCTACCTGTAAGCATGGAGTACCAGAACGCCTACTAAGTGACCGCGGGTCCATCTTTTCGTATACTTGGTCAAACCACTGTATCAGATGTTTAAACCGCAACGGCGACAATTCCGTAGCCCATCGTGCCAACTTGGCGTTCGACGTCCTCGTTGTCTCGCCGAAGATCTACGTGAGTGCTTGATGGTCCGCGTACAAATTAAACTCCACATGGCTCAGTAAAAACCACCGGAACTTTCGTGTAGACCACACGATTCCTCAGCATTGAATCTCCGTCGCTCCGCTTGTCTTGTTTACCCAGTTTCGCTGCGATCCGACCAGCATCATGCTAGCATACGCGATAACCCTGTCGCTCTTATCGACGTCTTGCATCAGATATGCTCCCACTGCCAAGTGTGACAAATCTACGTAGAGCTTAAATCGCTTTTTAAAGTTCGGATACACCAGTATCGGAGGCTTCACTAATGCTCGTTGTAGCTGTTGGAACGCACCTTCGCAGTCGCCGTTTCACCGGAAATCGACGTCCTTCTGCTTCAAGTGTATACGGCGCAGCAATCGCGACGAAACCCGGTATGTAGATCCGAAAGTAGCTTGTCAGTCCCAGGAACGCTCTAACCGTGTGCACATCATGCGGCCTCCCGATATTCACCACCGCCTTCGCCTTCTCAGGGTTTGGTAATATCCCAGTTGGTGTCACAATACGACCGAGGAACGCCACTTGGCCACATCTCAATGACACTTCTTCATCCTTCACTTGAATCCAGCGCTCGGAAATATTTTAAAACCTGACGTACCCGAATCAAGTGCGTCTCGAAGTCGTTACTGAAGACAATACAGTCGTCTGACACGTTCTCCACTTGAGGTTGACAAGAACGTTCTCCATCAGACGCTTAAAGGCGGGAACAGTGTTCCACAAACCAAACGGCATGACCAACCCCTCATAGAGGCCAAATTTTCTCGTGAAAGCCCCCACACTGTCGGGATCCATGGGAACGTTCCAATATCCTGAGGCAATGGCCATCGTGGAGAAAAGCTTTGCGTTCCCCAGAACGTCCAGGATGGTGTCGATCAAGGGCATTGGGTAACTGTCCTTCACCGTAACAGCGTTTTATATCCGGTAATCGATACAGAATCTAACGCCGCCATCAGACTTTCGTATCATCATCCAGATACTCTTGGATTTCTGCTTTCACGACTTCCCCTTCTGCCCTTGACACTCGGTACGGAGGCGGCTTTATCGGCCGGTGTCAATACCGAGCTGTAGCAGATCCGGCATCCATCTCAGCTCCGATCGTTCCAACTTCGGTCGAAGCGTTCGCTTTCACCGCACTCAACACCGTGCTAATGTTCTTTGTCGTCCCGTCTGGCTTAGAAGCTCTAGTAACGAACACCGAATTGGGAATGATCGTAACTGCAGCGACGTATCCGCCAGACTTGATCTTGAACTCTTCTGCGGAGGCGTTTCACACTTCGGCCAACACCGTTCCATCTGTCATGGTACACAAAGTCCTTGCGACCCTCAGAGCCTCGTCCTTTTCCGGAACGCCCTCGACCAGCACAACGGCTTTGTCCTCTATCGCTCCACGGAATCTCGATCTCACTAAGGTTTAGCGTCCAGGCTCCAAACACACAGTCAAATATATCGTAGCCGCGTCAGTCTTTTCCACGCTCTCCACGCCCAACGGGAACACGTCTCCGGTCCCCTTTAATGTCATTGACTGTTCCTCATGATAAATCACAGCACGGAACGGTTTTAGCGAGCCCGTTCCAAGAATCGCGTCGACGAACAAGTGATCTGTCATGACAAAGGAAAGCGTCCTCTCCAGCGTTCCAAGCGGCACGGGCAAGTCGATTGCATCGCTAACACGAATCTTGTGCCCCGAAACACTATCCAAGCTCCCAATATAGTGTCTGAGAGGCTCGGAAGCTCGACCTAGTTGTTTCAACACGTGCTTGTCGACGGGACTGATAATGACACCGGTGTTGGCCAGAATCTCGGGCGCGCAGCAGTCAATGAAGCCGTCAAACAGCGCCTGTACTCCCCGTACGGTGCCGATGACACGCTTGCCCTCGCGTACGACACCTCCACTGTCATCGGAGACACCCCCGCGGCATATCTCGCGCAGTCCAGGGCGCCTTCGCGGCTTATTGAGGAATACCAGTTTCAGACGGTAAGTATCCATAAACCGGTAACCAAACCGGTCCAACATGATCCCGCGATGACTACGGTACGTTGATTACGCTATCGATGATTAGACGAGTAGGATGATTGGACGAGTGTTGGTGATTGGATGCACCAAATGATTGGATGACCTAGGTAGTGAGGACAGGGAAAGCTCCGATGCATCAATTACTTCGGAATCTTATTTCTTCCCCTCAAGTGTCTTCGCTCCGGTCTTCTCCCCGAGTGGTGACTCTTCCCTTCGCTCCGTACAAGCCTGTCGTTGCCTAAAGCCCGTGACCTCTATCAGGTAATGAACCCAAGTAACATGTCCTCTGCGCAAGACGTTTCAACTAAGGTCTCCATGGACAAGTTCAACGGTGACAACTACGCGACGTAGAGCCGCTACATGCATGGTGTGTTCCTGACCAAGTCAGTTTGGCATGTCGTGAACCGAGAGACGACTCCAGCCATCCAGGCCCCTCGTGCGAAGGACGAGTATGTCAAGTCGAGCAGCATCGCGTTCGGATTGATGGTGCTCCACATGGATGCGGACTACCACCACGTGGTCGACAACTGCGAGGAAGCGTGGACCGCGTGGGCGCGCTAGAAGACGTTTACGGTGGATCGCATAAGGCTAGTCGTATTTACCTGAAGCGACAGCTCTTCAGCATGGAGATGTCTGAAGGCGCGAATGTGTTGCATCACTGCAATAAAGTTCTCAACATCAGCACCAAGCTTAGTAGCATCGGCGCCAAGATGGAGGACGAGGGCGCTGCGATCTGCTTGTTGCGCAGTCTCCCCAAGAGCTACGAGAACGTCGTGCTACACCTGGAGATGAGTACTGCTGAGCTGAAGACGCAAGACGTTGTGAAGTCGCTCACGAACGAGCATATCAAGCGACAAGGCGAGAAGACCTCTGCGGCGAAGACTGAAGACGCGGCGAAGGCGTTCAGTACCGAGAGGGAGTCTCGACAGTGTACTTACTGCGGGAAATGGGGGTACGTGATTGAGAAGTGCTGGACCAAGCAGAAGGATGAGAATACAGGAGGCCGACGCGGCGGCAACAGTCGTGGACGCGGGGCCAACAATGTCCAGTGGCGAAACGACGACTACGACTACGGCTATGATCGCGGGGCGTTTGTGGTTTCGTTGGAATGTGGAGTTTTGACGGGCAAGAGTATGTCCGGGCTGTGGGCAGTCGACAGCGGTGCAACGCACCATATCTGCAATGACAAGATTCAGTTCTTCATGCTGAACGAACGAGATGAAGCCCAGCTGAAGGTCGCTGATGGCACTACCGTTGCTATCAAGGGTGTGGGAACCATCATCGAGCGCGTGGTTCTGCCCAACGGCGATGAGCGCGAGATTGAGATCAACAACGCGCTCTACGTGCCGGAGATGAAGAAGAACTTGCTATCGGTGTCGCAGATCAACAAAAGCGGCAAATTTCAAGTGGTGTTCGACGGTGAGACCGTGCACGTTGCGCGCAAGAATTCGAGGGAAGTGGTGGCTACAGCAGATCTCGGGGACGGTCTTTACTGGCTGCGCACACCACTATGCTCGGTAAACGCCGAACGTTGACTTGCACGCGCGCATGGGCCATGCGCCTATCGACGTCAACAACGGCATAATCAAGGATGCCAAGGCACCTTTGAAGTCAAGTGGGGAAACTGTCTGTCGCGGTGTCAGCAAGGGAAAATGGCCCAGAAACCGTTTCCCAGTAACCGCGACAAACGCAGCTACGACATGTTCGGGTTGCCTCATTTCGACATCTGCGGCCCCATGGAAGAATATTCGTTGGGTGGGAGCAAGTACTTGCTGTTCATCGTTGACGAAGCCAGTGGATGCATGAAGGGTTTCTGCTTACGAGCCAAGTCGAACACGGAAGAATGCCTCGACAGCTACATCGCGAAGGCACAGACGCAATTTGGCTAGCTGGTCAAGTTCGTACGCCATGACGGAGCTCGTGTGTTCCCGACAAACTCGCTCAAGGTGTTCTACGAAGATCAAGGCATCAAACAGCAGACCACGGTTCCGTACGCGCACCAAACGAACGGCAGAACGAGCTATCAGGACTATCGTCACGATTGATCGCAGCATGTTGCACCATGCCAAGTTGGAGAAGTGTTTCTGGAGCGAAGCGGCGATGGCCACTATCTACGCTAAGAACCGCCTACCGTCACCTAAGATCGAAAACAAGGCTCCATATGAGATCGTGTACAAGTCCAAGCCAAGTGTGAAGCACATGCGTGTGTTTGTTTGTCGGACGTACGTCCAAACGCCGAGGGAAAAGAGACTCAAGTGGGATCCGAAGGCTCGCGAAGGGTTGTTCATGGGTTATGAAGAAGTGTCGAAGGCGTATCGAGTTTATGACATCGAGACGGGGCAGGTGGTGATCAGTCGCGATGTCAATTTGGACGAATCAACTCTGGTTTTCGACGGCTAGTCCAAGCGATGACGACGCAGATTCTGATCTCGACCTCGACTCTCTCTGCATCAACGATACGGAAACTGCGGACCCAACGGAATTCAAGCAGGCGGGGAAACTCAAGTCCCGCACAAGTTACGTTCACGGCACGACTTCGAGATCGCGCGCTGCACAACAGGCTGCCGGTTTGGAAGAAGCTAGTGCTCCAGTAACCTCGCTTGAGCGTCAAACAAAGCGCCGATCAGGAGTGCGAAATGGCCGTGATATGGTCAATGAAGAAGAAAAAGACGTCAAGGATCAAGACGACGACGCAACTCTGCCTGTATTTTGGCGAGCATGTGCCAACGCAGTGGAAGCTGGTGATTTAGCTGAGCCGGCAACGTTCCAAGAAGCGGTGAACGTACCTGATCAAGTGCATTGGCGCAAGGCCATCCGTGCCGAGCTTAAGTCGATGCGACTGGGGTGTGTGTTCGAGCTGCCAAGTTACCGAACGGTCAACGGGCCATCGGTACGAAATGGGTGTTCAAGATCAAACGCAAAGAAGATGGCTCGATCGAGAAGTACAAGGCGCGCCTTGTGGCGAAAGGCTTCAGGCAGAAGTATGGCATTGACTACACGGAAACGTTTTCGCCCGTGGTGAAGTATGTGACGCTGCGCATGATCATTGCTTTGGTCGTGTACCTCGGCTGACCCCTGGACCAGCTGGACGTGGTGACAGCATTCCTGTATGGCATAATGAAGGAGGTGGTGTTCTGCATGGTGCCAGAAGGTGTCGAACTTGATGATGACTTCGACTGCCTGAAGCTAACGAAGGCGATCGACGGTCTCAAGCAAGCATCGCGCGTGTGGGGCGAGACCTTCGACGACTACGTGTGCTCCATCGGCTCTCAAGTTTCAGCATACGACCCGTGTCTCTATATCAAGATTGTGGATGGTCACTGTGTGCTTCTGCTGGTCTACGTAGACGAAGTTGTGGTGACTGATAGCTCGGCCGAGGTAATTACAACCACCAAGAGCGATCTCAAGAAGCGCTTCGAGATGACCGACAGTGGCAAGAGTGCGTTCGTACTGGGAATCGAATTGGTGTACAACGCTGAGGGCAGTGTGACGATGTGACAGCGCCGATATGTCGACGACATCCTTAAGCGTTTGGTATGGATGAGTGCAAGGCGGTGGTGAGTCCAGCTGATTTGAGCTCTCGACTAGTCGCAAGCAGCGCATCGACCAAGGTGAACGCTCCGTTCTGCGAGGCTGTAGGCGCACTCATGCACTTGATGACCGCGACACGACCGGACATTGACTTTGTCGTGGAATACGTTTCTCGCTTCATGGAGAACCCACAAGTCGAGCGCTGGGCTGCTGTGAAGCGCATCTTTCGCTATCTACAAGGAACTAAGTCGCATGGAATCTGCTTCAAGCCCGGTGACAGAGTGGATTTCCGCGGGTACTCTGACGCAGACTGAGCTGGTGACCACTCCGATCGCAAGTCAACTTCGGGCTACACGTTTCTTTTGATGAGTGCACCCGTGAGTTGGGGGAGCAAAAAGCAGTCAAGTGTGTCGTTGTCAGCAGGTGAGGCAGAATACATCGCGCTAAGTTTAATTATTGAAGCCAAGTGGGATCACCGCCTACTTTGCCAGATTTTAACGGCAGCAGGGAAATCGGGACCAGAGCTCAAGATCCTCGAAGACAACCAGTCATGCATCAAGAAGACCAATAACTCAGTGAGCCATGGTCGGGCCAAGCACATCGACGTCAAGTACCATCGCATTCGTGATGAGGTCAAGCGCGGTGAGGTCAAGCTGGAGTACTGCGAGACCTCTGTGATGCTGGCGGACATCATGACGAAGACGCTCCCGGGACCACGTCACAAGGACCTTACGACGGCGCTCGGAGTCAACTCGTGTTCGCATCGAGAGGGCGTATTGAGGGGTACCGGTTTCAGACGGTAAGTATCCATAAACCGGTAACCAAACCGGTCCAACATGATCCCGCGATGACTACGGTACGTTGATTACGCTATCGATGACTAGACGAGTAGGATGATTGGACGAGTGTTGGTGATTGGATGCACCAAATGATTGGATGACCTAGGTAGTGAGGACAGGGAAAGCTCCGATGCATCAATTACTTCGGAATCTTATTTCTTCCCCTCAAGTGTCTTCGCTCCGGTCTTCTCCCCGAGTGGTGACTCTTCCCTTCGCTCCGTACAAGCCTGTCGTTGCCTAAAGCCCGTGACCTCTATCAGGTAATGAACCCAAGTAACATGTCCTCTGCGCAAGACGTTTCAACTAAGGTCTCCATGGACAAGTTCAACGGTGACAACTACACGACGTGAAGCCGCTACAGGCGTGGTGTGTTCCTGACCAAGTCAGTTTGGCATGTCGTGAACCGAGAGACGACTCCAGCCATCCAGGCCCCTCGTGCGAAGGACGAGTATGTCAAGTCGAGCAACATCGCGTTCGGATTGATGGTGCTCCACATGGATGCAGACTACCACCACGTGGTCGACAACTGCGAGGAAGCGTGGACCGCGTGCGCGCTAGAAGACGTTTACGGTGGATCGCATAAGGCTAGTCGTATTTACCTGAAGCGACAGCTCCTCAGCATGGAGATGTCTGAAGGCGCGAATGTGTTGCATCACTGCAATAAAGTTCTCAACATCAGCACCAAGCTTAGTAGCATCGGCGCCAAGATGGAGGACGAGGGCGCTGCGATCTGCTTGTTGCGCAGTCTCCCCAAGAGCTACGAGAATGTCGTGCTACACCTGGAGATGAGTACTGCTGAGCTGAAGACGCAAGACGTTGTGAAGTCGCTCACGAACGAGCATATCAAGCGACAAGGCGAGAAGACCTCTGCGGCGAAGACTGAAGACGCGGCGAAGGCGTTCAGTACCGAGAGGGAGTCTCGACAGTGTACTTACTGCGGGAAATGGGGGTACGTGATTGAGAAGTGCTGGACCAAGCAGAAGGATGAGAATACAGGAGGCCGACGCGGCGGCAACAGTCGTGGACGCGGGGCTAACAATGTCCAGTGGCGAAACGACGACTACGGCTATGATCGCGGGGCGTTTGTGGTTTCGTTGGAATGTGGAGTTTTGACGGGCAAGAGTATGTCCGGGCTGTGGGCAGTCGACAGCGGTGCAACGCACCATATCTGCAATGACAAGATTCAGTTCTTCATGCTGAACGAACGAGATGAAACCCAGCTGAAGGTCGCTGATGGCACTACCGTTGCTATCAAGGGTGTGGGAACCATCATCGAGCGCGTGGTTCTGCCCAACGGCGATGAGCGCGAGATTGAGATCAACAACGCGCTCTACGTGCCGGAGATGAAGAAGAACTTGCTATCGGTGCCGCAGATCAACAAAAGCGGCAAATTTCAAGTGGTGTTCGACGGTGAGACCGTGCACGTTGCGCGCAAGAATTCGAGGGAAGTGGTGGCTACAGCAGATCTCGGGGACGGTCTTTACTGGCTGCGCACACCACTATGCTCGGTAAACGCCGAACGTTGACTTGCACGCGCGCATGGGCCATGCGCCTATCGACGTTCTACGACAGATGGCCAACAACGGCATGATCAAGGATGCCAATGCATCTTTAAAGTCAAGTGGGGAAAGTGTCTGTCGCGGGTGTCAGCAGGGGGAAATGGTCCAGGAGCCGTTCCCCTATTTAATAAATATTTATAATAACAGACAAAGTAAAATAGTAACCGCGACAAAAGCATTTACGACACGTTCGAGTTGCTTCATTTCGACATCTGCGGCCCCATGGAAGAAGAATCGTTGGGTGGGAGCAAGTACTTGCTGCTCATCGTTGACGAAGCCAGTGGATGCATGAAGGGTTTCTGCTTACGAGCCAAGTCGGACGTTGAAGAATGCCTCAAGAGCTATATCACGAAGGTACAGACGCAATTAGGCAAGCGGGTCAAGTTCGTACGCCATGACGGAGCTCGTGAGCTCGCGACAAACTCACTTAAGGTGTTCTACGAAGATCGAGGCATCGAACAGCAGACCACGGTTCCGTACGCGCACCAGACGAACGGCACTGCAGAACGAGCTATCAGGACTATCGTCACGATTGGTCGCAGCATGCTGCACCATGCCAAGTTGGAGAAGTGTTTTCGGGGCGAAGCGGCGATGGCCGCTATCTACGCTAAGAACCGCCTACCGTCACCCAAGATCGAAAACAAGACTCCACATGAGATCGTGTACAAGTCCAAGCCAAGTGTGAAGCACATGCGTGTGTTTGGTTGTCGGACGTACGTCCTAACTCCGAGGGAAAGGAGACTCAAGTGGGATCCAAAGGCTCGAGAAGGGTTGTTCATGGGTTATGAAGAAGTGTCAAAGGAGTATCGAGTTTATGACATCGAGGCGGGGCAGGTGGTGATCAGTCGCGATGTCAATTTCAACGAATCAAACTTTGGATTTTCGACGGCTAGTCCAAGCGACGATGACGCAGATTCTGATCTAGGCCTCGACTCTCTCAGTATCAACGATACCGAAATTGCGGGTCAAAGGAATTCAAGCAGGCGGGGAAACGCAAGTCCCGCACAAGTAACGCTCACGGCATGACTACGAGATCGCGCGCTGCACAGCAGGCGGCCGGTTTGGAGGAAGCTAGTGCTCGAGAAACCTCGTTTGAGCGTCAAACAAAGCGCCGATCAGGTGTGCGAAATGACTTGACAGTGATGTTGCCGATGAAGAAGAAAAAGACGTCGAGGATCAAGACGACGATGACACAACCCCGCCTGTATTTTGGCGAGCATGTGCCAACGCAGTGGAAGCTGGTGATTTAGCTGAGTCGGCAACGTTCCAAGAAGCGGTGAACGTACCTGATCAAGTGCATTGGCGCAAGGTCATCCGTGCCGAACTTAAGTCGATGCGACTTGGGTGTGTGTTCGAGCTGCCAAGTTACCGAACGGTCAGCGGGCCATCGGTACGAAGTGGGTGTTCAAGATCAAACGCAAAGTGGATGGTTCAATCGAGAAGTACAAGGCGCGCCTTGTGGCGAAAGGCTTCAGGCAGAAGTATGGCATTGACTACACGGAAACGTTTTCGCCCGTGGTGAAGTATGTGACGCTGCGCATGATCATTGCTTTGGTCGTGTACCTCGGCTGACCCCTGGACCAGCTGGACGTGGTGACAGCATTCCTGTATGGCATAATGAAGGAGGTGGTGTTCTGCATGGTGCCAGAAGGTGTCGAACTTGATGATGACTTCGACTGCCTGAAGCTAACGAAGGCGATCGACGGTCTCAAGCAAGCATCGCGCGTGTGGGGCGAGACCTTCGACGACTACGTGTGCTCCATCGGCTCTCAAGTTTCAGCATACGACCCGTGTCTCTATATCAAGATTGTGGATGGTCACTGTGTGCTTCTGCTGGTCTACGTAGACGAAGTTGTGGTGACTGATAGCTCGGCCGAGGTAATTACAACCACCAAGAGCGATCTCAAGAAGCGCTTCGAGATGACCGACAGTGGCAAGAGTGCGTTCGTACTGGGAATCGAATTGGTGTACAACGCTGAGGGCAGTGTGACGATGTGACAGCGCCGATATGTCGACGACATCCTTAAGCGTTTGGTATGGATGAGTGCAAGGCGGTGGTGAGTCCAGCTGATTTGAGCTCTCGACTAGTCGCAAGCAGCGCATCGACCAAGGTGAACGCTCCGTTCTGCGAGGCTGTAGGCGCACTCATGCACTTGATGACCGCGACACGACCGGACATTGACTTTGTCGTGGAATACGTTTCTCGCTTCATGGAGAACCCACAAGTCGAGCGCTGGGCTGCTGTGAAGCGCATCTTTCGCTATCTACAAGGAACTAAGTCGCATGAAATCTGCTTCAAGCCCGGTGACAGAGTGGATTTCCGCGGGTACGCTGACGCAGACTGAGCTGGTGACCACTCCGATCGCAAGTCAACTTCGGGCTACACGTTTCTTTTGATGAGTGCACCCGTGAGTTGGGGGAGCAAAAAGCAGTCAAGTGTGTCGTTGTCAGCAAGTGAGGCAGAATACATCGCTAAGTTTAATTATTGAAGCCAAGTGGGATCACCGCCTACTTTGCCAGATTTTAACGGCAGCAGGGAAATCGGGACCAGAGCTCAAGATCCTCGAAGACAACCAGTCATGCATCAAGAAGACCAAGAACTCAGTGAGCCATGGTCGGGCCAAGCACATCGACGTCAAGTACCATCGCATTCGTGATGAGGTCAAGCGCGGTGAGGTCAAGCTGGAGTACTGCGAGACCTCTGTGATGCTGGCGGACATCATGACGAAGACGCTTCCGGGACCACGTCACAAGGACCTTACGACGGCGCTCGGAGTCAACTCGTGTTCGCATCGAGGGGGCGTATTGAGGGGTACCGGTTTCAGACGGTAAGTATCCATAAACCGGTAACCAAACCGGTCCAACACGATCCCGCGATGATTACGGTACGTTGATTACGCTATCGATGATTAGACGAGTAGGATGATTGGACGAGTGTTGGTGATTGGATGCACCAAATGATTGGATGACCTAGGTAGTGAGGGCAGTGTAAGCGTCGATGCATCAATTACTTCGGAATCTTATTTCTTCCCCTCAAGTGTCTTCGCTCCGGTCTTCTCCCTGAGTGGTGACTCTTCCCTTCGCTCCGTACAAGCCTAACGTTGCCTAAAACCCGTGACCTCTATCACGGCTTGGGAGCTCTTCTCACACTTACGGAATAGACATCGGACTCCTCGTCTCCTATTTTGAGGTCTCCATCTCTGATAGCCAGACTAAAAGTTACTTTTTTTCTTGGACTTGTCCCAACGGTCGCAGCCACTGGACTCACTATTTCCGGCGTCTCGTCTCCCCTGTCGCGTAATTTGTCGCGAATAACTTGGGCTTCCGTCCCAAAATAGTCTCGTGCTCAGACCAAAGCTCGCTTTTGGAACGACTCACTCAGCGTTCCTCCCACATCTACGAGGTGTTCTCGAAGCGAGTCCTCGTCCAAGGAGATTCCTCCCTCTTTGTCGCGCAAGGTAGAGATGATATCCTCGATTTCGAGATCTTCGAGCTGACGATTATTCGTTGCGTTCCGTCCTTGTCTTATGAGTAGTACCCTCAGTTACCAATTAGGAAACACCATCTGAATAGCTACGTCCCCGTCACCTCCGCAGGGGTTTTGGCGACTGGTACGGCAGCCCCTTCAAGTCCAACACACACATTTTGCATGAGCTCGTGCTCCAACCCGTCCCCAGACGTTCCAGCGGAGCCCCCACGCTCGTCATCATTAGTCATAGCGGAACCACCGGCAGGTATTGACTTATTGTCTGCTCCTACGACCCCTGAAGTTCCGATTGGCACACTTCGCTTCAGACGACGTCTCCAACGTGTGTACGTTCCAGTCTAGCCAATACGCTGGCGTTCCAAGATCTCCTGACGAGACTTCTCGTGTACGCTCCAACACGGCCTCCGGCATTACCAGCTCGGCACTCATTGTCGCGAGTGTCGGCTTCCTATGTTCATATGCGTTGCGCTTGGCACGTAGCAGAATCTCTTCTTCATTCATCGGGAACAATCCTTCTTCCAGTTCCTTTTCGTACCCCTCGGGTTCATTTTTCACTAACCGGTCCCCACCGCGCTCGAGCACATCCAGCTCCTCATCGGTAACCATGCGTTCGTAGTGCTGGGTCGAATTCTTCCCCTTGGTACGTTCCTCGTCATCCTCGGCGTTTTGAGCGTCTGTCCTTGCTTGACTTGTGCTCACTTGTCCAATAACCGCCGAGAACTGACCTGACCGCGTAGGTGCGTCCTCCGTGATCGTTTCGAGTGCTCCTTTGTACTGCGGCGAGCGGGCGTACTGCCTCCCCACTCCCTCACTCTCTTGGCACTTCTCCTTGGCGTCGGACGTAGTCTCGGGGCGCTCCGTTGCTTACTAACTGATGTCCGATACCAACTCGGAAGGTTCCGTTGTTCCCTTTTCCCAGTTCAGCGGCGCAGAGGAACGTTCCGTTGTTACCTCAGCAGCCACTCTGTTTCGTGGCGGCCTCTCCATAGAGCCCTCAATCTTCTCGTCTTGTTCTAAGCTAGTCCGGTCCGTTGGACTGCTTTCGTCGCTCGTCCCACATCTAGTTCCTACAATTACCGCCCTTACGCGCACGACAGGAACTTCATGTGCGTCTTCATCGTTCGTCACACCGCTCCTGAGAGCCCTCCGAGGTCCACCCACCAAATCTTGCCGCGGTGAGCCCTCACCTCTCTTTGTGAAGCCAGCCAGGCAAGAGGAAGGAGCGACACTTCCTTCCCCTTCCTCCTGCCCCCTTCATTGTTGTAGCGTACCATAGGGGGTAGTCGCGCTCCCAGTAGCCACATTCCGCATCATTCCTCGCAGAGTATCGAGATTCTGACAGATGACTATTTTCACCACAAAGCAGACACTCAGTTTGACGACGTTCACCGTTCTGGTAATTTACCTGGGGTCTCGGTCAGTTGCACTCCATCAAGTAGTGTCCAAGTTCGCTGCACCGCTTGCAACGGCCTTACCCCGCGGACAGGTCTCACGACCGCATCCTACACGTCCGCAGCGTCCGCAAACCACTTCTCCTTCTGTGGTACGCGTGTCGGATCCTAGAAGGATGCGAAGTGGTCCGAGAGGTGAGCCAGCGACGTTCCGGCTCTGAGTAGAAACGTTAGAACCAAGAGCGGTCGTAGGAGCCACGGTGCCTATATGCCCTTGCAACGTTCCAGGACTCTGCTGCTGCTGCTTCAGTATCCATTGGTTCATCTGTTGACGCTGCTGGAGCATCTGCGTCTGTGTAGACGTCACGTTCCACATTTTCGTTCCCCAAATTCTTCCACCTGCATACTCTATTGCTATTCTGGATCGACGAGGCCATGTTCGCGCTCAAAACGACATGCATCTGTTTGTTCCACAGTCCATCGAGGAAGAACTCGTATTGCATGCGCGGTTCGTGATGGTTTAGGGCCTCACACGACGTGGCGATCCTGTCGCCCCATTCCTCTGCGGACTCGCCAAAGCTCCTCTTTGCGGCCTTGAGTCGGTTCCACAACTGATCCAGAGTTTGAAAAATGAAGCGGTTATGGAACTTCAGTCGCAGCGTTTCGTATCCGTTAGTTCTCGAATTGTACACAAACAGACGGAATCCAACGACCACCTGTCGATTTGAAAAGTATACTTAGGGAGGCCTAATGTGATTGGCAAATACAGTGCACATATAAAATTCAAGTTTATTTAGCTGCGCAATAGTGTAACTTTAGGAATTATTTAATGTGAGACTTAATTCTAAAATTTAACACTTAGTGCCTTGTTAAATGCATTTCTTACAGTGTTTTCACTGATGTTTTCCCAGACGGCAATTGTGCGCTTGATTGTTGCAAATCTCTTGTCTTTCGCAGTAGCTGTTTTTGCTGTATCCTCTAGCAACCAGGCTGGCTTCAGCTTGGCCTTCAATGGACCCATCACACCGACATCCAGCGGCTGACATACGGAGGTAGAGGTTTTTGGCAGCTCCTGCAAACACGAGAAAAGCTCGCCAGCAGCGTTTCCCTTAGATTCATCCGATATGTGGCACTCTAGGTTGTCGACGAGAAGTACGGAAGGATCCTCGATACATGGTAGCAATATGGTACGTAGATACGTAGACCAAACATTACTATCCATCCAAGCTTTGTGCTGAACAGCGTAAAAGTGACCTTCGATAAAAACTATAAACGTATTAGAACAGTAAGAGTTTTATAGAAAAACAAGAGCATTTTACCTTTGGGGTAAGTAGGCACTTCCTCCATTGCAATAGTGGCATCTGGCTCACCTCTGACGATTAATAAAAGAGGTAATTTTCTCCCTCTAAACACGACAGCTCTTAGCTTAAGAATAAATACAATATACATAAACATATAACAATACCGTCTCCTCGAATAACACATACAACAGTCATGCGAACAGAGTGCTTTTGGGACGTGGTAATATTTGAAGGTGCACCTCGCTCGCACAGAATCCTGGTGGGCGGTGTGTCATAATAGACACCCGTCTCATCAATGTTCATAATAACCTTTGAAGGCATGTCTCCATACTTACTTTTGAAAGTCTCACTAAAGGTTCGCTGGGTTTCAAGCAGGTCTTCACGATTATCCTATTTATCAAAAAAGCATTTTTAAGTTATATAATAACTTAACGGATGCGCCCGAATAAAAGCCTCCTTCCGAATAGTGTCCTGTGACTCTATTAAATACAAGCCTCTCCCGAATAGAGTCCTTTTACAAACTACCACACCTGTTATTACAAACTTACTGACCATTCATTATACAGAGAGGAACAATTTTTCGGCAACAGGCCGAAAGTTGCCCACACTTTTGGTGTGGAAAGGAAAATATTCACCGTCTTTTAAAATCAAAGAAAGGGCCACTTTTCGTGACACACCAACCACGAGCTTGGGTTGATAGCAAGCTGCTCAAGAAGTGTATTGATGTGGCTATTCCGTTTGTGATACACGGTGAGCGTAAACGCTTGGTTTGGGACAGCATGAGAGCCCACATATCGAAGGCTGTGAAAGCTTAGTGCTCTTTGATTGGTGTTCGATGTGTGCTATGCCTGGGTGGTTACTTGCAAGCTGGCGATATTGGAATCTATAAGAGTTTCAAGGACCTACTGTACATATAAATAAACGCTTAGAAGGAGTCAGACCAATAAAGTCCCCACCCGTTTAAAGTCCTCTCTGTCACTTTCGAGTGGCACTATTAAATATAGTCCGGACTCTAATAGGGCGCATCCGTTAGAATAGTAAACAGCACAAATAATTTACCTTTAACCCATGAGGTGTTCGCTGTACAAATCCATGTCGGTAGGAAAAGCGACGCAGAAGGCGCAATAATAAATTGTACGCTGCTGCCATGTCTTTCTTGTTCGTTGTATAGTCCGTTAGCCAGTCGAAGTAGTTATCTCGGATGAATTGAGCCACTCGTGTTGTAGTTAGCGCCTGGTCAGTGCGTCGTAGGTCCTTCATGTAGACAACAAGCTCAGGGGGAAAAGGAATCGACTCGGGGCGACCCGTAGTTAGCGCCAGCGTCTTCTCGGACCCTTTATACGCCAATAAATTTTCCTTGTCAGCTATCCAGTCGCTGAGTGTTCGAAGCGGGACTCCGAATGTTTTTGCTGCAGCGCGCAAACTTATTCCCTCAGCTCCTTTTAATACTGCACGCTTAATACGAAACGAGTAGTGTTTCCGTCGTGCTATTCGAGGTGACGCATCAATCTCGGGGCAAGCGAGGGATGTGTGTGGCTCATCTGGAGTGGTGTCGCTCTCCGCTTCCACGGAGAAGTTAAACAGTGAGTGGTGGTGATTTAGCGCATTTCTTTTTAGTATTAGATTGGAAAAAAATGATTTGTCTAACTTGAAATGGCTGTTGGAATATGTCCGGCTGTTGGATTCCGTCGGTCTGTGTACCACCATTGCAGCGGGGCTACCGTACCGTTAGCGTCAGAGGAAGACGTTCGACTCAAAGAGTCACTACCTGTAGTACTAAGTTCCTTATCTAAAGGAACTTACAACACGCGACCAGGGCTCAAAGTTAATACCTTAACTTGTATGCTTCAAAACCAGAAGTGTTTTATTTACTACTATTATTGCGCCCAAGCTGCCTAGAGTAAATGTATCTGTTTAACTATATAGCATAGTTAAACCTAATTTAATGCATAACGTGCGGCTTTCAGCCAACGTACTGAGAGACCTGCTAACTCTCCGACTTATGTACTGAGAGTTTGTTAGCTCTCCGGGTACTCCATACCCCTGTGTGTTCCACACCATGCAACCCCGTTACAACCATTCTTGACCCAATTTACCCTTAAGACATCGCTCGAAAGCCGTCAACCGCATTTGGTCGTCCGTACCGTACGTGCATTGCTCGAGAAAAAACAAACCAGAAAGCGGCCGCCCTTTCGTTCGTGGTCGTCTCAGAATAAAACGGAACGACGACCTTGACGGCATTCCGCAATTCCGTCGGGATTTTAATGATCGGTGCGTTCTTCTGTGTGCCACTTTATACTTAGGCGAGTCATTGCAATCACCTTGGTTGTAGTACTGACTCGTCACCTGCCCCTGCGGAAGTACCGTGCCTGATGCGTACCTTCCCCTCTGAACACCTACGTTCCCGTCCAGTCCTTGAGACCCTGCTTGACCCTGGAACGTCGCACCAATCATCGGTGACGTTCCCTGGAGCAGTAATCCGTACGTTCCGCTTCTTGGACTGGAAGGTGTCTGCTGAGCAGACGCAGCGTACCACGCGGGTATCGTTCCAGCAGTGGTCCACCCAGGCGTCGACGACATCGGCGGTTGACGCGGACGATAGAACGCACTCCTCCGAGGCGTTCCACTCCCTTCACTATTCCATGTGGAACCAAACACTTGAATGGACACACCTCCATACGAGGGAATGGCAGCCATCGGCATTCTGCTGGGTGTCGAAACCGGCGTCTGCGCCATCTTTCTAATAGAACCCTGATACCCAATAATCGGTGACGTCAGCTGTCGGGTCCAAGTCGAAACAGTACGTGACACGTGTCCTGTAGCTTGAGGTCGTGGCGACGGCAACGGCGCTCCGTTCGCCATTGCAGCCCTTTGTAGCGCTTGGGTGATGCTGTCGACCAGGAGCGCCTGAAAGGCTGGGTCAGTCGTCATTATTCCGTTCTATCTCGTTGGTGTTCTCATTGATCGAACAAGCGTCGTTACTTTTCCTCTACTAGGTGCGTTCGCTTGTGTTGGCGTCCTAGCAGCAACAGGTACTTCTCCCTAAGCACGTCGGCCTTCTTGTTGGCTTGGTACGCTGTCGTTGGGTCGGTCGTACGCTGGTGTTACCGTTGGCACGTCCCTACTCGAGCCGGCCACTAGTTGCAACTAGGGAAGAGTTGGATCCAGGGCGAACCCCATTTCTCGGCGATCTCCCGAAGCCGTCACCGAAGCTTCCATCGGCGTACTCGCCCTCGCGGGTGTCGTTCTTTCGCTAGGCGCCTGTTGTCAGACGCACTGTTCTAGGACCCGTGTTCGACATTTGTCGGCCAAGATGCGTCCCCTGCACAGATGCAGTCGTCCTACTCGTCCCCAGAGACGGAGCCGCAATGCCAAAAAAAACATGCCCGCATCCTCTTGAGCCATCCGAACTTCGTATCCTCCAGTCTCTGGATCAGCTCGCTGCGGCGTGCCACGTTTCTCGCCATCTCGCTGGCGTTCCCTTGCCGAAGTCTCTGCTGCGTGGCGCTGCCAGCAGCTCTCTCAGCGCGCACTTCATCTTCTACCTTGAGGATCTCCACGTGCGCCGTTTCTAACGGGGAGCCCATCCTTCTACCCCTTCACTGGTTCCAAGGCCTTCATCGGACCACTCATTGTTTTCCCACTCCTTTCTCCTTCTCGCTTAATGCTCCGTTGCCTAGACCCATTTCCACGCTTATACGCCTACAATATTCGGCAAGACGACACCTTGCTTCTCCACCAAATTGTCGCGGTCTTTCTCTAATCGGGGTCGTGTATCTTGGGCCGATGTAGGACGGTAGTAGTATTAGCGACGCTTAAAAAATAATATAAACGCTGATGTATTTTTGTTTTCTTTGCTAGAAGGGAAATCCACGACTGAACTCCTCACTGGACCTCGCAGAGAGTGAAAAGCTCCTCATGTTTCTGCCGATCCCTCGCAGGTGGCACGTCAAAGCGAGCTCCCACCACAACCAGTTGCTTACCGCTCCAATTTAACTTACCACATTCAGAAGGTCTGCTCATTCCAGACTCTCCGCACCGCGGCCAAGCAAATGGGACCTATGGCGAAATCAGTGACGTTCCGGTGGATCTTGCCTTCTCTTTTGTTGTTAATACCAGATCCACCTTTAGATGGTGTCTACAGCCCTTCCCCCACAGGACCCCCACTCGATCCACCCGCACATGGTATATCCCATACCCCCTAGGTATAATCGGGCGAGAGTTGATTCGAGTCATCGCTTGGTCGATCTCAGTTACACCGCCACCAACATGTTCCTCTTGCCGTTCTTCATGCTCTGACCCACTATTGTACCCTGACCCATCGTCTGTCATCTCTTATTCCCGATCAACACCGTCTGTAACGGGGTTACATGGTGTGGAACACACAGGGCTACGGAGTACCCGGAGAGTTAATAAACTCTCAGTACATATGTTGGAGAGTTAACAGACTCTCAGTACATAAATTGGAGAGTTTACTAGGTCTCTCAGTACGTTGGCTAAAAGCCACACGTTATGCATTTGATTAGGTTCAACTATGCTAGATAGTTATACAGATACATTTACTCCTAGGCGGCTTGGCCGCAATAATAGTAAAAAACCACTTCTGGGTCCTTGAAGCATAAAAATTAAGGTATTAACTTTGAGGCCTGGTCTTGGGCTGTAAGCTCCTTTGGATAAAGAACTTAGTGTTAGTGACTCTTTGAGTCGAACGTCTTCCTCTGACGCTAAAGCTACGGCGGCCCCGCTGCACCGTCGACCCATATAGGATACGGATCCAGGTACCTCTTCCTTGGACTATTTATTAATGTGGTCGCCCCACGTCACCTACCTCATCTGGAGGTTCAGGGTGATAGTCTCGGACTTCGATCCACTTTACCTTGGTCCAATCCACTTCGAGCAGTAAGGATCCACGTCGGGCAATCTAAACTCACCCTAACCACCGGGCGTTGTCACTCATCTGTGATAATTACTCCTTGTCAGATCCCATATCTCATTTCTGAGAAAGCACTTGACCACAGGGCTTAGAAGAAGATTAATTTAAGATTATATTTCTGTTAGTTTGTGTTGTGTCTTGTCTCTGACTGGGGACAAGAACCTAGAAAGAAAGAATAGAACATAAAATGCAACTTCAACTCAAGCTGTAATAGCGGTCAGCATCCTCAGACCGACGCCATTGTTAGTCTTCTTCAAGTCGTGCGTAGGCTCGATCCAGAGGTGTTAGTTTCTTGTCCTTGGGTGATGCTGTCTTTGTGGTTTAGTTTGACCCGATCCACCGATCCCCGCTCTGCTACAGGCCGATGATCGCTCATTTGGGCAAGAAACCTGAAGTGATTACTACCCAGTTGATGGGGTAACCCCCTATCCGATTACAATAAATATCATTTTTTTCTTCCTTTGATTGGTTGATGACCCGGGTCACCACCAACTGCTTCACATAGGCCGCATTTTAACCTCGGTCTTTTTAAATAAATTTTGATGGAAACCCGGTCTCTTTGCATAAACATCCATTTGTGGGATAGGGATTAAGCTTCAATTAAATTTTCATTGCGGAATTTTAGATTGTCGCTCCCAAAGTCCTTTTCGTTTACCGGTACCCGGTAAACTACAATATGTCAGTTCCAGTACACAACTGTTGTGCGTTCTATTCGAAATCTCCCAATCGCGTAATAGCCGTCTTACGGAACTCTGAGGGCCGAGATCGCGATCCGAAAAATCGGTCTGTGGTTGGCTAATCCGTACCCACTTATTTCCGATTGTGAAACCCGGGTAACCAATGCGATCCGAGGCCTGGTTCGCGACCTCTCAGGGATCGACGGATCGCGAGGCAGGCGGAAAGCGGCGCCAGTACACCACTTGAGAAAATGTGCGTGCGTAGAGGCTGTATTAGGAATCTTATTGTGCATTTTAATGCTTTTGTCCATTTCCTTTACCTGATGCTCGATTTATAATAAATTAAGATCGTTTTATATAACTGAGGTCTATAAAAAGTACAAATCGATCTAGCTTGACTGGCTGATAAATCGAGCTACGGCAGCCAAATCGACCGCTCGGGATCGATCAACCACCAAATCCACATCGATATTCTGTAAATTGATCCTTTTTGTCGTTTTGAAATGGTAATTCGATCACAGATAAAACAAATCGATGCTTCCCTCTTCCCATCTCATTTTTGGGCGTGGTTTTATGCTCCGATCATGCTCGATCTAGGCTGTAAAACGGATGGACATTCCATCTGCATAGCACAATAAGTGTATTTGCAATATTTTCCACCTATTAGTATATTTCTTACGCTTGTAATCATGCGCATACAGCACTCAGAGCAAAATATTGATTTGTCACGGTACACAGCTTGAAGGAGGACTCGCCATTCTCTCGGACTGCGTTCGAAAAATCTGCTTGCTGCAGAAGTCGCAGGCGTCCACGCAACTGTGCTCTCCGGCCCAATCGGCGGCGTTCCAAGCTTAGAGTGGAACGCCCGGCCGTCGACAGAGGTGGGAATTTGCGTTGGACCTCTACGTGGGAGCGATTTACAGAAAGGTAAGGAGCTTAGTGCTCAGCTGGGAGCTTTAGGTAGAATCTCAGTCGTGATTTTCCGTCTTACAAGAGAAGTGCTCAAGAATACAACAACAGCTTTACATTTACGTGATAAACCTAAGTTCCTACGTCGGCCTGCTAGATACACGACCCCGACCTAAGGAGGATTACCGCGACAATTTGGTGGAGAAGCAGGGTATCCTCACGCCGAAGAATCGTAGAAGCGTAAACGCGGAGTGAGCCGCCCTTTTGGCAACGGAACGCCGAAGAGGAAGGAAAAAGGAAGTGGGAACGCCATGAGCGCCCACGGTTGGTCCGGTGAGGGACACGGCGGTGAGACAAGGAAAGAAGGTGGGGGGATGGTCGTCTCCGCTTCTGCCCGAGTCGCTTTTTCAAGCCGAGATCTACGAGGAGGTCAAGCGCGCGCCAAGTACCGCCGGAGGTGGCGAGCGAGAAGAGGCCCGCGTCAGAGGGAGTGGAGACGCTCCCACGGTCATCGGAACGCCTCGGTCTGCCGAGTCGGAAGAACGGGACAACGCTGAGAGAGACAAGTGTCTGGGGATAATGAAGGAGGTCCTGTCAGAACCCGAGACGCGCGAGGAGCAGGAGCGGCTGGATGTCATCTTGGAGCAGTTGGCTCGGAGGCCAGGACAGAGCGAGAAGCTGAGAGCAATCATGTCGGGAACGCCCCGAGAAGTGGCGTTCTCTTTTGACCCGTCTCGCCCCTCGCTGACATCTCTCAGGGATGCTGGAAGCGCCAGGGAGGCAACCACCCCGACGAATGCGAGCACAGAAGCAAGGCTCGCAAGGGGAAGGGCGACCCCGGGAGCGACTACGCACCGTTCGGAACGACCTGATGACCGAGAGGCTACGCCAGCTCGATCGGTGAGTACGCCTGCGAGCTCGATGTCCACGTCTGCCCGATCAGGAGGAACGCCTGCATGGTCAGTGGCGACGCCGGCCCGATCAACGACTGCCTCGGTGAGGTCCATGACCACACCCGAGAAGTCAGCGTCAACACCGGCCAAATCAGTGTCGACCCCGGCTCGCTCGATAACGGCGTCCGTCTGGTCTGGAACGCCTTCCAGCGACTCGAGGTTGCAAGCGCTGGTGGAAGGGTCGGTCGAGCGAGTACTCCGGAAACTGACGTTGTCTCGTGAGTCTAGTGCTGGAATGCCACGCTCACAAACGACGGGACTAAATGCACGCTACACGCCTGGGTCGGCCAGACAGGAGCGTACGAAGTTGGAACGACCTTCGAGCGCACATCGAATCGAGTACCCGAGACCTCCGATCCCTCGAGCGCCGACACCTGCGAAGACTTCGATGTCGGTGGGGATGCCTTTGGGACCGGTTCCCGCGTACCGAGGCATACCTTCGAAGGAGATTAGTCCTTACAGGAACGGGATGATAGGCGGAGCGCCTAGGACGGGAGCGCTCTATTCTCAGTACGAGTCGATGACCCAGCCTAATACCGGGTGGGGCCAGAATGGAGCGCTACCCGCTTGGCCCGCAGCTCCCGTTGGACCAGCTCAGGAGTATCCGAATCTGTCCTCGCTAGGGATGCCTCTAGCAACTGAAGGAGCCTCACCGTCATATCTGAGGAACCAAGGCCTTGAAGGGAGCGCCGGATCTCGAGGTGCTGAGTACGCGAGGGCGTTCCTGAACGCTCGGATTACCCTCGACGAGCCGTTCATTACGTGAATATCCCGAATGAGTTGAGGAACGCCTGAAGGTGATCGTTCCTTTCTACTCGGAGACGGCTACGAACGAGAGAGCGGAAGCTTTCTGGCGTTTCTTTGAGAGGTGTACCTACGGTATGGACAGCCAAATGAGACTGACGGCGTTCAAGCAATGCCTCAGAGGTAAGATGGGTCAGGAGTAGTGGTATAACTCGAGGATCGACAGTTTCGAGACCCTCCGAGCGAAGTTCCACAACCGGTTCATCTACCAAACGCCGGCCCAACTTTGGAAACGCCTCAAGAACGCCAAGAGAAGTCGTGGAGAATCGGCAGAAGAGTGGGGTGATCGCATCTCGACCATGGGCGAGGCCCTGAACTACCATGAGCCTCGTATGAGGTACGAGTTCTTCCTGGACGGCCTGCGGAACAAGCAGATAAAGGCGGTGTTGATTGGCAACATGGTTGCGACGATCCGAGAGGCCTGTGACCTGCTGATTTACAAGAATCTGCACATGCCAGTCGAGGAGGAGGACGAGTTTGTGGACGATGGGACGCCTGTGACCCGCACTAACAACGCGAGTACGACGCAGTCGCAGATGCTACAGCAGTTACAGCTGATGAACCAGTCCATGCAGAAACAGCTTCAAGGAGCGGGAGCGCAGCAAGGATACATCGGTGCAGTGGTGCCTCCGGTTCCCCCTGCTCAAGGCGTTCCGACTCTGGTTGGGAACACCTCGTCGCCTCCGAAAGCGTCAACTCCTGGGAACGCTCCGTCAAACTTAGGCCCGCTGAGGATCAGACCCGGCCCTGACACCCGTACGACAGAAGGAGAAGTTGTATGTGGTCGCTGTGGACGAATGGGATGTGGTTGCGAAACCTGCCCACGAGGACAAGGACGATGCAACAGGTGCAACGAGCTGGGTCACTTTTCTATGGAGTGTAACTGGCCGAGACCCCAAGGATCCTATCGGAACGGAGAACGCCGTCATATGGAGTGCTTTCTCTGCGGCGAGAAGAACCACTCGGTGGCAAAGTGCCCTAGCCTGGACCGACTGCGTAGCCTGACGCAGAACGCGACCGCTGGGAACGCCACCGCGGCATCCGGAACGCCTCAACAATGAAGGGGGCAGGAGGGAGGGGAAGGAAGTGGCGCTCCTTCCTCTTGCCTAAAGGGCGACACGCCGAGAGGTGAGGGTCCATCTAGACTAACTACTAGTGGATTCGAGAGGACTCTCGAGAGAAGTGTGACGGATGTGAAAAGTACTCGAGGCGCACCAGTCTCAAGTGCGAAGACTGAAACTGTGGAACGAGAAACGAACGAAGCGAGCATCCCAACGGAACGGGTGGGCTCCATACCGGACAGGGACGAAGTGAGCGTCCCAACGGAACAGGCGGGCTCCATACTGGGCAAAAACGAAGTGAGCATCCCAACGGAACGGGTGGGCTCCAACCTGGAAATGAACGGAGCGAGCATCCCAACAGAACGGGTGGGGTCCAAACTGGGAACTGAAAGAAAAAGCAGTCCAACGGAATGGGTCAGCTTTCGACAAGACGAGAAAACGAACGGCTCTTTGACAAAGCCTGAGGGAAGAGAAGAAAACGCGGAAAAAGCAACGGAACGCTTGGCCGCAACTCGAGAACGAGGGGATGGAACGACAGAGCATTCCAAACAAGAGGAAGAAGACGAGACTGGAGCAACGGATCGCTTCAGTGCGACGTCTGGGATCAACAAAAATGCCTTGGAAACGACGACTGAAGATGCCGCGAGTGCAAGAGCAAACCAAGTTTCGGTGGTAATAGGGGTGGTTAGTGCGACTACCACTCAAGAGACCGAAAGTACCAAGGGGAAGGATTTTACAGGACGCTACGACCGCCTATTCACCGATGAAGAGCTGGATATGCTCGAGCACGGTGAAGGTCACAGAGCAAAGGATGAATCCGAGGAGTACGAGAAGGAACTTAAGGAGCGATTGTACCCCGTGGATGAGCAGGGCGTTTTGCTGCGAGCAAGAAGGAGCGCCGAGGAACAAGGAACGCCGACCCTATCGGAAATGAGTGCGGTACTAGGGATCTCAGAGGAAGTGCTGGAACGCACACGAAAAGGCTCGTCAGGAGAGCTAAGAGCGCCTAAGTATTGGTTGGATTGGTATGACCGAAGCTGGAGGCTTCTACGGGGGCAAAGCGGGCGAATAGAGACTTTAAGGACGCTAGTGAGCAAAAGGAACGGCTATCGCCTGTAGTAGGTGTGAATTCCGATAAGCCTGACACCCAGGCTCTAGAAGCACTTTAGCCGACACTGTAGCTGCGTACGTCTCTTCCACCCTCGTTTCACTCAAAGGGATGATGTCTCCTGTTCCTTTTAGCGTCATCCTTTGTTCTTTCAGGTCAATCACGGCGCGAAACGCCTTCAGCGAGTCCGTGCCGAGGATGGCGTCCACGAACAGATTATCGGCCACCACGAACGGAAGCGTTCTCTCGAGCGTTCCAAGTGTCACGGGTAGGCTAACAACTCCGCGTATTTGTATAGTGTGTCCTGAAACGCTGTCCAGATTTCCAGTATAAGGTCTCAGAGTCTCCGACGCTTGTCCTAGTCTCTTCAACACGCGCTTGTTTACAAGGCTGGCGACCGCATCCGTGTCGACCTGCATTTCAGGCGGACAACAGTCGATGAAGCCGTCTGATAGGGCCTGCACTCCTCCCACACTACAGATGACGCGCTTGCCCGTCGAGACGACGTCTCCATCGTAGTATGTAGCTTCCTCGCTGTTTATCTCGCAAAGCCCCGGTCCTCTTAGCTCTTTCGGCGCTCTTCTCGTATTGACACGATACACTTCGGGGGTTTCTTCTTCGACTCTGAGCTCCTCGTCGCTGATTAGCAAACTGACCTCCACTTTCTTCCATGGATTTGCTCCATCTGTCTCAGTAACCAGTCCCACTATTTCGGGTTTTCTCTTTCTCCTGTCCCACAACTTGTCGCGAATGGTCGGGGCCTCAGTCTCAAAAAAGCTTCCAGTCCAAGTCATCGCACGATTGAGGAACGCCTCCGTAGGCGTTCCACCTACTCCGAGAAGGTACGCACGCAGCATATATTCGTCTAGAAAGTCTTTGCCCTCCTTGTCACGTAACGGGGGAACCTCTCCGGTCGCACCGGCTTGCTCCACCCCTTCAGGAGCCTCTGGCTCGCCCTCCGTCAGTGCGTTCCTTTCTTGTTTCAGGAGCTCGTACACACGACTTCTAATTTTGGAACGCCACCTGAATGGAAACGTTCCGACCTTCTCGTCGGCAGCCTTGGTGTTTCGACCGGCAAGATCGTCGAGCTCGACACATACGTTCCGCTCAAAGTCGCGCTCCCCATCTTCTTCAGCTGATAAGGTCAAGAGTTCGAACAGGGGTGAAGGAAAAATCGGTAGTGTTGGTGGAAAGCGTTCCGGGAACGGACGAGTCACTGAGGGTGGCGAGGACGCTCTCCGCTGTAACAGAAGGAACGGTCTTGGTGGAAGTCTGCAACGCCTCCGCCGAAGAAGTGGAAATACTACCCGGAGCTTACGTCGCTTCTGTGACGATCATCCCAAAAACGGCGTTCGTAACTCGCGTTCCCTCTGAAAGTGGAGCGGCTGAGAACGTCAGCGCTGTATTGAGTGCTGTTAACGACAGTGTGGCCGCCGAAGTTGTAACGCCTGAGGAAGAAATGATCGTAGCGATGAAGAACGACGATGAGGATGACTTTAAGGTGGGCTTTGAAGACCCCTCGATGGGTGCCGAGCTAAGAAAGCTATTCGCTGGCATGCTAAGAGACCTGCGAGACTTGTTTGTGGAGACCTCGAAGAAACCTGAAAGAACGGAATTCCTCAAGTTCAGCATCGACACAGGAACGCATGCGCCGATCAAACAGCTGCCGTATCGGGTCTCTAAAGCCGAAGGAGACGTCATGGGATCGGAAATCCAGGAAATCTTTACCTTTACCTCATCCAGCCGTCGATAAGGCCTTGGGCTAGTCCCGTCTTGATGATCAGGAAGCCTGACGGAGGTATTCGATTTTGTATTGACTATCGGAAGCTGAATGCTGTCACTGTGAAAGACAGTTATCCGATGCCGTTGATTGATGACATTCTGGACGTTCTTGGGAGCGCCTCTCTATTCTCTACAATGGACATCGCCTCTGAGTATTGGAACGTTCCCATGGACCCAGGCAGTGTGGAAAAGACGGCCTTTACAAGCAAGTATGGGCTCTACGAATGGCAAGTGATGCCGTTCGGCTTGTGCAACGCCGTTCCGGCATTCAAACGCCTGATGGAGAACGTTCTCGTCGACCTCAAGTGGAAACTTGCCTCGTGTACCTTGATGACTGCGTGGGATTCAGCGACGACTTCCCGACTCATCTGATTCGCGTGCGACAGGTACTGTAACGCTTCCGAGGTGCGGGGTTCAAGCTAAAGATGAAGAAGTGCCATTGGGGGCGTGACCAAGTGGCGTTCCTAGGGCATATTGTCACGCCTACGGGTATCATGCCGAACCCTGAAAAGGCAAAGGCAATGATGAACATCGAGAGGCCTCATGACCTTCATACGGTGAGGGCGTTCTTAGGGTTGACCAGCTACTTTAGGCGTTACATACCAGGCTTCGCGACTATTGCGGCGCCTTTGGAGCGCCTGAAACAGAAGGACGTGCCATTCCTGTGGAACGACGACTGTGAAGTGGCGTTCCGCCTGCTTCAGCGAGCGTTAGTCTAGCCTGTACCTCAATTTCAAGGCGCGCTTTAAGCTGTTCGTGGACTCGTCTCATCTGGCCGTAGGGGCGTGCCTAATGCAGGAGGTTGACAAGCGTGACAGGGCCATAGCATATGCGAGCAAGATATTGGTGGGGTCCCAACGAAACTGGATTTACAAAACGAGCGGAACTACTGAGATTGAGTGCTGGGGAATTGTCTGGGCAACGCGGAAATTTCGAAGCTACCTTAGTCGTGCGGAGTTCGACCTCTACACTGATCATCAGGCTCTAGCGTGGATTTTTGGAGAAACTACTAGGACCACCAATGCCAAGTTGGCTCGCTGGGCGATGGAGTTGTCGCAGCTGCGGTTCAAGATCTACCACAAGCCGGAACTTCAATGGGACATGCAGACGGCTTGTCACGGCTGTACCATCGACCTGACTCTCACGTCGTAGGCGGAATACGGATGGCTGACTTTGGATTGGGCCCCTCCATTGCATAAGTAGGTAGATTTCTTTACATAAGTAGGTGCATCAGCACACGACTAGCGTGTGCTGAAATGCTGTCATGCCATTGGCTGATATATGGGGAGCCAGACCCATTATTAGCCAATTGGACTATGACGTGTATTTGAGTGGCCAGGGCTGTGGCCTTGGTCCTAATATAAAGTCAGAGTTGATTTTTCCTTAAACCTAAGCCTCGGTCGTCCTATTGCGAGCTTCCTCAACACTATAGTGTAAGCAAGTAACGGAGTAAATACCTGGCCCGTTACAGACTTGCTCAACGAGGATGGCGGCGACCCCGCAAGCGAAGAAGCCCGAGACATCGTGTCTCAACCTTCCGGAACGGACACTCTGGGCGAAGAAACGCTGAGTTTGAACGCCCCCGGGTTCCAACCTCAGTCGGGGAGACCCCTGAAACGGGCGTTCCCGAGAATGGTGGACTCCCTTTCGTGGACGTTCAACCGACAATAACGAGCCCCGAAGTACCGGAACCCCTTACTCAGGATATACAGGAAGAAGACCTGCAAGGACGCGTTCCATGGATTGATCAGTCCCCGGTGGATGCGCTCGAATTAGATCCCAATAAATTCGTACAGGAGCAAGAGAAGGAGCCTTGGATGTGTGCCTTGAAGGCGTTCCTGAGGGATGGAGCTTTAACCATCGATCCCCAACTGAGAGTGACCGTGTTGAAGATGTCGCCCCACTACCTAATCAGTAACGGGGTCCTGATGCGACTTGTTCATCTGGGAGTACGTGCTGGGCCGGCCCGAACGATAAGCGCTCCTGTCGTGCCGTTGCCGTTCATCGAGACCGTTCTTCACTACTGTCACGTCGATATCTTCTCGGCGCACCTCGGCAAGACGAAGACAACGGACAAGGTGAGACGTCACGCCTACTGGTACGGATGGAGAAAAGACGTGGTCGAATATGTGCGGGAATGTGCTATCTGCAGTGGAGGCAAGGGACATAGACCTTGGAGGGATGACTTAGTGCAACGCATGCTGGTCCAAAGGTTATCGGGGCCGTTCTCGTTGTTAGTGGTGGATGCTGTTGGACAACTGGTCGTTACGCCAAGGAGGAACAAGTACATCCTAGTGTTTGTGGACTACTTTACGCGATGGGCTGAAGCTTTCGCGGTCGCCTCGCTGGATACTATTTTTTTCGTGAGCGTAATGATAGAGGGGTAATTAGTCGGCATGGCGTTCCGGAACGCCTATTGAGCGATCGTGGAACCAACTTCACGTAGGACTTGGCCAAGTCACTATACCAGACACTGGGTATCAAGAAGTTGTATGGCGCTGCAAATCTCGCACAAACACAGGGCCTCGTGGAACGATTCAACGGAACGCTGATGGGCATGTTAAGGATGCTCGCGAGCGAGACGCAGACTGACTGGGACGTGTACCTGCCACGGGTTCTCTTCGCGTACAGAACGGCTTACCACGAGCTCGGAGACACGGCGTTCTTCAGTTTGTATGGGCGTGACCCCGTATTACCGATTAACTTGGCGTTCCTGAACACGGGCAAAGACTGGAAGAGCAACGAAGTCGCGGTGTATAGGAGGAAACTCTACCTTTCGCTACGTGACTCGCGTCGACTCGTGGAAAGGCAACTTCTCAAGGCCCAGGACCGGCACGAGCAGCGGCTTGACAAACAAGTGAAAGTGTCGTATGAGGAAGGAGATGCAGTTTGGGTGTAACAGTTCTTCCGAGCGTGCGCCGGGGAACGCCGAACCAAGAAGCTAGCGTTCTCCTGGCACGACATGTACCGAGTAGTCGGCCAAGTCGGGGAGAACGCCTATAAGATCGCGAACCCCACGCACCCCAACCGGATCGTCACGGCGAATGTAAATCGCCTGAAACGATTCCGTGGTCGTTGGAGTAGGCCGTTCGCGGATGAGAGGCCTGAAGAAGCCGAAGAGAACACCTCCGAAGATGGAACGGGTCCGCTGCAAGAAGGAGACCTTCCTCCGACCAGCTTTGTGGAACGCTTGAATGTGGGTGGAGAGGAAACTGCCTTTTCGGGAGTATCGTCGCCCATAGTGGATGTGTTGGCCAAAAGGGTGGAGAAACGCGAGTTTAGTATTTGGTGCTCACGGCAACGTATGAGACGTTTTGGCTGTCTCGAGCGGCTATGGCGCCCGAGTTTGGAACACTGATTCGTGCTTTCAAAGATGCAGACCGCCGAAAAAGGGGTCTGCTGGAATTACGTCGGAACGCCAGGTTGGTAGAAGCCAACGCCGACGTAGACAACGCTGAGATACTATTCTAGCAGGGAAAGTCCTGTTAGGATGAGTGGGGTCAGGGACTGCACGGGATGAAGTGGAGAGTGCGAGGGACCTGCGAGGTTTCTGCGCAAAGCGTGGTGTCTGTGTTTTAGTTTTACATTTTTGGATACTTTCAAGTTGGTTCAGTGGTGGAACAGCTCGACGGCGTCGGAAGGAGGACAAAGTGTTCGGCTGGTGGAACGGGTTGGTGATGGAGCGCTGTGAGTAACGAAGAGCGGTTGCAAAAAGGCGTGGGAAAAGAAGGAGGGAGAAGTTCGGAGGACATAAATACGAAGTTCAAGAAAGATCGCTATGAGAAGTGCGGAGAACATGAAGACGAGGTCCAAAGAAGGAACGCAACATTAAGTGTTAAAAAGAACGGCACAAAGGACGCGAAACTGGAACGTCGTAGCGCTACTTGCTGGAGGACTCCTTGTCGTCTTCATAATCTTCGTCGTCCTCAGCGTCGTCTTCACTCGAGACCTCTTCTTCTTCTTCTTCATCATCGTCGGGATCTTCAACCTCGTCGGCCGCCGCTTTCTTGCCCGCCGCTTTCTTGCCCGCCACAGGAGACGATGGCTTCTCATCGTCGTCATCCTCGTCGCCGTCTTTGAAGTCGGACCAGTCGTCGCGCTCGATCTCGGCGCGAGTCGGTGCGCCGACACAGGGGATCTCATAGAAGCCTTCGATGATCTAAGCCGTTATCAGGTCTTGGACCTGCTTGACCGTGTAGCTGTTGACGATCGACTTCCACGGCTCGGCCGACCGATCTTCGACCCAGGCGTCTTTGGGCCGTACGCTAGACATGATGTCCTTGCGGATGCGAGCCAGTACCGCTATCGTGAGACGGTTCTTCTCGTCCGCTGCCGGGTTCAACGCTTCGGTAGACTCCAAGAAGACGCGCATGCTGGGGTATCCATAGGCGTCTATCTTAACGGGATCCAAAGCGTTCTCAATGGTCGCGTCGTACCTCTTCCTGATACTTCTCGCGAAGAACGGCTACGTCGTCAGCGACGGGCCCATCGTACTTACGCGCCTCACGAGAAAAATGACTGGGTTGCCCTCCCAATCAGAAAATCTCGGGGTGCTGGTCCAGCTTCTCCATGAAGTCGTAGAAACCCCAAGTCTCGATACACGTGCTGGTGAAGGCGAGACGAGCTTGGAAGGCGCGCATCTTGAGCTTGCGCCGATTAGATTGAGCCGTTCCGGGCTCGAGCGGAGCGTGGAACGCCCACTCCCAGAAGGCGCGACGATTCGCCATCCAGAACCGCCAATGGGCGCGGAGCAGATGCCGGTACTTCTTGGAGTCGTAGTAGAGCGTTATGCTCGACTAAGGGAACGCTAGGCACCACGGTTTCTTGCCGGCTTCGGCCGCCTTCGCCAGAACGGCTAGGATTGCCTTACACACAGGAGCGGGGGCCTTAGCGCTCAACTCAAGGAGGTCGCTGAAGTCCTCGGCAGGAACGTGGGCCGCTTTCTTGCCCTTGCCAGTGAAACGCTTCTTCTTGGCCGGCGACTTGGTGGCCGAGTCTTCGCTCGCCTTGCGCTTGGAACACTTACGAAGCTTGGGCGACGACGAAGCACCGCTGGAAGTCGACGAACCTGGTAGAGGAGGGAGGATCACCACAGGACCCTAGAGAGTAGCCGCCGCGTCGCCGTTGAGGACGTTTTAAACCGGTTGCTGCAGGTGGACCAGACCAGACGACTGCGGGTTGCCGCCGAGACGCGACAATAGGTCGTCGAAGAACGCCTCGCTGAGGACGCGGGCGTCGCTGCCGAACGTGCCCAGCTCGTCCTGTTCCAGAGCTGCGTTCAGAAACTGGCGGACCTTCTTTCGCTCTGCCGAAGTGAACCGTGTGGACATGGCGAAGGAGCGAAGTGTTGAGGAAGAGGAGTGTTGCCTCGGGGAGGAGATTGAGTAATGAGGAGTTACTGGAATGGAGTTTCAGCTTGATGGCTGACCTTGGAGTGCGTGCGGGTTGCGACCGTGGGAAGCGGCGTCGAGAAGGGAGCGGTCTAATGGGAAGTGACCCAAAGAGGAACGGTCGACCTTTCAGGGAATGGGGATTGCCACTTGAAGATCGTCGGGATCAATGAGTGATTAGGTTACCTGGAGGGAAGTGATGTCTCCTCTAACGTGGGTCGAGGACAGCACCGAACTGAAGCTCGTAGGTAGTGCTGTAGGGGGCATCGTAACGTGGGTGATAGCCGCGTCGCTGCGGAACGTCTCGTGGGCGTTCCTGGCGGAACAACGTGCAAGCGGTCTACTTCTTCTTCTACACGTGCGGCGACCGGTTTGTAGGGGCGGCCCGCGCTCGCGACGTCTCTGTTGACCCTGGCCTTCCTGATTCCGATAGCTGTGCTGAGGGACTACGAGGAACGCTTTGGGATCGTGGGACGCCTCTGTTTGAAGTGATGCGAGGCGTTCCATCACTCCTGGTGTCTGTTCTTACCTGAAACGGCACGGCTACTGTGGGCAACCACCGGAAGGTACGCACGAGCTATGAAGGAAGCTACTGTTGCTGTCGCTGACAGAATAGGTGACATCGTCGTCGGTGGGTACCTGTTGACGACGCTGCTCCTGTCTATCCTGATCTACGTACCGCGAATGGTGTATGAAGGTACTGAAGGAGTGCTCCATCGTTGGATGGGCGTGGCTTTGGTGGTGTTAATGGTGGACGTCTTCATGGAGTTCTCTACGTGGTGCTGCTACTGGAACGCCTCACTACTGATGATCGGCTGTTACAGCCATTTGATTCGCTACTATTGGGGGCTTCGGGTCGACAAGGAACGAGGGTCAAGGGTGAGAGCCAAGCAAGGCTGGGAAGGGCTCGCTGAACGGATTGGACGACGCGAAGAACGCGAACGTGTCAGCGTGGCCCGGTTGCGAGGTATTAAGGATCAAGGAACGCCTTCTCCGGTCGAGAACGCGAGTCCTGAACATACTGGAGCGCCTCAGGGAGGCGTTCCGAATGAAGTGGCTGATGGTACCGTGGAACCCCTGTCGGGCAAGGAGGCTCGGCGAGGACACCGAGTGGTAGTCGGGGAGAATTGTCACGGTACACAGCTAGAAGGAGGACTCGTCATTCTCTCGGACCGCGTTCGGAAGATCTGCTTGCTGCAGAAGTCGCAGGCCACGTCCACGCAACTGTGCTCTCCGGCCCAATCGGCGGCGTTCCAAGCTTAGAGTGGAACGCCCGGCCGTCGACAGAGGTGGGAATTTCCGTTGGACCTCTACGTGGGAGCGATTTACACAAAGGTAAGGAGCTTTGTGCTCAGCTGGGAGCTTTAGGTAGAATCTCAGTCGTGATTTTCCTTCGTTCAAGAGAAGTGCTCAAGAATACAAACAACAACTTTACATTTACGTGATAAACCTAAGTTCCTACGTCGGCCTGCTAGATACACGACCCCGACCTAAGGAGGATTACTGCGACAGATTACACCTTTTTATTTAAAGTGTTGTGTCGGTCAGGTCGCGATCCGGTTAAGATCCCGACGTGCAGCATGCATTTTGTTTTTTGGCGGAGCATGCATTTTTTGGTCTTATTGTAGCCAATAGGATGACCTAAGATCGCAATTTGAGCCACTCACAGCGTCGTGCCAATAATTCACGGACGGAATTGACAATAAATGTTGTACATGTATTAATACTAACAACACCAGACAACCTGAGTGCGACTTCCATTAAAGCTTAACCTTCACGGTGCAAATTAAACGACATGAGCAGAGCACTCGCAGCGCTACGCCAGCGCGGCATGCTGGCCGCGCTAACGCACCAGGAAGCGGGCGCATCTATCGACAAGCTGTTGCAGAGCTCGCGTGCACCTGCGGTCTACTGCGGCTTCGATCCGACGGCTGACTCGCTGCATCTGGGTAATCTGCTGCAGGGCATTGCATTGCGCCACTTCCAGCGAGCAGGTGTGCGTCCCATTCTGCTTGTAGGTGGGGCCACGGGCATGATCGGAGACCCGAGCGGCAAGTCAGAGGAGCGTGTGCTGCTGTCAGACGACACGGTGCTGCACAACGCGCAGGAGATTGCCAAGGGACTGTCTGCCGTGCTGGACTTTGATGACCCCAAAACGGGCGCCATTATCTGCAATAATGCCGAGTGGCACACGCAGATGTCGGCGGTCACGTGGATGCGCGATATCGGCCGGTGCGTTGCGGCAACATGCTGTTGTGTGTATCGTTGCGGTGAGGATTGACGTTGTGTTCTCTCTCTCTCTCGCGCGCTCTCTCTCTCTCTCTCTCTTGGTGAAGTCATTTTCGTGTGAACGCGATGCTGCAGCGTGAAAGTGTGAAGAAACGTCTAGAGACAGACCAGGGTATCAGTTTTCTCGAGTTTTCGTACCAGCTCTTCCAGGCCTACGACTTCCTGCATCTGTACAGGAACTATGGCTGTGTGGCACAGATTGGAGGCAGCGATCAGTGGGGTAACATTGCTTCGGGCATTGAACTTGTTCGCAAGAGCACGGGCGAGGTGAAGCACAGCATCTTTATGCCTCAATTTTGCTGTGTAGGCTCACCTGTATGCAATGACAGGGTGTGTTTGGAGCGACGTTGGCACTGCTGACGACGGCAACTGGTGAGAAATACGGCAAGTCCGCTGGCAATGCCATTTGGCTGGATTCAGAGAAGACGTCCGTCGTAAGCGTAGACTCTTTATGGAGATACCACTGGTGCAGGGGGAGGGTGTCACTAAATTTATATTTTGTGGATCTTTAGTTTGACTTTTATCAGTTTTTCCTGCGCTCCGATGATCGTGATGTCGAAAAACTGCTCAATAGCTTCACGTTCCGAGAAGTGGATGAGATCCATGGCATCATTGCTGAGCATGAGAAGGCCCCCGAGAAGCGTGCTGCCCAGAAGGTTCTGGCGGAGGAGATCACTGTGATGATGCACGGCCAAGAGGGCCTGAAGGCTGCGTTGGATGCTACCGAGATGCTCTTCGGGAAGAAGACCGGCCCTCTGACCTCTGAAGAAATGCTTTGCATGGCAGGTGACGCACCCATGACAGTTCTTTCGCGTGCTGATGTCATCAACCAGTCCTTGGTGGACCTTGCTGTGCGAATAGGCGCGACAAAGTCGAAAGGTGAGCCTCTTGTATTTTATCCGGGAGGTTTAGGGGGATCTGACTTTGTCTTCATTGTGCACGTCTAGCTGAGTGTCGGCGTCTGATCAAGAGTGGTGGCGTTTACCTTAATAACGAACGCGTAGAGTCCGCGGCTTTGCGTATCGGGAAATCGAATCTTCTCGATGACAAGGTATTGGTGGTTCGCGTTGGTCGGCGAAACAACTTCATCGTCCAGGCGGAATAAAGCAAGCACTTTGGCAATTGGTCTCAAATGGTTCGTATCTCGATCGTCATGGACACATTAAAGCAATCGAGGGCATAGCGGTACCTTCATCGCAGTATTTGTGTTGCTGACTCAAACATGTTTTAGCTTACTTAAGTACTTGAAATGTCTCCTATTAATCGCAGTGACGTGTGTTGTGCGCGAAGGAGCATGAGCAAGATGTCAGCAGCGCGCACTGCCCCCACAATCAAACCATCTTGACGTTGGATGATTATGCGTATTTTTCTTTTGTTGATCATTTCTCGAATCACTTTTGCTATGGAAGTATAAAGCAGGCAGGTGGCATAATCGATGCATTTCCAGTCATAGCTCGTAGAAGAGGACCTGTTTCCTCGGCGTTTTCGCAAACAACGGAGAACGATACAGGGAACAAGTCCCGGAATGTGGTGGCACTGGGGTAATGAATGAACGAGGACAAATAGTTAGCAATTCGGGATTACCAAACTTGCGGCCTTGTGATAATTATGCACCTGAGCACCCTTCTCCCGGCATTATCGGCACTCGTTTCCACCATAAGACTTGATAAGTTCCGCGATGCCATCTCCACCAGACCCTCACACACTGACGCAGAAGTGGCCACCGAATTAGTTTTTGCTGGAGCGTAAACAAAATGGTCGAAGGCTACTAAAGCACAACATTCTTGCCCCTCTGTATTCATGACAACTAATGGTGTTAGTAGACAATTTCTTGTAAATGACATGCAATCTTACTCAGGAGAGTCAAGTCTTCGTCGAGCCACGTCAGCATGTCGTGGACAGTCAAACACCCCAGTACAGCATTGGGGGGATGCGCTGTAATTCAGAGCCACAGCCACGGATCTTTCACCACAAGCAAAACGCAGCAACACGCTGAAAAGTGCTTCATCATCCCGAACGATCCCCACCAACGGAGCTCGCTCTGTGAAGTAAAAGTACACGACATCACCTAGTGGTGCTGTACCAAAGTGTCTGATGGCTTCTTCTGCGCGTGTTCGAGTGTGCTCGTACGGTTTGGCCCTTGGTGGCTGGAAACCGGGAGCTAGAAAGTGAAGAAAGTATCTGAAACAAGTTGAGAGGTCCAAATCTAAAAACTCATCGAACCTACTGGAGCAACTGTTCTGTGGAAACATGTCCAAGCAGTCGGCCAGCTTTTGACCGCGTGGAGTCTGAAGATTCAACGACTAAAACGCTTTGGGTGCCAACTCGAACCATCTTTTCCAGCACATGAGCGCAGGTTTCGTTTGATCGTATTTGGGATAGTTCGGTTTTTTGCCAAAAGCTACCGTAGCACACTGCCTGCTAAATAAAAAAGGCAGTCGTTATATCACCCGAATGGCAACATGCTTTAGGATTTGCACACACCCGAGTGCGCCCGAATGTGTCCGAGCTACCCGAATGGGGGCATTCGATGTATACATGCGAATCATGTATAGCTAGATAAATAGTTCAGTGAAGTGTAGCCAAGTTCAACGACATCCCAGGCAGTGTCAGAGTAAAATGCATCAGAAATGTAAAGTCTCATATTATGCCGAAGAAACTTACACAGACATACAGAGGTACCGGTATCGTAGAAGCTGCAGCCTTTGCTTGTTCACATATCCCACGTCAGAAGCTCCCGTAAAGGCTTCGAATGCCAAGAGAACGTAAATGCCACAATTGTAGTTGTCGGTCTGGATACCAATGCTCGATACGTACGACTGGTGATGATACCTATCCTTCGGTATCGGTAGGACCCCCACCAACTTGTGCGCGATAGCTCGGACGCTGGCCGCATAGGATGATGACATCGGGTCGTAAGTGTATATGCTTTCGGTCGATAGGTCGATCATGATAGCGCACCAATGATTTCCATTACAATTGATGGGAACGAGCACCTTTTCGTCCGAAACCCCGGCGAAAAGAGACGCAAGGCCCTCCATGTCTGTAGTGTTTTTCCCGTTGACAACTACACCGACGTGGCTCGAATCAATGGTGACCACCCCTGGTGTGGACGCAAACATCACGTTCATCACCGCATACATGCACTCGTCCCCGAGTGACCCTCTGGCAGCAAGGTCTAGTAGATGTATCTGTGCTCCAATGTTAGTCTTACTAGCCTTATTTCGAGGTAGTACAGTGACAAGATGACGTACCGAGTCAGAGCGAATCTGTAGCTGCTTAAGCTTGCTTGGTATCTCATGGTCTGCTTCAATAGTGTAGTCCGGGCTAAGCGGCTGGGTGAAGTCGATTCGGCTGATCCAGTTCAGCGTTTTGTCAATAGAGTCGAAGATTGTAATTGCGTGATGCCAACCTTTCATCATTCGTAATGTCGTTGTTGAGAACACACCCAGACTAATAATCTCGACCGATACGTCTCTCTCCGATAATCCAGACGTTTTGCGTTGAAGCGCGGAAACCTTCGCGTCACACTTTCTGAGTATGTCTTTGGAAAGCACTCGAGTCAGCAAACTTGAGTCTGTCAGCGTCTTGCCTGCAGGGAGTTTGCTCGTCTGTCGGGCCACTGGGGGTTTAGGCTTAGTCCCAAATGTATACACTTGTAGTCGTCGAGCAAGTTCAGCGGAGGATGAATAGGTAGCGTTCGTGGAAAGGCTTTCGTGAACGGACCGCAAGCTTATTTGCAAGTCAAACAGCGTTGAATCTGCCTCTACACTCCGAATCAGCCTGTTTCGGTTTGCTTTCTTTGCTTTTGGCGTGACTTTAGGTCTCCCTCGTTGACGCACTGGACTCGCAATTTCGAACTCCACATCTCTGTCTTCAATATCAACTGTAGATAATCTGGATGTAGTCGCCTGTTGATCTCCTTCACTGGCTTGAGCTACTGATGGTGTTTCATTGACTGGTTTTGATAGTGCAGAAATGCTATGTTCGGGCACAATCGGTCTCGGTTCAGGCACAGTTGGTCTCATATTAACCGCGGTTGTAGGTGGTTCCGGTTCACTTGGTTCTTGGATACATGCACTTGTTTTCGGGGCAGTCGATTTCGATACACTCGCAGCTTGCTCGGGATGATCAACCTTAAATCGGGCACAATCGGTCCTGCTTCGAGCACGGTTGGTCTTGATTCGGGCAAAGTTGGTCTTGGTTGGGGCACAGTTGGGCATATGTCGGCTAGATCGTGAGTGTTGGCCTCCTCTGTGACACAGGAGGTCCTAGTCTTACTGCAATGATCGCCCACGGCAAGCAAGCTCTCTTCGGTATGCTCAATATCAGCTTGACCAAACTCACAGTCGCCACAATCATCCACATCGTCACCCGCACCTGTGGTCTTTGAAACCAGGATGGTAGGTCGTTCCGTTTCGGTTTGAAGAAGCCTCTCAAACTCCTTGTGCTTTATGATACGAGACACCGATTGGAGAAACTTCATTGCAAGCTGGTAGTCCTTCATCCCGAATCCGGCCATTGTGTCACTGATAGAGCTAGCTATCAAGTTTGCCTCCCGATATTTTCGGTTAGAGTCCCATGTGGAGCTCGCGTTTTCAGGGGCAGATACAATGGCAAACTTGGCACGAGGAAGTTCAGCCAGGTTGACAGCGGATCGGACCGTAGTTAGTAGCCACCGCTCGTTTAGCAATTGAGTCGGGATTACAGATTCCATCTTCATGTCTTTCCGTATGAAGAACACATGCCGGCAAGGAAGTAAGCGCGTCGCCATGAAGAGGCATGAGCACGTCCAACGATCTATGCCAGATTTATTAACGTTAGTACCGATAATTGAGACAATAGTACCCGCAATGCCCGAACAAACCCGAACGAACCCGAGCAGAAGTAAAACTTGAAGCCGTATCTTACCTGGGCTTTGCAGTCCGATAACCGGGTCTCTTGACGTGGGCGCTTGCTGTTTCCCTTCGACTTGTACTTGCCGAAGCAAGTACAGACTAACGTCTTCGCGTAGTATTTCCATTCGGACGGGATTTCAGGTGCTTTAGAGTTCTTGTTTCGGATGTCTGTGTTACGACGCTCAACGGTCGTGTTTGTACGAACACGGAAGACCTTCATAGCACACAATGGGATCAGCAAAGAAGCCTATTGCAGTGTAAATCCACTTTACCTGGTAAGATGCGGCAAAATACCGGTCTAAATACGAGTGGAAAGCGTCCCACGATGTGAAGTGGTGCTTGTCGGGCACAGCCAGCGTTACATTGATAGACTCAGAGTCGTCGGTGTTGGTCCAGTCGCTGGAGCGGCTGCTGTTGTCGCCAGATTCCATCGGGAGCGATTCGTCGACCAATTCCTCTTCGCTGGACTCGACCGAGACGTTGGATGCGTCATCATCGCTTCGTGACCCTGATCCACGACGTTTTTGAGACGTCCGCGCCCTTAGCTCCATCTACAACGTTTGCGCCGATCGATTCTTGCCCTGTGGCTGACCCACGCTCGGCAGCACGCGCAGATTCGTGGCGATCGTCCAGCAGTATTCAGACCCCGAGGCGGGAAAAATGTGTGGTCGCCCCCCTTTACTATACGGTATACTTTGTCCGGAAAGGGGTATTTATCTGAGGAGGTTTAGGGTCGACTCGACTCAGATTTGGCAGATTTTCATTCAAGCAAATGAATCACTCTCAATTTAAAAAGAAGGATTTGTACATATTTAAAGAGTGATTACCCACCATCTTCCTCATGAGCTTCTTGTGGATGGTACATTCTACTAGCGAAGCATAAAATTGTAAGATTTTCATATGATATCACAACAGAGCAGTTTTAACCCTACATGGGCCAAAACGACAAGCGCACCTCGGCGAAATTGGTGTCTGGGTCGAGGTTCCATGCCCAGAGCACCCGAAAAACTGTGCTTTTCCCAAGGCGCGTCGCCTCTTTAGTTCGATCGCGCGAGTCCCACCCTCCACTTCTGCCTGCTTTGGCCTCGGCGACGAAATAACCATATACATTGCAAACTAGGGTTTTCTCGCCCGGACTGAGCTGGTGTCTGCGTTGCACTGCGCTTCCTGAAATGAAAAAGATGAAGAGTCTTAATTTATGGAAGAAGGAACTACGAAACCTCAGCTTTCTATCCGCGCCCTTTGCACTTAATTTAAGGCTATTTTGGTGAAGTTATCGCCGATTATCCAAAGATAATAATTTATTTCGGATTAGCTAGCCCCATCATTTTCTGCCGCTATAATAGAAGGAGGCAGGGCCGCCGAAAAATAAATGGCACTTACAGTAATGGTCATAAATATTATCACACTATTTATGAGTCGTGAAAAGTAGTAGATCATAATTTATGCCACCAAGGTACTATTTTCATGCATAATTTATGAGAAGGTACACTTCTTACTTAGGTTAGTATGCGGAAAAGCGATTCTTCAGTATTGCTCGCACAACTCTTGGGCACGAGCGTAATGGCCTACAGCCTATTACGCTTGAAATGATCCTATTTCTACGAGAAAACTCGCGCTTTTGGGATGTTTCTACTGTAGATCAACTCCTGTAGCCCATAACGCGCTAATCAATACAAGTACGAGTCGATCACCATAATTGATTTATCACTAGCAGATATGACATTATTTATGAAGTCGATTGCTAGACAACGTCACATTATTTATGATCACACTGAGCCTTCCATTCATATAAATATCATAATCGGCGGCCCTGGAAGGAGGAGAGTCGCACTGGTCGTCTTCGTATGGATCTCAGCAGCCCCGGAAAATATGAGCACATTCATCAGCAGTCTTCCTCGAATGTCCAATGTACTCGCTTAGCAATTGCTGTTGCTGTATATCAGATAAATATATAAGAAGCCAAAGCAGCGCCCATGTCTCTGTAGTAGACTTCTCAGTCAGGGATGCCAATTATTGCATTTTTATCTATTGCTAATCAAAGCAGAAAATAAATAATTGGGTTAGAGAGCTGACTAGACCAAAATAGATTATTGAACTTCCTCAGCTCAAAAAATAGATTATTGGTGCAGCAAAATTGGTACACAGCGAGGGCACCAGTATCAAAGAATGTATGGCCAATTAAACACCGCCCAACAGATTATTGGTGCTACAACGGGAGCGAAAATAAATAATTGATCTTCCTCTCCAGAAAGTCTCCAATAGATAATTGGTGCTTTCTTATTGCAATAATTGCAGCACCAATTTATTTTTCGGCATCCCTGTTCTCAGTATCTTTTCGGGTGTCTATCCTGTGCGAGCGTTTTTGCTTTTCAGTTGCCAAATTCTCCGCCCTCATTGAATTTGGCGTTTTTTTCCCATGTAAAAATTGCTTTTCAGCTGCTTTAACTTCAACACCCAAAATTGAGCGAACTCCAGTTCTCTGCCCTCATTTTACACCACGGACGGCATGGGAAAAACCCTTCGCACGATCTAAGCAGCCTCCAGCCTGGAATGACTTTATCGATCTCTCTTGTATGGCAGCTCAAGTGAGCATGGCCACACTGGCGAGAGCAGCTCTCTTGTCCATCGACGCAGTGTTTCTTGGCCATCTGGGCGTTAAGGAACTTGCAGCAGCCTCATTAGCTCAGCTATGGACGAGTCCTGCTCTATATTGTGTGTGGGCCTCCGCCTCGGCACTCAACACGGTACGTTTACATGTTTCACTTGAATCCTCTCAGCAAGAATAAATGTCGTGTGAGCAGCTGTGCGGTCAATCGATCGTCTCGGGCACAGCGCGGTTGAGGAGTTTGCAGAGCAGCACACCGTCGCACACAGCTCGAAACAGCCCCGCGTCCGTGCTGATAGGCATCAGCGACGCCACATCGCTGTCTGCTTGCAGCGTGTTGTTGATATGCTCAGTGAAGGCAGCCGTCTCTTCCTCCGAGTACGAGTGGAGACCGCCTGCAGTGCCCTTGACCTCGTGGATTGTTGAGTTGTATTGCGCTGCTGCACTGGCACGACGCTGAAGCACACTCAACGAGTGTGCGTCGACGCCACCCACGTACTCCGCTACAGGTGACGGTGGGGCGGCCGTCGGCTTCCCGGGAGAACGAGGAGGCGTACGAACTACTGGAGGAGGCGGTGGCGTATTGGCTGCAGGCGGCCACTGAGCGCGTTTGGGAACTTCTGAAGGAGAAGAACAGGGATGCCGAAAAAAAAAATTGGTGCTGAAACTATTGCAACTAGCCGAGTGCCGCCGCTACGCGGCGGGTAAGAATGAATGTCGCTCCTTGTGTTTTGCCACCGTTCCGCTCGCCACGGGCTCGCTTCACTGCTCGCACGGTAGGTTGGAAGATTATGGCTCAGGCGGGCCAAAGGCCCGCAGGGTTGCAGAAGGTGCCGATTTGGGCCGCCTCGCTGCGCTCGGCAGCTTTTAGGCCAATCGTGGCCACCTTCGCTGCGCTCGGCAGCCAGTAGGAATATTTAAATTATTTTATCCATGATTTGTCCGAAAAGCGTGACAGACACGACATTAGTGTGACGGACAGACAGATTGCTGCAGTAGATGTTAAGACTAGCGCTCTGAACGCCCGCTCCGCGGACGCTAGGGCATGATCGCTTGCTATAGAGGGGGCCGACCACCTCCGCTGCGCTTAGAGTTTCTACTCAAAGCAAAGCAGCATATAGTCAATGTATACTGTGATCTACGTATATTACGTTCCAAAACAGCACCGCACACAGTATCCTTATTGCTCACATGTTATGGTAGACATGACCAGGGTTTAACGTGATCTGCAAGATGAGCACCATCTTACCCGGGAAGGTTTTGTCTATAATCTCGTTTGAACGCATTGCTCCCAAAATGACACGAATCGGAGGCGCGTGTAGTTGTCAGGTTTATATATGCTGTTCAGAAGACGTGTCAGTATCAATGATGACCCAAATTGACATAGTTCGGTGAGGAATCCCAGTTTAGCTGGAATAAATACGCGTACACAAACATATTACAATCCGTCACGTCATCGCTGTGAAGCAGTCGACACCGTATCATTGATTGCAACGGTCTATTAGAGCAAGGTTTGGTCAGCTCCTCGCGCGAAGTATATTTTGGGACAGGAAGGTTTTGCCGATGGTCGCCACAAACACCAATATTATGTCTTTAAAATGTTCCGCTGAGCTCTTAACGATATTACGGAAGAGTCTTTCCACTATCTTTCCCATGCATTGATCTTACTTGCCTAGCTGACGCACTTACTAACTTATTTGCATAGCTACTGACTGACCAAGAGGCGTAGATCCTTTCCGAGTAGCATGCTCTGATATGTATGACGAACATGCGAAACCATATCGATATAGGCAGATTATCATATTAGAGTCGTGCTTAGATTTGAATCGAATAGTAGCTCGTGTACGTTAGATGCTGTACTCTCGTTACTACTTATCAGCTCGGTGTTATTTGATGTGTCCACGCATAACTTATTTCGTACGCTCGCCAGAGCCACGCTCTCGCGGTAGCCAAAGCGCATGGGGTCACTGCGGCTTTCTTGGTACCTTTGCGTTATGGTGCTGGCTTACTGTGCTTACGCCTTTAATGTATCAGTCTATATGACCAGGCCGGTCACTAACTGGGATCGGGCCATACCGCAGCGATATAGGCAAGCGGACCGCGCGTCTGCTAGTAGATATATACGCGCGCGGCGGGTACACCTATATCCATCTCCAGCTCTGATCTCGACCAATTTGAACAGGACACTAAAGTACGGTACTGCGTACAGACACATCGACTTGTCATATCCACTTGTATGATCTGCATTACCGCACACGTGCTCGCGTCTACGTAGACAGCAACGTATTCGTCGCGTGAAGTGCTAACTCAATACTGAAGCTTACTTTCGTGAGCGCACATTAGTGGAATATAAGCTGTGAGCGTTGGTCGAACAGATAGCATGGGTTTCCGCGTGCGAAGTGAGCGAGTGTACTTTTCATCTACGGTAACGCGTATGCAGATAGGGATGGCCAGATGCAAGGGTATACAGTAGATACCATGTGCTACTTATTATATGAAACGCGCTACGCTCTTAAGGTGCGTCAACACGCTTGGCAGCGTCATAGTCAGTTGTACCGTATGTGCGGCTCCAAACCTCGCACTGTGGTCCGGTATATTAAATACCAAAATAGGTGGGAAAATGGGGGTATATTTACCAGTTACTTGCTCTTCTGCTGCTTCTTTTGCTCAATGTACTTGGCGCTTCGGGCGGTCAACTTGCGAAGGCGGCTGCGCTTCTTCTTCCGTCAGGACCCATCGCCTTCTTGACGTTCGCCAGGCTTTCCTTGCGGCGCACTTCGGCCGAATCAGGTGGTGGGGGCTTTTCCTCCCAAAACTCAACCGCTTTTGGGCCGCTCTCGCAGGCAATACAGCGCCGCACGATGTCCCGCCCGCTGTTTGTACGGAACGCGTAGCCGTACGGCAGCTTCCAGCAGCAGACGCAGCGCGCTCGGGGGTCCGTCGTAGACCGCTGCGGGCTCAGCAGAAGCGGGTCAATCTTCACTCGGCCCACCATTTTGCAAACGGTGAGTAAGTTAGCAACATATATTGTTTTAACCAATTACTTGCGTCCAAATATTAGCCAATAGCACGGTAATGTAAGGCTGGTATTTATTATTAAGCAACATATTAAAATGTTTTAAATATTACTATTTTGCTTTAATAGTAATACTATCAGATTTATTAAACAAATACATACTTTACATGCAATAAAAGTGACTAAAAGACTATTATCGTGCGCGCATGCATTCGTCGGGTGGGGTGCACGGGAGCAGATAGCGCAATGACCGTGCAGCCGCGCGCCTTCATTGCACGGGTGGCAGTGGTGAGTGCCAGGTGAAGTAAAGAAGATATATATTCGCAAAGTCCCCTACAAAAAGCGCTGGGTTGTGAAGCCTGGGCCCAACCACCTCCGCTGCGCTTTAGAGTTTCCATCTCAAAAGCAAAGCGAGCATATAGTCAAATGTATACTTGTGGATCTACGTAATATTACGGTTTCGAAAGCAGCACCGCACCTAGTATCCTTATTGCTCACATGTTATGGTAGACATGACCAGGGTTTAACGTGATCTGCAAGATGAGCACCATCTTACCCGGGAAGGTTTTGTCTATAATCTCGTTTGAACGCATTGCTCCCAAAATGACACGAATCGGAGGCGCGTGTAGTTGTCAGATTTATATATGCTGTTCAGAAGACGTGTCAGTATCAATGATGACCCAAATTGACATAGTTCGGTGAGGAATCCCAGTTTAGCTGGAATAAATACGCGTACACAAACATATTACAATCCGTCACGTCATCGCTGTGAAGCAGTCGACACCGTATCATTGATTGCAACGGTCTATTAGAGCAAGGTTTGGTCAGCTCCTCGCGCGAAGTATATTTTGGGACAGGAAGGTTTTGCCGATGGTCGCCACAAACACCAATATTATGTCTTTAAAATGTTCCGCTGAGCTCTTAACGATATTACGGAAGAGTCTTTCCACTATCTTTCCCATGCATTGATCTTACTTGCCTAGCTGACGCACTTACTAACTTATTTGCATAGCTACTGACTGACCAAGAGGCGTAGATCCTTTCCGAGTAGCATGCTCTGATATGTATGACGAACATGCGAAACCATATCGATATAGGCAGATTATCATATTAGAGTCGTGCTTAGATTTGAATCGAATAGTAGCTCGTGTACGTTAGATGCTGTACTCTCGTTACTACTTATCAGCTCGGTGTTATTTGATGTGTCCACGCATAACTTATTTCGTAAGCTCGCCAGAGCCACGCTCTCGCGGTAGCCAAAGCGCATGGGGTCACTGCGGCTTTCTTGGTACCTTTGCGTTATGGTGCTGGCTTACTGTGCTTACGCCTTTAATGTATCAGTCTATATGACCAGGCCGGTCACTAACTGGGATCGGGCCATACCGCAGCGATATAGGCAAGCGGACCGCGCGTCTGCTAGTAGATATATACGCGCGCGGCGGGTACACCTATATCCATCTCCAGCTCTGATCTCGACCAATTTGAACAGGACACTAAAGTACGGTACTGCGTACAGACACATCGACTTGTCATATCCACTTGTATGATCTGCATTACCGCACACGTGCTCGCGTCTACGTAGACAGCAACGTATTCGTCGCGTGAAGTGCTAACTCAATACTGAAGCTTACTTTCGTGAGCGCACATTAGTGGAATATATGCTGTGAGCGTTGGTCGAACAGATAGCATGGGTTTCCGCGTGCGAAGTGAGCGAGTGCACTTTTCATCTACGGTAACGCGTATGCAGATAGGGATGGCCAGATGCAAGGGTATACAGTAGATACCATGTGCTACTTATTATATGAAACGCGCTACGCTCTTAAGGTGCGTCAACACGC
>NW_003303756.1:5384927-5388949 GCF_000142945.1 Phytophthora infestans T30-4
CTGTTTGCAGCCCAATCGGATGCGTTTCGTTCTGGGCAGAAAATGTTTACCTTACGTCCAATCGCGAGGGCGATAGACGGTCTGATCGTGCGACAGATCCAGTCAGTGTCGCAGGTCGGCAGGTATTGCCCAATCAGGGCGCGAGTTAATTGTGTCCGCTTTTTGGTCATATTTGTAATTTTGGCATAGCTAAGTCGAGTCAGAAAGGTAGGCGCGGTCGGTAAGATGGGACGAAAATATATTAGACAGGCTAAGTGTAGCCATGCGAAAAGGCAGGAAAAAGCAGCAAGAAAGGAACCGGACGGACTTATTAACAGACGGACAGGCTGCAAGTTTAGGAGGCGGTAAATAAGAAAGCACCAATTATCTATTGGAGACTTTCTGGAGAGGAAGATCAATTATTAATTTTCGCTCCCGTTGTAGCACCAATAATCTATTGGGCGGTGTTTAATTGGCCATACATTCTTTGATACTGGTGCCCTCGCTGTGTACCAATTTTGCTGCACCAATAATCTATTGTTTGAGCTGAGGAAGTTCAATAATCTATTCTGGTCTAGTCAGCTCTCTAACCCAATTATTTATTTTCTGCTTTGATTAGCAATAGATAAAAATGCAATATTCGGCATCCCTGGCAGGCAACCGAGAGCTTAGAGGGATCTGGCTGCAATTTGGGGTGGCGATCACCACATTGCTTTCGATTCCGGTCGCTATTTGGTACTAGTGTTTTGGCTACATCCTCGAGTACTCTACAGACGACCAGGAGCTCATCGCACTTGCCACCACATTCTCACGCGTGATCTTCGGATCAATCCTTCCTTCACTTCTCTACTGTTGCCTCAGGTTTGGCCTCACGTGAACGAAGCAATGAGGGAATTACTGGCCTCTGTTTGACATTCTTGCGCTTGTTTACCAGACAGTATTTACAAGCGATGGGAATTCTGCTACCCACCACCGTAGTCGGGGTGGTTTCAATTTTCGTGGCCACTGGCAGTAACTACGTTCTAATCTATGGCATTGGCTCCTGGAATGGCTTGGGCTTCACCGGGTCACCCACTGCAACCGTGTTGGCATCCTGGTTCCAGCCGATTGCGCTCTTCAGCTTCGCTATTCTCTATAAGCATCACCATCGCCGCGCTTGGTACGGCTGGAACATCCACGCGCTCACGCTTAACCGACTGCGATCTTATCTAAGGGTGGCTGGACCGATTTCCAGCAACAGCTTCGTATCCAACTTGGCCAGTGCACTAGTAGCCCTAGTAGCAGCAAGACTTGGAGCTCGAATTATCGCTGCTAATGCTGTCATTTCAAGTCTGTGGGGGCTGCTTTGGGCGCTCTTCTGGGGATACGGCTGTGCCACGCAGGCCCGCGTCGCCAATTACTTAGGTGCGGGCAAACCGGACTTGGCGCGTCGTATCACTGGCTTAGGTTTTATCTGCACGATGGTAGTCGTCGTACTTATCGCGGCGGCCACCAGCCTCATGGATCAGCACATTATAGCGTTATACACGACGGACACAGATCTCTTAACCACTTGCAAGCTTGTACTGCCCATTTTCGTCGTTGCTTGCGCCTTTGAGGCCGTGGAGATTCTTGGTGCTGGAGCTCTGACTGGAATGAGGTGCGTACCACTACTGCAAATGGCCTCATCAGAGATCTTTTCATTGCCGATTTTCTCATCAGTCGCCAAAAATTTGCGTCGTCCAGCCAAGCTCACACTGTGTTCTGGACTAGTGCAATTGCCACGTGGTTCATCAATCTGCCGGTGGCCTACATAGGCGGTATTACGTTGGGCTACGGATTCCCCGCGCTCTGGGTGGGTGTACTCAGCATGGAGTTCTTTAAAGTGAGCAGCTATACGTTGGTACTCGCGCACGTGCGCTGGAGCGACGTAGCTGAGCGCGTCAAAGCGGCGGTGGAAGCTGCCCCTGAGATGGAACAGAGCACGGCGCAGTTCGTGGCAGCCGCAGCTGACATCCAACCTATCACACCACCTACAACGCCGACGCTCATGGCCTCGGCCCTGGAGCGCAATCGTCACCTGCCTAACGAGGTTCTACCTGCTCCGTTCGGTTAGATGATCTGGCGGACCTCCCTCCGTTCGTTAATTATAATTCAAATTACAATTAAGGACATTTTTCGACAAAAATTCCAGCAAATAACACAGACGTTCCGTCCGGGTTCGCAGCTCGAGCCTGAGCTTTTTCTAGAAGTACTGTTGGAATACGAATTGGGGACCAGGCACAATGAAGTGTTGGTACACGAGATGAGAATCAGTTGGGCCAGGTCATTGTATGAGAACGGGGTTGAATCCGTTAGTGTTGGTAGGAGCTCTGGGAGAGCAGCGCTAGCACTTAAATAATTCAGTCTTCATTTTACCTTCCAAGAGTCTAAGCGGTCAGAAGTGTGTTCACGGAACGGAGTTCCAATAGGGCTATGAGCCCAAAGACGAAGCCGCTGAAATACTCGAGTGAAGGAGTGCCGAAAAACTGGAACGGCAAGGATTGGCAGACGTATAAGTGGGCGTTGATGAATGTCTTCAAAGAGCAAGATCTCAAAGCCATCGCGGTCGGTGAATTGACCAAGGCGATGCTTTCTACCGCGAGTGCGGAGAAGAAAGAGGAATTTGAGAAGAAGCAATTGAAGATCATGCGCTTAATTGGTATTTCAGTACCGGCAGACGTGCTGCACCAAATACGCGACAAGGAGACCGGATCGGAAATGTGGAGGGAGCTGTGTAGTCTGTATGAAGGAAAGCAGAACGAAGCGATCAAGGCATATACGATTCGTCGCGTAGAGAACGAGTTTTGGAACGCGAAGCTTACCCCTGGAAGTGATGCTAATCTTCACCTCTGTAAGATGTTCAACCTCAAGACTGAGTTGGCCGACTTGAATGATACCGTTGCAGACACCACAATGGTGGATATGCTACTGGAGAGTTTGCCTGATCAAGTTGAGTTCGAACATTTGAAATCTTTTTACTATGGAGCGGATCCGAGTGTGTACTCACCTAAGAAGGTGAGGGAGCTGATTCTCGCAGCAGCAGCTCGGCAGAGAGAGTTCCGAGGAAAGCGTAGTGACAAGAAGGGTATCCAGAGAGGAGGAAGTGGAAAAGCATTCGAGAGAAAAGGGAGTTCTCAGGAGGACAAAGTTGGTGGATTCAAGAGTGCCCGGAAGTGTTATTCCTGCGGCAGTGAAGACCATCTGCGGGTGAATTGTCCTGATAAGTCAAAGGTGCAGGAGAATGGTTGAAGCGCTGACAAGAAGCGCAAGCCACGGAGTAACTACACCGTGCGACAGGAGATAACTATGCCTGTGCAAATGGACCGTGAACAGGATGAGGGTGTCGTAGCAGGACTTGGGCAGTTACGTGAAGTCCATGAAGACCCTCAAGGACGCGGTGAAGCACATGGACAGGATGAATCCGTGGATGAAGATGAAGCTCGAGAAGCTGAAAATCATGTTGAAGATGCACGTAGTCATGGAGTCGTGAGTGACGGCGAAACAGTGAGTGACGAAGACCCATTAAGTGATCCTGAGGCAGATAGTGGTGAAGCACATCTGATAGACAGCGATCAAGAAACTGGACGGCTTAATGGCGGGTGGTGGTATTTGGATACGGCTTCCGACTCGCACGTCACGGGTAATTTCGCTGAGTTTGTGTCATACACGGCGGACTCGGATAACTTGCAGAATATCCGAGGTGTTACGCCAACCATTGCCTCAAGAATTGCAGGAATGGGAACAGTGGCGTTGATGACAGAGGTAGACGGAGAACAAGTGGTAACATATATCGATGGAGTGTTGTACATTCCTGACGCAGAGTATGGCTCGTTTTCTCCGGGACTTGCCTTTGAGCAAGGGTTTGCTATTGAGTTTAACAGTGAAACCAGAAGTTTGACATACTGAGAGATGGAAGGACTGTAGCTGTTGCGACGGCGCAGGATGCTATTTGGGGATTTCAGGTAGCAGTTCCAACTCAGGAGAGCAAGAGTGATCTCAGAAGCAGCAGCAGTATGCAACCA
>NW_003303756.1:5389049-5415914 GCF_000142945.1 Phytophthora infestans T30-4
GGAGCTAGTGCACGGAATGATGCTGACACAGCGACAGCAGGCAACGTGCGATGCGTGCCACATTGGGAAGCAGAAGAAGAGATCACACCGCAAGAAGTTGGATCGGGGACTGAAGAGACAGAACCAAGTGGTCTATGCAGACCTTCTGATTCCGGGCAAGAACAATTCTACTCGGTATGAAGCCGTCCTGGTGATTATGGATGGTTATTCTAGCTTTGTCACGGTGTACCTGCTGAAGAGTAAAGACAGCTAGGTGGCGAACAAGCACATGCGGGAATATGTCTTGTGGGCGGAGTGGCAGGCTGGTCGGAGCACCAGCGGAGCTACCCACAAAGTACTGCAAGTCTGGAGTGACAAAGGCAGTGAGTCCGTCAACGGCGAAATCGATGCATGGTATCGATCGAAGGGGATTGAGCACGTAAAAGTCGGACCGAAGAGTTCGCAGCTCAACCTGTGTGAGCGCACACATCAGTCATTGGAAGACATGACTCGGTCTACGATGGCACACTCGGGGTTGCCGAGGAGCCTGTGGCCGGAGGCCATGAGAAACGCAGTTTATGTGAAAAGCCGCGTGTTTAATAAGGGAACTGGAGGAATTCCCTACGAGATTTTGCTTGGCATCAAGCCGGACGTGCACCACATTCGGAGGTTTGGAGCACTGGCATATGTCCATGTACCAGTAACTTCTGGACGCAAGAAACTTAGCGATCATGCGAAGATCAGTTTTGTGTTGGGTTATGCTTAAGATGTAGTTGGATGCAAAGTTTACTTCCCTGACGAGCACACGGCGAAGTTTGCATTCGATTTGCGAGTTGCAGAAGACGTCATGTACCGTGATCGACATGCAACTGAACTGGAAGATGATGCTCTGTCTTCTCTTTATTTCACTCAAAGAGATGAAAACCAAACTGATTTGAGCGAGCTGAGCACTGTGTCGTACTCGGAGCTCGAGGGAGGCAAGTGTAGTGATATGCAGACGCAGGATGGATGTGAAGTGTATTCAGCTGTGCATGTTCAAATGCACCATGCCGATGAAAATGGTGGTGGTTCAGGCAGTGATGGCCTGGACGGTGTGCACCATGCCGATGAAAATGGCGGTGGTTCAGGCAGTGATGGCCTGGACGGTGATATTCAACTTGCTGAGACTGGTCAACTCGATGACAACGCTGGGGAAGATGACAGACATGTCGATGTTGACGAGCAAGGAGATGTTGTTGTTGAGAGTGCACGAGATGATGAAGATCAATCACGTGATCTCGATGAAGACATTAATGTCGTTGTTGGTGAAATACCTGAGGACGAAAACAGTCAGGAAACGAATGATACTATCGACATTGAAGATGAAGAAGTAGTGTCTGTGGCTGGAACCTGCGGTTCTGAGACAGCTGACCAAGAGCTGGATGAACACGAGGATTCTGGTGGTAATAAGGACATTACAGGGGCAAGTGTCTTTGCTGAGGATCTGGGCAGCGAGGATGCAGAATTGCAGAGTGATACCGAAGAGATGGTATGGACTGATGATGAATTAGACAGAGAAGTGGGGTGTGCAGGAACTGTTCCGCTGGTACAGCCAGAACAAATTGGCAAGCGGACGCACCGTGATGAGACTCCTTCAGAGGAGGTACGGGTCGAACAGGAAGCAGATAAGAAGAATGTGAAGAAGGTTCGGACTGGACTTCGGGAGTATCACGAGCGTCGACGTCCTGCATATCTTGATGATTACATGGTGAACGTGACAATGAATTCGTCTCGAGTACTGGACAAGAATGGACGACCCATTCGTACGAGCGAGATCAAGATCCCACGAAATCGACGCGAGATGCTGCGATCAAAATGGAGAGACTTTTTTATGATGGCAGAGATGGAAGAGATGGCAGCTCTCAAGGCCAAGGGAGTAGTTGCTGAGATTCCGGCGAATGAGATGCCAGAAGGAGCAGCACCTGTGAACACAATGTGGGTGTACAACGTGAAGTCGGATCACCAAGGTTATGTGGTTCGTTTCAAGTCCCGTATTGTAGCGCTGGGCAGCTATCAGCGGCCGGGGATTGACTTCAAGGAGACGTTCGCATCTGTAGCACGAATGTCGTCGTTCAGACTGTTGTTGGCGTTGGCAGCAAAGCTGGGATTAATGGTGTATGGTGGAGACATGAATACCGCATATCTGAATGCCTGGCTAGCGATTAGACAGTACTTGAGATCCATTGATGGATATCCATGCAAGATCAACGGATACGTGGATGTCGTGTTGAAGGCACTGTATGGATTGCATCAGTCGGGACGTGAGTGGAACTCAGAGTTGAACAATTGGTTTGAGAAGCATGACTACTTGCAGTCGCTGACTGAGCCCTGCTTATACTACCGGTTTGACGGAGATACGATCATGTACGTACTGGTGTATGTCGACGACATATTAGTGGTAACGAATACTGAGCAGAGCAAGAAGGACTTGTTCGAGGAGATGAATGAGGAATATGGTATCAAGGACCAAGGTTTGCTGAACGAGTATCTGGGCGTGAAAGTGGAGCAGACGCATGAGAAGATCACCATTAACCAAGGGAAATACGCACGTGAAATTTTGACCAAGATTGGGTATCAAAATGCCCATGCTGACGGAAACCCCATGGAAGTGAATCTTAGAATGGCACCACTGAACGAGGAAGAGGCTGTGGACACGAGTTTTCCTTACCGTGAAGTCATTGGAATGCTAATGTACTTAGCAACGAGAACAAGACCTGATTTGGCGTTTGTGGTGGGACAGATCAGTCAGTTTGTGTCCAAACCGTCAGCGAAGCATGTTGGAAGCTTGAAGAGAGTACTGCGGTACTTGGCAGGATCTCTAGACTATGGAATCACGTACACAAGAGCTCAAGAAAGTACGAAGGAAAAATTGTTCTTGAGGTGTATTGCGACAGTGACTGGGCAACCGATCCGGAGCCGCGGAAGAGTACAACGGGCTTTGTATTTACATTATCCGGAGGAGCTATTGCCTGGATGTCACGGAGACAGTAAATTGTTGCACTGTCGACAGCAGAAGCGGAGTATGTGGCCGCGTGCGAGGCAACAATGGAAGCTGTAGCAGAAGGAACCATTTTGCAGGAGATTTTACCAGAGCATGAGGTCAAGTTGCAGATCGGAATTGACAATCAAGCAGCTCATGTAATGGCAACGAATCCGACCTACAGCAGACGCACACGACACATTGAACTCCGGTGGCACTTTGTGCGCGAGCAAGTGCAGAAAGGAATCATTGACCTTCACAAGGTGAAGGGTGAGGTGAATCCCGCCGACACGTTTACCAAGCCGCTTGACAAGAGACGCTTGAAGGCGATGCTGGAGCTGGCTGGAGTTGAGGACGATGGATAGTCAAAGTTGCACTTCGAGGGGGCGTGTTGGAATACGTATTGGGGACCAGGCACAATGAAGTGTTGGTACACGAGATGAGAATCAGTTGGGCCAGGTCATTGTATGAGAACGGGGTTGAATCCGTTTGTGTCGGTAGGAGCTCTGGGAGAGCAGCGCTAGCACTTAAATAATTCAGTCTTCATTTTACCTTCCAAGAGTCTAAGCGGTCAGAAGTGTGTTCACGGAACGGAGTTTCAATAAGTACATGTGATGAGAACGACAAGAAGGGGGAAGTAAAGTGTGATGAGAGAATATATTGAGTGCTGGTAACGTGTGTTGTAGCGTGTGCGAGCACGAGACTACAAAGTGTGATTCTTACGTTGTAATAGCGACGGTGATGTTCTGTAACGGGGTACGTAGCCCTAAGTGTACCCTGGTTACATGAAGTGTAACACTTCACACTTCAGGCGTATGACACGTCATACTCCGGGATATTTGGTACAAAGTACCAAGGTCGTTCAAAGCCAACCATTGGTCAACGACATTGCATTTCTATAGGTGACTTATAGTTTGTATTAAAGCCAAACTTAACCTACCTATAAATATACTCAGTTTCCAATTTACCTTATTTAGGTCACTTCGCCCTCTTTTAAATAAAGAGGGGACCTGTGAACTGCCGTTCACTGAGAGTTTGTATACTCTCGGAAGATAACTTCCTCTAGCGCAAGGTGCTGTGTGACCCGTCACACTTGGTAGCACTTGTAGTCAATCCACGCCACCGCGGGTAGACTACCTGAACCTCTCCGAAGTTCGTTGCCATGGATAGGAACGACTTCTCCCATATGAACGACGCTCAGTTCGAGTCGGTTCGGAAGATGGCAGGCATCTTCGGGATGGAGGCCCGCAGAGCCCTGGGTGGTGTCAACACCGGCTGAGCAGCTCGAGCGCGTCAATGCGTTCGACGCGTACGAGCAGGGCCTCATCGCGCATGTGCGGGGAGAACCTGCAGGCTCCGGCGGCGGAAGCAAATCCGCCTCACCCGAAGCCAATACGGCTGAAGGTTAAGCCGTATGAAGGGAAGGAAGGCGAGAACCTTCACTTCTGGGTCCGAGAAGTAGAGCTCGCGATCGACGCGGCTCTGATCTCGACCGAGCAACTGCGTGTTGCGTTTGCACTCTCCAACCTTAGCGGCCGTGCTAAGAGTTGGGTGTACACACGGGAAGCAACATCCCCTGGATGTTTCACGTCCTGGGCTCAGCTGTGTGAACACCTCCGAGCCGCGTTCCTCCCGGCAAACTACGAGTACCGCCAGCGTTCGCGCTTCCTCTCGTGTAAACAAGGGAGGCGCGAACTGCACGAGTATGTGCAAGAGATACGGGAGCTCACGGCGTCCCTAGTCGGAAACCCACTCAACGAACACATCAAGATGACTGTGTTCATGGACGGTCTTCGAGTGGGCCTAGCCCGCACTCAGCTGTTCCGGGTGCAGTCAAGCACCCTTGAAGAGGCGATTCAAGTGGCTCTTCAAGAAGAGTACAGCCATCGCCAGGCGCGTACACCGGCCTCAGCATGGTCTGGGAGTTCCTTGTCGGCTCCCGGTCGAACAAGCCCCAACGGACCAGTTCCCATGGAACTCGGGTCCGCCGAACAGCGTGACATCCGCAGCTTCGGCTGTGAGAAGATGAGCCACTTCAAGCGCGACTGTCCCGCGGAAAGACTCCGCAGACGGTTCTTCCCCAAGCCCGTCCTCAAGGGTCGCTGGCAGAAGCCAGGGTCCCGGGGACAGGGGAACGCCGGGAGCCAGTAGGGGCGGGGCGCCCTACTGGGGAAGAACTAAGTCTTCGTGATGGGTGCGCGGGTGCCGCGTACCACGGGGACTTAGCCCCTGAGAGTCTTCGCACTCTCGAATCGGCGAAGAGCAGCGGCGGGTTGCTCGTAGTACACGGATGTGTACGGGGATACGACCATCCCTTTAGAATCTTGATCGATTCTGGGGCGTCGAAGAATTTCGCACGCCGCCAGACGGTTGCTCGCAACAGCAACAAGTTGTCCGATGCTTTGAGGGAAAGCAGGGGCAACGGAACGGTGTCAGTGCGACTGGCCGACGGGAAGGTCGTCACTGTCCCCAACGCCCAAGTGGATCTGGCCGTCAAGTTTGAAGACTTTGACAGCCTCGAACAGTTCACTGTTCTCGATATGGATCCATATGATATGATCCTGGGCATGCCCTGGCTTGAGACGCACGAGCCCTGAATCGACTGGCGAGGCAAGGCAATCGGTGCCAGCCGCCCTGCGCAGTCCGACAGAGCATTGGTGAGTCATGTTCCCACCTCTGTCAGGACCCGGGGCGCCCGCAAGGGCTGCCAGGGTACCAAAGCATTCGGCAGATGCCAGGGTACCAAAGCATTCGGCAGATGCTTGGGAGGCGTCGACGTATATGACGACTCCGAGGATGCTTTGATGGTGGCAGCGCCCAGAAGAGGCGTTGGCCAAGTGGGTAACCTAGGCCCAGAGGCGGGTAACTTAGTGCCGCAGACAGCTGCAGCTGTTACGAACACTGAGAACAGCGTGTTCAGAGTGGGTAACAAAGCTCCAATCACGGTCGCCCAGACCTTTACTGAAGAGGAAGGCGTTGAACACGCTTCCTGTGTGGGTAACACAGTGCCACACTCGGTCGCCCAGACCTTAACTGAAGAGGAAGGCGTCGAACACGCTTCCTGTGTGGGTACCACAGTACCACACGAGGCCACGAGTGCCTCGGATGTCGTAGCAACGACATCCCTAGACGTAGGCAGCAAAGCTCCACGTCACGGCCGCCGTCGTCATCGACGCCGCCGCCGCCTCAAGTCGGATCCGAACTTCGTTCCGATCGGCGTCGCTTCAAGCGACTCGGAGGCCAGGGCCCGGGCTCCTCCGACAAGGCCAGTGAAAGAGTGTTATCACATCTTCGATGGCGAGACAGGTTTACCCGTCAACGCATCTAGTGTCCACTTGGAACCCTTGCCAGAGGTTGCAGAGATACTGCACCTCGAGGAAATGACGGCTGAGTCTTTCCTGACCAACCTCAAGGCTGGAGAGATTGCTGAGATGGTACTCATGAGACCTGAGACCACTCAGGAGGAGCTGAACTCCTCCTCTGTCTTGGACGAGAACGTCCTGGAAGATATGAGCAAGCAGCGTCAGGCGCGCTTGGGTTCTGAGATTCTTAAGAACCCCAAGGATCCGGTGTATCCTTTGGTGACGGAGTACGCGGACGTGGTGAACAAACACCCACCGACCCAACTCCCACCGGATCGGGGCGTACGGCACGAGATTGATCTCGTGCCCGGCACAAAGTACTGTGTTACGAGGCAATGGCCTCTCCCGCGCGAACAGTGCGAGGTCATTGATGCCTTCTTCGCCGCGAAAGCAAAGGCAGGCATGGTGCGGGAGTCGAAATCCCCGCACTCGACGCCGACTTTCTGCGTTCGTAAGCCGAACGGAAAGTGGCGTCTGGTTCACGCTTATAACAAGCTGAACAACGCAACGGTGCCGGCCCAAACACCGATCCCACGAAAGGATGTGTTGTTGAACAACATGGCCGGGAGCGTACTGTACAGTGCGCTGGATTTGGTAGACGGATACTACCAAATTCTGATGCGCGAGAGTGACATCCCGCTCACCGCGGTAAGCACTCCAAGCGGCATGCGTTGGGAGTGGCTCGTCATGCCGCAGGGCTTGTCTAACGCCCCGGAGACGTTCAATCGCCTGGTGACGCAATTGTTCCGCCCTTTGCGTACCTTCGTACATACGTACTTCAACGACATTGTCGTCCATAGCCGTGCCGAGGGAGGCAAGACGGCCATGGAGGTGCATCGGGGGCACCTCCGTCGAGTATTGGACGTAATACGAGCAAATAAGCTCTACACCAACATCGACAAGTGCGTTTTCGCGTCACCAGAGATTAAGGTTCTCGGTTGTTTCGTAACCAACGAGGGCGTTCGGGCTGCCCAGACAAGGTCAAGGCCATAGCAGCATGGTCAACGCCTCGATCGTAGAGGGGTCTTCGAAAGTGGTTGGGCTTGACCAACTACCTTCACAAGTACAGCGCAGGGAACGTGCGCTTCGCTAAGACTTTGTCGGGCCTCCTTCAGAAGGACGTCGACTGGCGCTGGGGGCAAGAGCACCAGGATGTCTTTGACAGCATCAAGGCCAGTCTCCAAGAGGCCCCTGTCCTGGCCCTGCTGGACGAGACGAAGCCGTTTAGCGTCGTCTGCGATGCCTCCGACTACGCCATCGGGTGTGCGCTGCTGCAGGCCGACACGGCTGGACATAAACGAGTCATCTCGGTCCAGTCCAGGCAGCTCAAAGCCGCCGAACGGAACTACTCTGTCCACGACAAGGAGCTCCTGGCAATTAAGTATGCCCTTGTGAAGTTTCAGGTTCACCTTCTGGGCTTACGGCCCTTCGTGATCTACACAGACCACGCATCCTTGAGGATGACGACTAACTCGCCTCACCTCTCCCAAAGGATGGCGAGGTGGCTGTCCTTCTTCGCGGAATACAACTTCCGCGTCGAATACAAGCCGGGCAAGCTCAACGTGCTTGCGGACGCCCTCTCTCGGCGTCCTGACTATGAGTTGGCCCACATCACGCGGGTGACAACGGATCTATACGATCGGATACGCATGGCGTATCGGGACGATGAGGCTGTCGCGCCTATCGTCAGGTTCCTTATGGCAGGAACGAGCGCGAAGTCCGACTGGCTCTCGTCGCGACAGCGCTCACGGCTCCACCAATATGAGTAGAAGGAGGGCCTCCTCTATTACCGGGTGGAGCCCGCGGATCCTCCACGGGTGGTCGTACCCAACGACGAGGATCTGAAGCTCGATATCCTCGCGAAGGCGCATGACGCGCCCTCCAGCGGCCACTTGGGCCGCGAGAAGACCTTTCTGTCGGTCTCTCAGTCCTTCCGTTGGACCCACATATACAAGTGGGTCGCCCGGTACGTTAAGACATGCGAAACATGTCAGCGGTTCAAACCCGCAGGGCACTCTTCGGCTCAACTACAGAGCCTGCCCGTACCGGCTGACTGTTGGAAGTCGATGAGGCTTGACTTCATCTTTGGGCTTCCCGCCGACGGACACGGCAACACCGGAATTTTGGTGTTCGTGTGTCGGTTGTACCATCTTGCTCCGGTCCCCGTCACTGTTACGGGCGAACAAACCGCAAGCTTGTTCGTTGATGGCGTGTTCCGCTATCACGGTCTCCCGGAGACGATTGTCTCGGACCGAGACCCGCGGTTCACTGCTGCGTTTTGGAAAACGCTGTTCCCTTTACTGGGAGCTCGTCTGCAGATGTCCACTGCAGACCATCCGCAGACAGACGGCCAGACAGAGCGCGTCAATCGAGTGCTCGAGGACACTCTGCGCAGTGTGTGCGCGGCAGCACCACGTACGTGGTCGACGCAGCTTCCAGTTGTTGAGTTTGCGCTCAACAACGCGGTGCACGCGTCCACGGGCTTCACGCCGTTCTACTTGAACGGCTTCCGTCACCCCAGAGTGCCTCTCACTCTTCGAGGAGCCACAGCCTCCTCTATTCTAAGTGGGGGAGAGGCTCAGAAAGCCCTTTCCTCCCAGGTCTCGGATGTGAGACCAGTTTCGCTGCGGAAACAGGTGGAATCCCTTATGGATACCAAGCTGAGCGTTGTCAGCAGGGTCCGCGATGCAATGGCAGCGGCCCAAGATAAACAAAAGGAGTACTCAGACAGACATGGAAAAGGAAACTTAAGTATATTTAAGGTAGGGGACTTAGTGTTGCTAGACACGAGGAACCTACCTCTTGGCACTGTCAGCTCTGTCGGCAGCAGCAAACTGAAGCACCGCTACGTCGGACCATTTGCGGTCCTGGCCAGACATGGTGCGTCGTACACCGTCGACCTGCCAAAGTCAATGACGACACACCCGACGTTCTATGTTGGACGTCTTAAGCGGTACTTTGACCCGCAGGGGGTTACTGACTCGCAGGCCCCCCTTGACCCAGCTCCTCGAAGCGAGGGTCGTTCACAGTCGTCGACGAGGGCGTCGGAGCAGGCACCCAAGTCTCGGTCGGGACGGCAAGGCTGCGGTCAAGACCGTACGCCGGAGGGGCCCCGTACGAACGGACCCCGGAGCCATACGTCGAGTACGTCGGGTACGCACCATACGCTTACGACTAAGCGTGCGCCGGAGGCGGCCCCGGGCGTGGCAGCAGAGCCTCGATCCGTCGGATCATGCGAAAGACCTCGTCCAGATCGGACGAAGAGGCCCGGCGATCCACCCGCAGGTGCAGGCTCGCGACCTCTCGCTCCAACAGGTCCGGGCGGCCCGCAAGACGAGCGAGCTCGCCCTGATTCCCGGCCTGGGCGGCAGCATCACCGCCAGTCCCAAGGCCAAGTGCAATCTCAAGCACGAGGACACGTTGATGGAGGCAATCAACCTCAGGACCCTGTGTCGGACCCGCAGTCGGAGCACTCGAACGAGAGTGGCTTTCGGGAGGCGCCGAGTACTCGTACTCGTACGAGGGCACCTCCGCCCCTGCTTTACCGGAATGGAGAGGTCTACTTCCACGTGGAGCGGATCCTCCAGGAGCAACGGCGTCGCGGTAAGCGACAGCTCCTCGTGAAGTGGAGGGGTTATGCCCACTCCGAGAACTCGTAGGAGCCGATTGGACGGCTCCTGATTGACTGCCCGAAGGCTGTCGCAATCTGGGAACAAAAGCGGCGGCAATTTTCATAAGTAGTCCGGGACTTCTTGCCCGAACGGGGTACGGACGTTGAAGACACTCCGTACCCACGCTCATCGTGAGCGCTGGAAGTCGCGCGCTTCAGGATGTCCCTTGGCAGCATGCGCTTGCTGATCAAGTGGGCAAACCGCACACGAAGATCACGCTGGTCCAGGATGCAGGACAGCAGCTGATCTTCATGGAGTTCCCGTAACTCCGTGGGTGAGTACTTAAGAGACTCCACCCATGCCTAGAACATGTCCTCACAAGAACTCCACGTGGGACAGTTCTCGGACATAACCCAGGGGTATCCCCAAAGAGGATAGAGACCACCCCCGGTCTCGGGCTTCTTACGACAAGTCGTGAAGTCCTTAAGAGGGATGCGGTGTGGCGCGAGAAGCACACACCGAGCAGCCTCCAAGTTGTCAACGAACAACTGTTTTTTTTTCTGAACAAGGGCACTTTCGTAGATGCCCCTAGAAGTGTGGCCGCCCACAAGGCCACGAGGAGCGACGAGAAGCTCTAAGAAGAGGTCACCCCAGAGCTCTCCTCGGGAGGCCAATACCCTCTTGAGTTGATGGAAGCTCCCTGGCTGACGGGTGCCACCACCGAACCCCCACGCACACACTGAGCAGCTTGGAATTCCTCCTGCTGCTGGTCGAGGTCATTCGAGACCTCCCGGGGCTCAGAGATAGCACCCTCCTCCTCTTCTTCTTCCTCCTTCTCCTCCTCTTCATCCGAGGAGTCGAAGATACTCTGATAGGAGTGTCGAGTCTCCTTCTCCTCGCGGAGTGGAGACTTAGAGGCTATACGCTTCTTTGAGGGCTTGGCGCCTTCGGCTTTAGAGGCCTTTGCACGTGCAAGACCCTCGGCAAGCGAAAGACGTTTGTGAGGATTCTTTTCCTCATCGCCACCGGCTTTGGGAGTGCCCTTAGCCTTGACGGCCGGACTCTCAGAGCGCACAGACGTTCTGGGACTGTGATCACCTTGACCACTAGCGAGCGACTGCACGCTGTCATCCTTGTGCTCACTGGGCACTGGGCTGTGCCTTCCCACAGAGCCCGCAGGAGCATCGTGCGTGCTCTCGGACTCGGCTTCGTCCTCACTGCCAGAGTTGAACTCACGTTCCACGAACCGAGGGTTCGGACGATTGTCTGAGGCCGAGGGCGACGGACTGCGGCGCTTGCTTGCTCGCTTTCCCACAGCCGCGTCACCCAAGGAACCGATCGTCTCGGTGGCCACCTGAGTAGCCTCCTTGAGTGCCAAGCCTTTGCCGTGAGGCTTAGTGCTCTTGGCTTGCGCCTTACCGGCCGCAGCCTTGGAGCGTGTCTTAGCATCACTCTTTGCTGTGCCACAAGGCATGGTAACGGTCGAATTGGAGACCTAGATGAAGAGCACACTGGTTGCTGCTCGAGGCTCTAACTGTGAAGTGAGCCTCCGCCGCGCTCGCGCGGCCAAGTCGATGGTTTTCGACTTTGAGAATGAGAGTTTGTGACGAACACCTCTTCATTCTGATTGGTCGGTAAACCGAACCTAAGTGGGGAAGGATGTAACGGGGTACGTAGCCCTAAGTGTACCCTGGTTACATGGCGTGTGACACTTCACACTTCAGGCGTATGACACGTCATACTCCGGGATATTTGGTACAAAGTACCAAGGTCGTTCAAAGCCAACCATTGGTCAACGACATTGCATTTCTATAGGTGACTTATAGTTTGTATTAAAGCCAAACTTAACCTACCTATAAATATACTCAGTTTACAATCTACCTTATTTAGGTCACAACGCCCTCTTTTAAATAAAGAGGGGACCTGTGAACTGCCGTTCACTGAGAGTTTGTATACTCTCGGAAGATAACTTCCTCTAGCGCAAGGTGCTGTGTGACCCCGTCACATATTCTGGAGCTTGGAGTCGACCTGGCAACAGTTCCTGTAGAGACGTAGCTTCGTCGGCGTGAATGTAATTACGTTCCCCGGTTGCGGCAAGCGTGGGCTCCCCACGTCGATTTCGTAGAGCGACATTGTGATAAAGAATTGGTTTGCATTGAATGGGTCTTGGCTTTGGGCTTCTTGGTACTCCTGTCATATGTAGAACTGTGGGTAGTAATGGCTGTGGAAAGATGCACCACAACAACACGCTATACCTTTTGTTGCTCTTTCAGTGGCTCTGGTGCCTGAGCCTCACCCAGGTATAGTCGCAAGAAGTGCAGGCCTCTTACTGTCTCCGCGGATGTTCACAGCAGACGCGCTCTGATGCGAGTCGATGATCGTATCTCTGGGCTCGTCATGTCATTCTTCAAGATGAACCCGCGCAAACCTATTGCATCCGCAAATAATTTGATCATATGAATAGCGTAAGATAGTACTAAAACTATATAGCGCTTACCATCAATCGTATCGATAAGTTGGTGAGAATGCTCACTCATCGTCTTGCGAAGTTTTTCAGAGGAGATACGTACTTAGGCTCTGTGTTAATATCGAACGTCTGTGAGCAAGAACTCAAACACGCATATTAGTTTTGCCGTTACCCTGCCGGTCATGGAGTACCTACGCGCTGTCGAGAGACTTTTATCAGCCTTTCCGGGATTTTCGGCGTAGCGGCGACCACTGGCATTGTGATGGCTTCTGGTATATTCATCTTCCCCGATAGATTAATTTCTTTGTCTCGTTTCTTGGGCGGCATCGATCGAATGCTTGGTGTGGTGCTCTGTCTGTCGGACGTAAAATTGGAAAGTGAGAACTGCTTAGAACGTGGTGTGGTGCTTGAAAACGGATTCTAACCCTCACTTTTTGCTGGAGACGTGACGATCATAGTCTGAGAGTAAGGGTTGAAGTTGTGTCGCAAAGAAGGACGAGGCTTCTCTCGTGTTTGGCATTTAACCGCGGTGGAGTATGTGAGGATGTTGAATTCAAACGGTGCCATTGCTAGGGCGACGAGGCGCCTTACGTGCTTACATCACTTGTCCCGCGTCGAGGGTGGAGCTGACATTGTTACGTGGTATTCTGGACAATGATCTTGTCGCTCTAATTTTGCGCACACTCGCGCCTAACGTGCAATGCATGCAACCAGCACTCATCTAGTTGTGCATTACTTGCTCTCTCGGTTGCTCTAGATTGGTAGCAAGTAACATGCTGCTGCTCTACATTGTCGACGCTCGCCCCGGTTTTGCCGCTCGATACTTGCTCACACGTCGGCTTGTCAAAGGCTTGGAAGAGGTTGAATATGCGGCGATAGTGATCCCGGAGAGCGCATTACTGGCACACATAGGGACAGGACTTCTCGCGTGCTTGATGTTTGCGAAAAGCACCAATTAATTCGCCGTTAGGTGATTTGCTTTTTGTATATACTGCAACATGGCTGGTAGATGGTTGGATTCGACGTGAATATCGACGGTTCCCCGTTGTGTATTTGGTACTGGTAAGTGATATCACGCCTCCATATCTATTCGGTAGATTTCCACGCGCTTACATGTTTTCAGCTGTATGCGTCAGAAGACCGCTGGTTCATGATGCAGCTCGCTGGCGATGAAGTTATCGACGTCGCGAGGCGTGGTCGCAAGCGGTGATTTGTGCATTATAGCTGTTCTCCAAACTGCAGGATAGAAAAATGGAACGTGAGCGGCAAAGAACGCCGCGGTATGTTTGCTACGAAAGCTATTGAGGTTGGTGACGAGCTAACATTTGACTCACTGTTTTGAATGATCCGATAAAGCGGTTCAAGGATTCCATGATTTACTGTTAGCTTGTCCGTGAGTGAATCATGACCAGGTGCAGTACTGGCGATGAACTATCAGCAGTAGAAGGAGCCAAGTTGTGATCGTGTTTGTCGCTTGATGACGTCAAGATGAACCTGAATACACCATCCGAGTCCGCCATCTCTAGCAACTTGGCGCTCACGATGCTGTCGATTGTATACTTGTCGAAAATATTCTCTTCTTCCTCCTCATCTGCAGCTCCAGCAGCAGCTTTCAAGTGCCGACGAGACGATCAAATGCTTATGCAATGAATAGTCTCTGACGGCTCCACACTGCACAATCCAACGCGGGTCAAGCATGCTGCACGAGTCAAAGGCAGTCATTCGCGCTCCTCCTTCGCGTTATCTCCTGGGGCCACCGCCGCTTCGTCCTCATGATTCACCACCGTCGCATCCGCCAAAAGATCGCTACCATGCAACAACACATATGATTCACAACTAGCACACACCGTCGCTGCACGCGGATGCCATCGCGTGGGATATGTTCAAAGGCGCTGATCCCAGCGCACCAAAATCAAACATGTCCATATAGTTCGCCGACGGTAATGGCAACACCTTCTCCATCCCAGGTCTTCCTTCTTTTCCTCCAAGGAACATAGCGTTGCAGCCTCGACAGCCCATCAACTCGTAGCGCTCTGGCCGAAGCTCAACAGCAGAAACCTGCGTGAGCGACGAAAACCCAGCCAGTGGTTGCTTGTCACTTGGTCGAGTCGGAAGCCGCAGGTACCAATAATCCTCCTTGTCTTCCACGACGTATTGCGAGATGTACGCGTTCCGTTCGATCTCCATCGACCACACAACTTCTGCTGCCTTCTCCATCACTGCACTACCTTCTGCACTCTTTCCAAGCCTATATGTGAGCTCTACGCGAGGGAAGTCTACCCGGACGTCCAGTTTCGCAACGTCAAACGCCTGCGTGCTCTTATCGCCGTCCTTGTGGACGTCTAGGAACAAATAGCACTGGTAGTAGCCAATATTTGCATGTAATTCCACTAGAGACCCCACAATTACGGGTAGATTGTAGCCATTAGCCCCCGACACGTCGAGATTCTGCAGACTTTGTTCCAGACTCTTCGTCGCTTGTGCAAATTCCGCTTCACTGGTGTTTCAGCGGCTCGTGCGTTTCCGTACTCCTTGCAAGCGCGGTCAAGTGTGTCACGGACATAGCGGTCGTGAGCGCGCGAGCGTGACCTCCCTGCGCCTTACGGAGCTCCTCAAGCAGTGCACCGTAGTTATAAAAGTGGTTTAGCAGCAGGAACTTGTGCGAGTTGTAGACTAGCGCCAATCACACAGCCCTAATCACACTGCCGCACACGTTGGTTTGCCAGCGAAGCATTTTGCAGAGCGAACGCGAGCTCTTATCCGTCCTTGGTGTATACTACATTTGCAAAGCACACAAGCCAGTCAAGATGCTCGAGGAGAGCTTAGTCCTCGCAGCGTCCGCTCTGGACCTCGTCCTCGTCGAGGACGCCGCTGTGCTCTTCGCCAGATCTCCTATTCCACGACCAGTCCTCACACTGAAGGGCAACTTCAATTTCAACGCATTAAGCGACGGAGACTGTCGTTTTAATTTCCGATTCTGGAAGCGTGACGTAATTCGGCTGCACAAGGCGCTGCGGCTTGAGGAAGACTACAAGCTACCGAGCCGCCTTCGCGTTGGTGAAGTCGAGGGGCTCTGTGTGTTGCTGCGCCGGCTCGCGTACCCTGGACGGTACGGGGATCTTGCTGTGATGCAAGATGTAAACTGGAAGAGCACTGGAACCGTGTGCTCCACCAACTTGTGGTTTACAGTATTCGGATGTTAAAGTGCATATATATACATTTGTATACGACTTGTAGAAAGCTTATCAGTCGTAACTACATCACTTGAACAAACGTGTGACGCTCGTCTCTGGCATTCCTCACAAAAAAAACTGGGCGTCACACGTTCGTAGCTTTCTGCTAAACCACTCTATTAAGATGCAGCACACAACGTTTTCTGTGTGCGGCACATGTCACAATCTCCGCCCTCTTAATGCGGCACGGAGCAGAAGAGCGACCATTTGCATGTCACAGCCATGACCATTGTTGATACAACCTTGGGCTGAGCCGTGCCAAAACGTGCATAAATGTTACGCGACGGGTGCGCGAAGGTCGTAAGATGACAAAAAAATCCTGGCGCAGCACCCTCAACGACAGTTCTAGCGAACTGCGAATAAGAAAATCCTGGCGCAGCACCCTCGGCGACAGTTCTAACGAACTACGAATTTTAACGAGCTGCGAATTAGTCACACCCTGACTAAAAGCTTGGTGTTTGATCTTAATCTCTACCGCCAGGTAAGCAGCCCCACGGATGCTTAAACGCTGGCTAGCCTTTTTGCATAAGCTATTCTAATCCACTCTTCGTTACTTGAATATGTCTTTAATATTCTCTTGTTGATTGAGGAGCTATGTCAGAGTCTTCCAACGTATACCAGGATCCGGGCTGGATTCACCCTTTCAGTGTACGCCTGGACCTGGGCTGGATCCACCCTTTCAGCGTACGCCTGGATATGGGCGGGATCCACCCTTATAGCGCACGCATGGATCTGGGCTAGATCCACCCTCCCAACATACACCTGGATCCGCTCCAATTTCTGGATCCGGGTTGGATCCGTGCTTGGATTTGGACCGGATCCGCTTCTTACGACCCTTATAAAACTCGTGTTTGGTTCGGGACTCTTTGCACGTAAAACGTCACTCTCTATGCATAAACATTCACTTCTTCCCCCTGATTTACACCCCTCCTGTGGATTCTTCTATTCTTTCTTTCCAATATGACCAGCTCACATCAGTGCCCCCCCCCCTGACCCACACCCTTCCTGTGGGTCCTTCTTCATCCTCCATTGATATGACCAACTCACACCCATGGTTCCTCCCCTGATTCCTCCTCATGAGACTGCATCACGCCGAATCTGTTCCGATTCGTACGATCCCGTAGGAAATCATTGAGTAATGCTCCACAGCTCAGATCTGCCTCGTCTACCCAACTGGGTTCGTCATATCCACGCCTATACACCAGAAATCCGCGGTAAATTCGTCCGTATCTAGTTCGCTTCCCTGACCTCATGTCGGTGATCGTCTCGACTTCGAACTCGTCGGCTTCGAGATCCACATTCCAGCTATCTTCCGGTAGGAGGACTTCGTCGAAATCCACCCGGTTGAATTCATCCACCGAAAGACGGATTTGTGGCCGGTCCGGATATTTCTTGACCAGCTTCAGCTTGGATACGTGTACCACAGGGAACAAGCGATATTCGGTACCTTCCGTTTTCAACTTCACAGCGTGTTCCTCTATCTTCTCACTCACTCGGAACGGTCCGTGCCATAAATGGGCCAGTTTACGAGCGTATCCTTCCTTCACCCGATCCAAATACAGCCAAACCTGCGATCCAACTTGAATTTGATGAGGACGAGCGTCTTCGGTGTGTCGATCCGGTATCGCACTTCGTAACCGTTCGCTCACTTGGAATCTGGCTTGCCGGTAGTATTTCTGGACTTGGTATCGCCATCGTCTTGGATCTCGGTTCCTCTTCTTGGTGCTACATACCGGAATGGCCGCTTCTAGTGTGGATTTAGGATCCCACCCATGTATTAAGTAAAATGGGGTGTCACCCCGGATACAGTCTTGGGCGGTGCTCATCGCGAAGGTGAATCGTTCTGCGCGCTCATCCCAATCCCTCTGATCCAAATCTTGAACATACATCTTGAGCGCCCTCGTGATCGTCTGTACCATGCGTTTGGCCGATCCATTGGCCTGGGGACGATATGCCATAGTCGCCCGCTGTCTCTGCCCCAGGATCCGGTTGAATGCTCGAAAGAAATCAGACATAAAGCCTGGCTCCCGATCGTGCCGAATCATCTCACTAGCTCCAAATCTTCGAAAAACGCACTTCTCATACGATTCGGCGATGTTTTGTGCAGTTCTGGACGCGCTAGCTTTGGCTATCACGTATCCGGTAAACAGATCCACCCAGATCAACAACTCAGTGTTTTCTTTGAATGACTTGGGAAGCGAGGGGATGTGATCCATGGCTATGATTTGGAACGGGTATGTCGCTTGGACATTCTCAGGAGACTCCCCTTCGATTGTGGGTCTGCCCGTGTCTGTCTCACAATCCACACATTCACCGACATAGCGTTGCACACCCTTGAATAGTCCCCTCCAGTAGAAATATTCTCGGATCCGTTGGTAGGTCCGACCAATTCCTTGCTGTCCACCTTCTAAACTAGCGTGATAGTGATGTAGGACACCCTGTTGCAAGGGTTTCGGCATCACCAATCTCATTAATCAGTCTCGATCCTCGCGGGCTCGTTTCGTAGGGGGACAATAGAAGATCAAATCATTCAGATCCACTGCATAATTCGTAGCGATAATACTGTAGGAATTAGCACTAGCGGTCTGGGCGTCCGCTCCGCGGACGCTAGGGCATGGTTGGTTGGTGTAGAGAGGGCCGACCACCTCCGCTGCGTGCTCACATGATATGGTAGACACGACCAGGGTTTAACGTGATCTGCAAGAAGAGCAATATCTTACCCGGGAAGGTTTTGTCTATAATCTCGTTTGAGCGCATTGCTCCCAAAATGACACGAATCGGAGGCGCGCATGGTTGCAAAGCTAATATATGCTGTACGGAAGACGGGTCAGTATCAATGATGCTACGAAATATGCGTAGATCGGTGAGGAATCCCAGTGTAGCTAGAGTAAATACGCCTACTCACACATTTTACCCATCTGCACGTCATCGCCGTGAGGCAGTCGACACATATCATCGATTGCGACGGTCGAATAGAGCAATGTTAATCAGCTCCGCGCGCGAAGTATCTTTTAGGATAGGTAGTATTTGCCGATGGTCGCCACAAACATCAATATTATGCTTTGAAATTATTCTGCTGAGCTGTTTGTGATGTTACTGAAGGGTATTTCTACTATCTTCCGCATGCATTTATCTTACTTGCATAGCTGACGTACTTTCTAACTTATTTGTATAGCTACTGACTGACAGAGTGGCGTAAATCCTTTCCGACTGACATTATACTGGGTCCGATATGTACGACAAAAGGCCTCGTCCAGATCGGACGAAGAGGCACCACTGCGTGCACATTCTTTTGACCGGCTGCAACATACGAAGATATATGGCTGTAGGCAGAGTATTAGATCGTAGTGATGGTTAGACTTGAATTGAATAATAGTTCATGTACATTAGATGGAGTACTTTCGCTCGGCTCGGCGTGCTATTTGATGTGTCCGTGCATATATCGCGAGGTCGTAAATGAGTGTATTTGCCACGCGCTCGTGATATTAACAATATATACATGGGGTCCCAGTTTCCTTATCGGGACGTTTGCGACGTCGTGCTAGCTTTCTGTGCTTACGCTATTGATGTTTTAGTCTGTATAATCAAGCGCGTCACTAACTGGGCACAGGCCATTCCGCAGCGATACAGGTATGCTGAACGCGCGTCTGTTAGCAGTAGCCAACGCGATATATACGCGCGAGGCGGGCACACCTTATAGTCATCCGCGACTCAACCGAGCTCTTATCTCGGTCATAATGGACAGGACACTATTGCGTTGAGACACATCGACTTGCCACGTCCATCTGTACGGTCTGCACTGTAACGCAGTGGTAGTATCTATGTAAACAGCAGCTTATTCGTCGCACCTAGTTCCCACTCAATACTGTGGTTTAAATTGTGAGCGCCAATTAGTGCAATATACGCTATAAGAGCTGATGGTACAGATAGCATGGTTTTGCGTGTGCCCACGTGAGCGAGTGTACGTGCCATCTACGGTGATGCGTATGAGGATAGAAACCACCAATTTGCAGCGGTGCACAGTTGATTCCATGTTCTAATTATTTATGAAGCGCGCTACGGTCTGTAGGTGCGTCAAAAGCTTTCCAGCCTTGTGTAGATTGCGAAGGGCTATCAGTGCCGTACCCGCTGCTGACGCTGCAGTATACCAAAACAAAAATAGGTAGGAAAATAGGGGCATAAAGGGTATATTTACCATTACTTGCTCTTCTGCTGCTTCTTTTGCTCGATGAACTTGGCGTTTCGGGCGGTCAGGTTGCGAGGGCGGCTGCGCCTCGCTTTCTTCTTGAGGTACCAGTCAGGGCCCATCACCTTCTCGACGTTTGACATGCTTTCCTGGCGGCGCACTTCGGCCGAATCAGGTGGTGGAAGCTTTTCCTCCCAGAACTTAACCGCTTTTTGGCCGTTCTCGCAGGCAATACAGCGCCGCACGATGTCCACGCCGCTCATTGTACGGAGCGCGTAGCCGTGCTGCAGCTTTCCACAGCAGATGCAGCGCGCAAGTGGGTCCATCGTAGACCGCTTGCGGGGTCAGCAGAAACGGGTCATTTTTCGCCTCAAATTGCTTGCACATAGGGCCCGCCATTTTGCAAACTGTGAGTAAGTTAGCAAAATATATTGTCCTAACCAATTACTTGCGTCCAAATATTAGCCAATAGCACAGTAATGTAAGGCTGGTATTTATATTTAAAAAATAATTAAAAGTTGATATTTAATATTTTGCTTTGCTTTAATAGTAATATTATCAGATATTTAAAAAAAATACATACTTTACATGCAATAAAGTGACTGAAAACACTACTGTATGTACCGTGCGCGCATGCATTCGTCGAGTGCGGTGCACGGGAGCAGATAGCGCAATGACCGTGCAGCCGCGCGTCTGCTTGCACACTGACAGTGGAGAGTGCCAGGAAAAGTAAAAAAATAATGTTTGCAAAGCCCTTACAAAAAGCGGTGGTTAGCGTGCTTGATTAGTTGCACATAGGACAGGTTTTGCATAGCTAAATGTAAATATCGAATTGTCAACACTACTCGCCTGGCTGTTTGCAACCAATCGATGCGTTTCGTGCTCGGCAGAAATGTTTACCTTACGTCCAATCGCGAGGGCGAGAGACGGTCCGATCGTGCAACAGATCCAGTCAGTGTCGCAGGTCGGAAGGTATTGCCCAATCAGGGCGCGAGGTAATTGTGTCCGCTTTTTGGTCATAATTGTAGTTTAGGCATAGTTAAGTCGAGTCAGAAAGATAGGCGCGGTCGGTACAATGGGAAGAAACTGTATTAGAAAGGCCGAGTGTAGCCATGCGAGAAGGCAGGAAAAAGCAGCAAGAAAGGAAACGGACGAACTTATTGACAGACGGACAGGCTACTCGGTAAGGGAGCGGGAAATTCTTCCGACTCAGGTCTCGTACATCCCCCATCAGATACTTCTTTAGTCCCAAGATCCACACTTCTTCGTTCTGTGCTTTGAGGATCCGCTTAATGCGGACTCCCTTCACAAATGCTTCATTAAGAATCTAGGGACTGGATCCAATCCTCCCTCTGGATCTAGTGACAGTCATTACCTGGACTGTCCGTTTCACGGATCAAACCACTACAACTTCGTCTAGTCGGTTTAACGTGACGAGATCCTGACGCTCGGTCTCTCTCTCCACCTCCACACCACATTGATTTTGTAAAGCGGCACTGGCCAAGCTGTCCGCACTGGCATTCCAATCTCGCTTGACATGTACTAACTCGTGATTCATTCAACCACGCAGGTGGACCATCACCTGCTGCCGTAGCAGCGTTAATGCCGGGGCCTTGCAGTCAATATCACCTCGCACCTGTCTGATCACCAGATTTGAATCTCCACATATCACTAGCCTTTTCGGATCCTGTTCCTTTAGTAGGTCCAAACCCAGCAGGAGTCCGTTATACTCCGCTGCATTGACGGTGAGGCCTTCGACATAAGTGGATCTGGCTCTTACCACTTTCCATCCGGGCAGTTTCCACAGTATGGCGCTGTATGCTCCCCCACCGCGTCGCACGCGAGCAGATCCATCGAAACTCAGGACGTACACATCCTCATACTCTTGTACCGTCGGGATCGGGATCCGGCGTTTGGGCTCTTTCGTAGGAGCGATCCTAGTCAGCGCTTCGTCCATCTTGGCGCTGGGTGTGATGCTCGCGGCCAACTCTCCCAGGATCTCGTCTTCCCCTTTCGAACAACTCACGATCTCCAGTGTCCAAGGTGAGAGTAAAGCTGCCCATTGTTCCAACCGTCCTTGTAGACCTGTCGACTTGAACAAGCGAGCGTAGAGTGTCGAGTCAAGATCCGGATGGATCTTCCCACCAGCAGGTTGTAATTGAGATCCAACACCCGCAGAAGCGCGAGTATCGCCTTCTCCACCGCTCCGTAATTCAGCTCATTCGGCTTTAGCGTTCGGTTGACGAAGGTGACTGGATGGCAGATCCCCTCATGTTCTTGTACCAAAGCCGCTGAGATTGCCCAGTCACTAGCATAGACTATCACCGTAGGTTGCCGTCCCGGATCGAAATGGCGGAGGGTGGGCGTCGTCGCGATCCTGTTCCTTAGCTCTACAAACGCATGCTGAGCTCGGATCCACTGAGGCTCCACCTTTTCCGAGCTCTCCTTCGTCGTCTCTGTCCAGATTGGGTCCTCTCCCCGTCGGTCCCCGGGGTGGATCCAGTTCCTGTTTTAGGTCGCCTTCCGGCGTCGCACGTCTTGAATCCCTTGTGGATTCAGGATCTCTAAGACCAGAGCTTGTTGGATTTTGATCCAGACAGCCGAAGTGGCCATCGCAGCAAAATCCACCTCCCTCAATTTATAGAGTACTGCAGCAAACAGTGCGTAATCCTCGATGAACCGACTGTAGTAATTCAAATTGCCCAATAAGAATTGCATCGCCCGTAACAACTGCGGGAGGACAAGTCTTCCAACGAAGACAGATCCTTAGGATTCGTTTCCAGTCCCTCCTTGGAGACTCGATGACCTAAGTAATCCACCTTACGCATCCCCCAATAGCTCTTCACCACGCTGATAGAGAGATTCCATTTAGTACACGCCTCCAGTAGGGATGTCACTCTCTCGCACAACTGATCCCACGATTCCGCCGGGATTAGAATGTCGTCGATATAAAATCTGCGTCCTAACACAGATGGGGTCCCAGGATCCCCTGGCTCTCCTGCTTCGAATGGATCCACTTCCGTATGATCTTCCCCGGATCCACCCTTTTCGGGTTCCGGTATTCGGGTAAATCCGTAGAGGGCGTTATCGATCAGGGGTTGAAAGATCTGGGGTGCACTCTGCAATCCAAACGGCATCCGGCTCCATTCGAACAATCCAAATGGTGTGATGAATGCGGATATTGCGCGAGCTCGATCCGTCATAGTCACCACCTAGAACCCACTTGCCATATCTAGAGAGCAGTACCAGAGTACTTTATCCAAATCATCCAATAGCTCATTGATTAGAGGCATCGGATACACCATCAGTCTGGTCAGACCGTTAACCATCCGGTAATCAATACACAAGCGTATAGCCACCCCGTTCTTCTTAACGATGATCACCACAGGAGATGCCCACGGGAGGTTGAGAAACTGATGATTTTGGCTTGCACCAGACCCTTAATCAGATCCGATAGTTTATCTTGGAACTGAGGCGCCACCTTCCGCACCCTTTGAGCGATCGGCTTTGCGTCACCGACATCGATGTCACATTTAACTCCGCGTGCAGCTGGTGGTAATGCATTCCCCTTGCCAATCAGTAGATGACGGCTCTCCCCGATCTTCTGACGTAGCCGATCCACTTCTGCGGGTTCGTTCGCCCCCGGATCCACTTGGATATCATCAATCGTGACCGCTTCGGTGGTCAGTGGGACCTACGAGACCACCGCCATACCTTCTCCAAGATCCTCGGCGTGTAGACCCTCGCCTTCATGGTAGCAGACTTGTTCATCTTCGGTCTTTGTCGGATCCACCACTGGAACCAAGCACCGGGACTCCCCTTCCCCCGTCATTCTTTCTGTCTTCACGGGGTCGGTTATCCTGGTACCGGGGAAGCTACCTTTTGGATCGACTTGATCCTCGGGTGAGTTAACACACGACGGTTCCTGTTTAGCTAGTGTAGCCACTCTCGACAAGGAACCAGGCACTTTACCCAATGAAAAGCTTGGATCCACTTGTGGGTCAGCAGGATCCGGCGACCTGGCTTCAGTTCTCTGCGATCCCCCATCCACCGACACTGGGTTATCTAGGGACCGGCTCTGGGGATCATCCCCGGTCTTGGATCCAACCTCTATCGCTTGGATCTCAATCCGACGATCCCTCTGTAGGATCTTTCGCGGAGTTGGGTACGAAGGCCGATCCACCAAGGGGGCAGTTGGCTCCGCCGGGAGCTTCCCCTCTCCAAGAGATTCGATCTCGGTAGTCGCCTCGTACGCAAGATTCTGCCATTCTTTGAAGCGACGGGATCCCACTGACACATATCCAGGTCACCTAGGGATCGCGTCATTCGCCAACCATCGCCTAACCTCCTCATAATGGTCCAGTAATAGTCTCTTGTCGCTGCCATTCGTGACCTGGGGGTATTGTGATCGACCTGGTCCTTGGATTACTGTAGGCACCCACTTCTGACCCCGGGTGACCCACCGTTTCTCATGTTCCACCCACTTCAACCGATCTGGCAGTTCCCAGGCCTCTTCGGGCTCGATCCAGGTCGTCTTATCTACCCTTATGATTATCATCTTCGCCCCATACAATTGTCGTCGTTCGCTGAGCTGGATCCGCATCTCGTCCGGGAAACACAGTGTCCCATCCGCCAGATTCAACCTTACTCCGGCTGGTACCATGAAATCCATCCCGAGGATGGCGTCTTGACCAGCGAGAACACCAACCCAAATATCGAACCAATATACCAGACAACCTGTCAGCGTGATCTTGATCCACGTTCTCCCATTCGTGCGGTACACGCCTTCACCAATCCCAACACAATCTTGGTCCGACTCCCATCCACTTGGCGCCCAACCTTACGAGCAAAGGCGGTATCTAGTATATACACCTCGGCACCACTATCTAGGAGTAGGATTGCTTTTTCATTGTTGATCTTGCCCCCTACCTCGGCTTGTCTGAACCATTTCCCTGGGGCATGGTACTTCCAGTATCCACGGGGCTCCCCTGTCAGCAGATCCATGGATCCAACATCTTCAGATCCCCGGGATCCAGTAACCTGACAAACATTGGGTGGATCTGCAGTGACCTCACAATTGGTGGGCTAAAATCATCGACCATGTTGTCGTTTCTCCCAGTAACCGCGCGCCTCTCCCCTTTGTAGATCCGGGGTTGAAGAGACTTCGGATCTGGCAAATTCATCCACTTGGCGCAAACTAGAAATGTTGGCAACCGACACTTCATGTAGATCACGTGTATTATCGACTGGATCTAGGGGCCTACTACCTGGATCTAGCGATGTCTTGTTCACAAATGCATAGATGCAATACCTAGAACGCTTGGCTCGTACCGGATTCAAACCCGACGAGCGTCCTAGTTTAACATCTTCTCTGCCACTTCTGGCAACATCCCTCTGTGCTTGGCAGGATCAAACCATTGGCGGATCTGATTGTAGAATTCCTCCATCGGACACTTGCCGACGTCGTGAATCTCGCCACATTCACGACACACGTAGAAGCAATGATCTCTGGGATGACCCTTCTTGCCACACTTCTCACAAACCAGATGCTTCCAACATCCAGCTTCTGTGTGTTCCGGGATCCACACTGCGAGCACTTGATTTGTCCTATCCCGTCCATGAGATCTCGAGATCTGTACATCCCACGGTCCCCGGGTACGGTATCGCCAGTGCGGGAGTTGTCTCCGGTCTTCACTGTACGATCGTTGGGCGCAGTGATACAGACTCGGGGGTAATCCTCTGGGTCGGAGTCCGAACCATCGGATCCCGATTCAGTTCCTGAGTCGGGGGCCGTGACTTGGTGGACGCGTCGAGCTGGAGCCGTGGGTGTCGGAGCTTTTTGGCGATACTTGCCGGATCCGACCGCCGCCTTCTTATGGCGATGTTTCGCGCGATCCACAGCCCGCAGCACTTCTTTAAGCTCATCTGCGTCTGGAAGACGTAACAGGGTCAGCCTGTCGGCCAGATCCACATCACCCAACGTCTCGATGAAATGATCTACATGTTTCCGTAGTACCTTGGATCCCCCATCCTTGATCTTCAGCTTGGCCCGTAGACCGGCCACATTTAGTCGATGTAGGTATTCTAGCGGGGATTCATCCGATCTGCGGCGAGCATGGTAGTATTGTCGTGCCACCGACACTCCCAATCCACAGTACTGGGTCTGGAAGCTTCGCAGCAAATCTGGCCACTTGTTCCTGGTGGATCTGCCCAGCTGCCGTTACCAATTTCTGGCTGGCCCCGCTAGCAGATCCGCAAAAGTCAGACACTTCTCGGCATCCGACGCTTGATCTCTCATGAGGGCCGACTTGACTTTGCCGATCCATGTTCTCGCTCGGTCCTCGTCTTGATCCTTACCCGTGAACTCCTTCAGATCCGATATAGCTGAGATCCGTAGCCCCTGGATCATGGACCATCCACCCGTCCCAGCTGCGGCTGTTGCTACCGCCGCTGGTGAAGAAGATGGGCCATCCAGATCATCTGGGTCGAACTTATCATGGGAGTTGTCTCCCTCCACTGACACCATCTCCATGTCTCGTGCTCCGTGTTCGTGGAACACTTGCGTTTGCGGCTTGGGCGCTCTCATCCCTCGTTCGACCAGGAAACGACTCATCGCAGCTTCGAAGTGTCGCTGCAGGGTGCCCGAGGAAGTGTCGGAAGAGTCTGTGGCCGTCTGGTCCACTGGCGAGACAGGATCCGTGAGGCGGTTACCTTGAGATCGATCTGACGATAATCTCACTGGCTTCTTGCCGGATCTGGCTCGATCCTGGCTGGATTGTGTCAGATCACGCGTAGGGCCTACTGGATCCCGAGCCTTCACGTTCACAGGGGCTTCCTGTCCTCGGATCCTCGCCCGCGCTTCCAGCATGGATGCCCCGGAGGGTTCTAAAGTCATGCGTCGTGGTTCGGACGACGTGTCTGACTCATCCTCAGCGGTGGATTCGTAGTTCGCGGACGCAGCTTGGCTGACCCACGGCGACGACACCGGATCCATAGTGCGCGACCTTC
>NW_003303756.1:5416606-5417420 GCF_000142945.1 Phytophthora infestans T30-4
CTCAGATCCATGACGAGTGTACACTTACAGCGACTGATCCGGATGAGTGTACCCATAATATGACGACCATAATGATTACGGCCATGGATCCCGTTGGATTTGAGGGTAATACAGCTGGGATGATGGGTCATGGAGAGAAAGGACATGCAGCCGAGCCTGGTAAGGGATTTAACAGGTGAAAGACATAGAAGGTAGGAATCCAGGCAGGTATAGGCTTACGTATCAATACAGACTTATATTTGCACAGTAACACGCAAGTGCCTTCCTGCTCTCAAGAATCGGAGCTACATTGGCCGTACGAGCTCGGAGAAGGTTGAGAATTGCGAATCGAGTGTTGGTAGTGATAACAGGATAATACATTGGCCAGATCCTACAACCTAGTAAGCTTTCCTTTACACGTGCAGATCCGACAGATTAACCGGATTTACTACTTGGCCGGGTATACCCAAGAAGATCTCAACTCTCAAGATCCCGTCACAGGAGGCGGCAAGTACGACGCAAAGGAAACGCAAAGGCAAGGGAGCACACCCGCAAGGCAACCCTATTTCACCGTGCGTCCCAAGAAGATGGTCAAGTGAAGATTGCGCCAGAGCAAGAGGCGTCATCAGAGGTCGGATCGACGAAGACGCTGCTGAATGAAACAAGATCCGCGGATCGATGGAGTCCTGGGAGGAACTCTGTCGACGGAAGAGAGGTGGATCCGGATCTAGAAGAGAAACCTCTTTATCCTCCCTAGGTCCCCTCGGGACCCCTGCGGATCGTGACTTGCGTCAGGATCCGCTAATAAAACAAGGGGAAGTGAAGGCGAAACGGT
>NW_003303756.1:5434556-5443220 GCF_000142945.1 Phytophthora infestans T30-4
ACACGCTTCGCAATGACTGACAGGCAAGTGTGTGTTCGTCCTTGGGATCGAATTGGTAGACGGCCCAGACGGCAGAGTGACGATGAGCCAACGGCGTTATGTGGATGACATCCTGAAGAACCTTGGTATAGACGAGTGCAAGGTTGTGGTGGGTCCGGTGGATATAAGCTCTCGACTAGTTCCAAGCGACGCGGCGACCAAAGTACAAGCTCCCCAGAATTGGCGAAGGCTATTTACGGTCTAAAACAAGCTTCGCGCGTGTGGAACGAGATCTTCGACGAGTTCGTATGCTCTCTCGGCTTTCAAGTTTCGGCCTTCGACCCGTGCCTGTACATCAAAGTGGTTAATGGTCACTGTGTGCTCATACGGGTCTACGTCGACGATGTCCCGGTCACCGGAAGCTCACCTGAGCTGATCTCACGCACGAAGGGAGACCTCGAGAGACGCTTCGAAATGACAGACAGTCAAGAGTGACTCCGACCTTGGGTTGGAATTGGCAGACGGCCCAGACGGCAGAGTGACGATGAGCCAACGGCGTTATGTGGATGCCATCCTGAAGCACTTTGGTATAGACGAGTGCAAGGCTGTAATGGGTCCGGTGGATATAAGCTCTCGACTAGTTCCAAGCGACGCGGCGACCAAGGTACAAGCTCCCCAGAATTGGCGAAGGCTATTTACGGTCTAAAACAAGCTTCGCGCGTGTGGAACGAGACCTTCGACGAGTTCGTATGCTCTCTCGGCTTTCAAGTTTCGGCCTTCGACCCGTGCCTGTACATCAAAGTGGTTAATGGTCACTGTGTGCTCATACGGGTCTACGTCGACGATGTCCCGGTCACCGGAAGCTCACCGGAGCTGATCTCACGCACGAAGGGCGACCTTAAGACACGCTTCGAAATGACTGACAGGCAAGTGTGTGTTCGTCCTTGGGATCGAATTGGTAGACGGCCCAGACGGCAGAGTGACGATGAGCCAACGGCGTTATGTGGATGACATCCTGAAAAACCTTGGTATAGACGAGTGCAAGGTTGTGGTGGGTCCAGTGGATATAAGCTCTCGATTAGTTCCAAGCGACGCGGCGACCAAGGTACAAGCTCACTGTGTGCTCATACGGGTCTACGTCGACGATGGCCCGGCCACCGGAAGCTCACCTGAGCTGATCTCACGCACGAAGGGCGACCTCAAGACACGCTTTGAAATGACTGACAGGCAAGTGTGTGTTCGTCCTTGGGATTGAATTGGTAGACGGCCCAGACGGCAGAGTGACGATGAGCCAACGGCGTTATGAGGATGCCGTCCTGAAGCACTTTGGTATAGACGAGTGCAAGCTTGTGGTGGGTCCGGTGGATATAAGCTCTCGACTAGTTCCAAGCGACGCGGCGACCAAGGTACAAGCTCCCCAGAATTGGCGAAGGCTATTTACGGTCTAAAACAAGCTTCGCGCGTGTGGAACGAGACCTTCGACGAGTTCGTATGCTCTCTCGGCTTTCACGTTTCGGCCTTCGACCCGTGCCTGTACATCAAAGGTGTTGATGGTCACTGTGTGCACATACTGGTCTACGTCGACGATGTCCCGGTCACCGGAAGCTCATCTGAGCTGATCTCACGCACAAGGGCGACCTCAAGACACGCTTTGATATGACTGACAGGTAAGTGTGTGTTCGTCCTTGGGATCGAATTGGTAGACGGCCCAGACGGCAGAGTGACGATGAGCCAACGGCGATATGTGGATGACATCCTGAAGCACCTTGGTATGGACGAAGGCAGGTTGAGGTGAGTCCGGTGGATATAAGCTCTCGACTAGTTCCAAGCGACGCGGCGACCAAGGTACAAGCTCCCCAGAATTGGCGACGGCCATTTACGGTCTAAAACAAGCTTCGCGCGTGTGGAACGAGACCTTCGACGAGTTCGTATGCTCTCTCGGCTTTCGAATTTCGGCCTTCGACCCGTGCCTGTACATCAAAGTGGTTAATGGTCACTGTGTGCTCATACGGGTCTACGTCGACGATGTCCCGGTCACCGGAAGCTCACCGGAGCTGATCTCACGCACGAAGGGCGACCTCAAGACACGCTTCGAAATGACGGACAGGCGTGTGCTCATACTGGTCTACGTCGACGATGTCCCGGTCACCGGAAGCTCACCGGAGCTGATCTCACGCACGAAGGGCGACCTCAAGACACGCTTCGAAATGACGGACATGCGAGTGCTCATACTGGTCTACGTCGACGATGTCCCGGTCACCGGAAGCTCAACTGAGCTGATCTCACGCACGAAGTGCGACCTCAAGACACGCTTCGGAATGACTGACAGGCAAGTGTGTGTTCGTCCTTGGGATCGAATTGGTAGACGGCCCAGACGGCAGAGTGACGATGAGCCAACGGCGGAATGTGGATGCCATCCTGAAGCACTTTGGTATAGACGAGTGCAAGGCTGTAATGGGTCCGGTGGATACAAGCTCTCAACTAGTTCCAAGCAACGCGGCTACCAAGGTACAAGCTCCCCGGAATTGGCGAAGGCTATATACGGTCTAAACCAAGCTTCGCGCGTGTGGAACGAGACCTTCGACGAGTTCGTATGCTCTCTCGGCTTTCAAGTTTCGGCCTTCGACCCGTGCCTGTACATCAAAGTTGTTGATGGCCACTGTGTGCTCATACGGGTCTACGTCGACGATGGCCCGGCCACCGGAAGCTCACCTGAGCTGATCTCACGCACGAAGGGCGACCTCAAGACACGCTTCGAAATGACTGACAGGCGTGTGCTCATACTGGTCTACGTCGACGATGTCCCGGTTACCGGAAGCTCACCGGAGCTGATCTCACGCACGAAGGGCGACCTCAAGACACGCTTCAAAATGACTGACAGGCAAGTGTGTGTTCGTCCTTGGGATCGAATTGGTAGACGGCCCAGACGGCAGAGTGACGATGATTCCAACGGCGTTATGTGGATGACATCCTGAAGAACCTTGGTATAGACGAGTGCAAGGTTGTGGTGGGTCCGGTGGAGATAAGCTCTCGACTAGTTCCAAGCAACGCGGCTACCAAGGTACAAGCTCCCTGGAATTGGCGAAGGCTATTTACGGTCTAAAACAAGCTTCGCGCGTGTGGAACGAGACCTTCGACGAGTTCGTATGCTCTCTCGGCTTTCAAGTTTCGGCCTTTGACCCGTGCCTGTACATCAAAGTTGTTGATGGGCACTGTGTGCCCATACGGGTCTACGTCGACGATGTCCCGGTCACCGGAAGCTCACCTGAGCTGATCTCACGCACGAAGGGGAACCTCTAGACACGCTTCGAAATGACTGACAGGCAAGTGTGTGTTCGTCCTTGGGATCGAATTGGTAGACGGCCCAGACGGCAGAGTGACGATGAGCCAACGGCGTTATGTGGATGCCTTCCTGAAGCACTTTGGTATAGACGAGTGCAAGGCTGTAATGGGTCCGGTGGATATAAGCTCTCGACTAGTTCCAAGCGACGCGGCGACCAAGGTACAAGCTCCCCAGAATTGGCGAAGGCTATTTACGGTCTAAACCAAGCTTCGCGCGTGTGGAACGAGACCTTCGACGAGTTCGTATGCTCTCTCAGCTTTCAACGTTTCGGCCTTCGACCCGTGCCTGTACATCAAAGGTGTTGATGGGTCACTGTGTGCACATACTGGTCTACGTCGACGATGTCCCGGTCACCGGAAGCTCCATCTGAGCTGATCTCACGCAAAAGGGCGACCCTCAAGACACGCTTTGAAATGACTGACAGGTAAGTGTGTGTTCGTCCTTGGGATCGAAATTGGTAGACGGCCCAGACGGCAGAGTGACGATGAGCCAACGGCGATATGTGGATGACATCCTGAAGCACCTTGGTATGGACGAAGGCAAGGTTGAGGTGAGTCCGGTGGATATAAGCTCTCGACTAGTTCCAAGCGACGCGGCGACCAAGGTACAAGCTCCCCAGAATTGGCGACGGCCATTTACGGTCTAAAACAAGCTTCGCGCGTGTGGAACGAGACCTTCGACGAGTTCGTATGCTCTCTCGGCTTTCGAATTTCGGCCTTCGACCCGTGCCTGTACATCAAAGTGGTTAATGGTCACTGTGTGCTCATACGGGTCTACGTCGACGATGTCCCGGTCACCGGAAGCTCACCGGAGCTGATCTCACGCACGAAGGGCGACCTCAAGACACGCTTCGAAATGACGGACAGGCGTGTGCTCATACTGGTCTACGTCGACGATGTCCCGGTCACCGGAAGCTCACCGGAGCTGATCTCACGCACGAAGGGCGACCTCAAGACACGCTTCGAAATGACTGACAGGCAAGTGTGTGTTCGTCCTTGGGATCGAATTGGTAGACGGCCCAGACGGCAGAGTGACGATGAGCCAACGGCGTTATGTGGATGCCATCCTGAAGCACTTTGGTATAGACGAGTGCAAGGCTGTAATGGGTCCGGTGGATACAAGCTCTCAACTAGTTCCAAGCGACGCGGCGACCAAGGTACAAGCTCCCCAGAATTGGCGAAGGCTATTTACGGTCTAAAACAAGCTTCGCGCGTGTGGAACGAGACCTTCGACGAGTTCGTATGCTCTCTCGGCTTTCAAATTTCGGCCTTCGACCCGTGCCTGTACATCAAAGTGGTTAATGGTCACTGTGTGCTCATACGGGTCTACGTCGACGATGTCCCGGTCACCGGAAGCTCACCTGAGCTGATCTCACGCACGAAGGGCGACCTCAAGACACGCTTCGAAATGACGGACAGACAAGTGTGTGTTCTGTCCTTGGGATCGAATTGGTAGACGGCCCAAAAGGCAGAGTGACGATGAGCCAACGGCGTTAGTTAGATCCCTCCTGAACGGTCTTCGTTTTTAGAGAGTCCAAGGCGTTTAAGGGGTTCGGGTAAATATAAGCTCTGGGATGTTTCCCAAGGTACGGCGCGACCCAGGTTACAAGTTCTTAGACATTGGGGAAGGTTATTTTGGGTTATAAAACAAGTTCGCGCGTGGGAAACGAGACCCTTGGAAGAGTTCGTATGCTCTCTCGCTTTCAAGTTTCGGCCCTTAGACGCGCCCCCTTCACATCAAAGGTGTTAATGGCCCCTGGGTTGCTCATACTTGTTTTACTTGGACGATGTCCCGGTCACCGGAAGCTCACCTGAGCTGATCTCACGCACGAAGGGCGACCTCAAGACACGCTTCGAAATGACGGACAGGCAAGTGTGTGTTGGTCCAGGGGATCGAATTGGTAGACGGCCCAGACGGCAGAGTGACGATGAGCCAACGGCGTTATGAGGATGCCATCCTGAATCACTTTGGTATGGACGTGTGCAAGGTTGTGGTGGGTCCGGTGGAGATAAGCTCTCGACTAGTTCCAAGCAACGCGGCTACCAAGGTACAAGCACCCCGGAATTGGCGAAGGTTATATACGGTCTAAACCAAGCTTCGCGCGTGTGGAACGAGACCTTCGACGAGTTCGTATGCTCTCTCGGCTTTCAAGTTTCGGCCTTTGACCCGTGCCTGTACATCAAAGTTGTTGATGGCCACTGTGTGCTCATACGGGTCTACGTCGACGATGTCCCGGTCACCGGAAGCTCACCGGAGCTGATCTCACGCACGAAGGGCGACCTCAAGACACGCTTCGAAATGACGGACAGGCAAGTGTGTGTTCGTCCTTGGGATCGAATTGGTAGACGGCCCAGACGGCAGAGTGACGATGAGCCAACGGCGTTATGAGGATGCCATCCTGAATCACTTTGGTATAGACGAGTGCAAGGTTGTGGTGGGTCCGGTGGATATTAGCTCTCGACTAGTTCCAAGCAACGCGGCTACCAAGGTACAAGCTCCCCAGAATTGGCGAAGGCTATATACGGTCTAAAACAAGCTTCGCGCGTGTGGAACGAGACCTTCGACGAGTTCGTATGCTCTCTCGGCTTTCAAGTTTCGGCCTTTGACCCGTGCCTGTACATCTAAGTGGTTAATGGTCACTGTGTGCTCATACGGGTCTACGTCGACGATGTCCCGGTCACCGGAAGCTCACCTGAGCTGATCTCACGCACGAAGGGCGACCTCAAGACACGCTTCGAAATGACTGACAGGCAAGTGTGTGTTCGGCTTTGGGATTGAATTGGTAGACGGCCCAGACGGCAGAGTGACGATGAGCCAACGGCGTTATCTGGATGCCATCCTGAAGCACTTTGGTATAGACGAGTGCAAGGCTGTAATGGGTCCGGTAGATATAAGCTCTCGACTAGTTCCAAGCGACGCGGCGACCAAGGTACAAGCTCCCCAGAATTGGCGAAGGCTATTTACGGTCTAAACCAAGCTTCGCGCGTGTGGAACGAGACCTTCGACGAGTTCGTATGCTCTCTCGGCTTTCCAGTTTCGGCCTTTGACCCGTGCCTGTACATCTAAGTGGTTAATGGTCACTGTGTGCTCATACGGGTCTACGTCGACGATGGCCCGGCCACCGGAAACTCACCTGAGCTGATCTCACGCACGAAGGGCGACCTCAAGACACGCTTTGAAATGACTGACAGGCAAGTGTGTGTTCGTCCTTGGGATTGAATTGGTAGACGGCCCAGACGGCAGAGTGACGATGAGCCAACGGCGTTATGTGGATGCCATCCTGAGGCGCTTCGGTATAGACGAGTGCAAGGCTGTGGTGGTCCGGTGGATATAAGCCCTCGACTAGTTTCAAGCGACGCGGCGACCAAGGTACAAGCTCCCCAGAATTGGCGAAGGCTATTTACGGTCTAAAACAAGCTTCGCGCGTGTGGAACGAGACCTTCGACGAGTTCGTATGCTCTCTCGGCTTTCAAGTTTCGGCCTTTGACCCGTGCATGTACATCAAAGTTGTTGATGGCCACTGTGTGCTCATACTGGTCTACGTCGACGATGTCCCGGTCACCGGAAGCTCACCTGAGCTGGACTCACGCAAAAAAGCGACCTCAAGACACGCTTTGAAATGACTGACAGGCAAGTGTGTGTTCGGCCTTGGGATTGAATTGGTAGACGGCCCAGACGGCAGAGTGGCGATGAGCCAACGCCGTTATGTGGATGCCATCCTGAAGCACTTTGGTATAGACGAGTGCAAGGCTGTAATGGGTCCGGTAGATATAAGCTCTCGACTAGTTCCAAGCGACGCGGCGACCAAGGTACAAGCTCCCCAGAATTGGCGAAGGCTATTTACGGTCTAAACCAAGCTTCGCGCGTGTGGAACGAGACCTTCGACGAGTTCGTATGCTCTCTCGGCTTTCAAGTTTCGGCCTTTGACCCGTGCATGTACATCAAAGTTGTTGATGGCCACTGTGTGCTCATACTGGTCTACGTTGACGATGTCCCGGTCACCGGAAGCTCACCTGAGCTGGACTCACGCAAAAGGGCGACCTTAAGACACGCTTTGAAATGACTGACAGGCAAGTGTGTGTTCGGCCTTGGGATTGAATTAATAGACGGCCCAGACGGCAGAGTGACGATGAGCTAACGGCGTTATGTAGATGCCATCCTGAGGCGCTTCGGTATAGACGAGTGCAAGGCTGTAATGGGTCCGGTAGATATAAGCTCTCGACTAGTTCCAAGCGACGCGGCGACCAAGGTACAAGCTCCCCAGAATTGGCGAAGGCTATTTACGGTCTAAAACAAGCTTCGCGCGTGTGGAACGAGACCTTCGACGAGTTCGTATGCTCTCTCGGTCTTCAAGTTTCAGCGTTTGACCCGTGCCTGTACATCAAAGTTGTTGATGGTCACTGTGTGCTCATACTGGTCTACGTCGACGATGTCCCGGTCACCGGAAGCTCACCTGAGCTGATCTCACGCACCAAGGGCGACCTTAAGACACGCTTCGAAATGACTGACAGGCAAGTGTGTGTTCGTCCTTGGGATTGAATTGGTAGACGGCCCAGACGGCAGAGTGACGATGAGCCAACGGCGTTATGTAGATGCCATCCTGAGGCGCTTCGGTATAGACGAGTGCAAGGCTGTAATGGGTCCGGTAGATATAAGCTCTCGACTAGTTCCAAGCGACGCGGCGACCAAGGTACAAGCTCCCCAGAATTGGCGAAGGCTATTTACGGTCTAAAACAAGCTTCGCGCGTGTGGAACGAGACCTTCGACGAGTTCGTATGCTCTCTCGGCTTTCAAGTTTCGGCCTTTGACCCGTGCCTGTACATCAAAGTTGTTGGTGGTCACTGTGTGCTCATACTGGTCTACGTCGACGATGTCCCGGTCACCGGAAGCTCACCTGAGCTGATCTCACGCACGAAGGGCGACCTTAAGACACGCTTCGAAATGACTGACAGGCAAGTGTGTGTTCGGCCTTGGGATTGAATTGGTAGACGGCCCAGACGGCAGAGTGACGATGAGCCAACGGCGTTATGTGGATGCCATCCTGAAGCGCTTTGGTATGGACGAATGCAAGACTGTAATGGGTCCGGTGGATATAAGCTCTCGACTAGTTTCAAAGCGACGCGGCGACCAAGGTACAAGCTCCCCAGAATTGACGAAGGCTATTTACGGTCTAAAACCAAGCTTCGCGCGTGTGGAACGAGACCTTCGACGAGTTCGTATGCTCTCTCGGCTTTCAAGTTTCGGCCTTTGACCCGTGCCTGTACATCAAAGGTTGTTGATGGACACTGGTGTGCTCATACTGGTCTACGTCGACGATGTCCCGGTCACCGGAAGCTCACCTG
>NW_003303756.1:5443362-5444517 GCF_000142945.1 Phytophthora infestans T30-4
GAGAGATAAGCTCTCGATTTAGTCCCAAGACAACGCGGCTAGCCAAGGTACAAGCTCCACGGAATGGGCGAAGGCTATATACGGTCTAAACAAAGCTTTGCGCGTGTTGGAACGAGACCTTGGAAGAGTTCGTATGCCTCTCTCGGCTTTCAATTTTCGCCCTTTGACCCGCGCCCTGTACATCAAAGTTGTTGATGGCCCACTGTGTGCCCATACGGGTCTACGTCGAACGATGTCCCGGTCACCGGAAGCTCACCTGAGCTGATCTCACGCACGAAGGGCGACCTCAAGACACGCTTCGAAATGACTGACAGGCAAGTGTGTGTTCGTCCTTGGGATTGAATTGGTAGACGGGCCAGACGGCAGAGTGACGATGAGCCAACGGCGTTATGAGGATGCCATCCTGAAGCACTTTGGTATAGACGAGTGCAAGGCTGTAATGGGTCCGGTGGATATTAGCTCTCGACTAGTTCCAAGCGACGCGGCGACCAAGGTACAAGCTCCCCAGAATTGGCGAAGGCTATTTACGGTATAAAACAAGCTTCGCGCGTGTGGAACGAGACCTTCGACGAGTTCGTATGCTCTCTCGGCTTTCAAGTTTCGGCCTTTGACCCGTGCCTGTACATCAAAGGTGTTGATGGTCACTGTGTGCTCATACTGGTCTACGTCGACGATGTCCCGGTCACCGGAAGCTCACCTGAGCTGATCTCACGCACGAAGGGCGACCTTAAGACACGGTTCGAAATGACTGACAGGCAAGTGTGTGTTCGTCCTTGGGATTGACTTGGTAGTCGGCCCAGACGGCAGAGTGACGATGAGCCAACGGCGTTATGTGGATGCCATCCTGAAGCGCTTTGGTATGGACGAGTGCAAGGCTGTAATGGGTCCGGTGGATATAAGATATCGACTAGTTCCAAGCGACGCGGCGACCCAGGGACCAGCTCCCCAGAATTTGCGAAGGCTATTTAACGGTCTAAAACAAGCTTCGCGCGTGTTGAACGAGACCTTCCACGAAGTTCGTATGCTCTCTCCGGCTTTCAAGTTTCGGCCTTTCGACCCGTGGCTGTACATTCAAAAGGTGGTGATGGGTCACTGTGTGCTCATACTGGTCTACGTCGACGATGTCCCGGTCACCGGAAGCTTCACCTGAGCTGA
>NW_003303756.1:5444689-5458067 GCF_000142945.1 Phytophthora infestans T30-4
GACATGCTTTGAAATGACTGACAGGCAAGTGTGTGTTCGGCCTTGGGATTGAATTGGTAGACGGCCCAGACGGCAGAGTGACGATGAGCCAACGGCGTTATGTGGATGCCATCCTGAAGCACTTTGGTATAGACGAGTGCAAGGCTGTAATGGGTCCGGTGGATATAAGCTCTCGACTAGTTCCAAGCGACGCGGCGACCAAAGGTACAAGCTCCCCAGAATTGGCGAAGGCTATTTACGGTCTAAAACAAGCTTCGCGCGTGTGGAACGAGACCTTCGACGAGTTCGTATGCTCTCTCGGCTTTCAAGTTTCGGCCTTCGACCCGTGCCTGTACATCAAAGTTGTTGATGGTCACTGTGTGCTCATACTGGTCTACGTCGACGATGTCCCGGTCACCGGAAGCTCACCTGAGCTGATCTCACGCAGAAGGGCGACCTCAAGACACGCTTTGAAATGACTGACAGGCAAGTGTGTGTTCGTCCTCGGGATTGAATTGGTAGACGGCCCAGACGGCAGAGTGACGATGAGCCAACGGCGTTATGTGGATGCCATCCTGAAGCACTTTGGTATAGACGAGTGCAAGGCTGTAATGGGTCCGGTGGATATAAGCTCTCGACTAGTTCCAAGCGACGCGGCGACCAAGGTACAAGCTCCCCAGAATTGGCGAAGGCTATTTACGGTCTAAAACAAGCTTCGCGCGTGTGGAATGAGACCTTCGACGAGTTCGTATGCTCTCTCGGCTTTCAAGTTTCGGCCTTCGACCCGTGCCTGTACATCAAAGTTGTTGATGGTCACTGTGTGCTCATACTGGTCTACGTCGACGATGTCCCGGTCACCGGAAGCTCACCTGAGCTGATCTCACGCAAAAGGGCGACCTCAAGACACGCTTTGAAATGACTGACAGGCAAGTGTGTGTTCGGCCTTGGGATTGAATTGGTAGACGGCCCCAGACGGCAGAGTGACGATGAGCCAACGCCGTTATGTGGATGCCATCCTGAAGCACTTTGGTATAGACGAGTGCAAGGCTTGTAATGGGTCCGGTGGATACAAGCTCTCGACTAGTTCCAAGCGACGCGGCGACCAAGGTACAAGCTCCCCAGAATTGGCGACGGCCATTTACGGTCTAAAACAAACTTCGCGGCGTGTGGAACGAGACCTTCGACGAGTTCGCATGCTCTCTCGGCTTTCAAGTTTCGGCCTTCGACCCGTGCCTGTACATCCAAAGTTGTTGATGGTCACTGTGTGCTCATACTGGTCTACGTCGACGATGTCCCGGTCACCGGAAGCTCACCTGAGCTGATCTCACGCACGAAGGGCGACCTTAAGACACGCTTCGAAATGACTGACAGGTAAGTGTGTGTTCATCCTTGGGATCGAATTGGTAGACGGCCCAGACGGCAGAGTGACGATGAGCCAACGGCGTTATGTGGATGCCATCCTGAAGCGCTTTGGTATGGACGAATGCAAGACTGTAATGGGTCCGGTGGATACAAGCTCTCGACTAGTTCCAAGCGACGCGGCGACCAAGGTACAAGCTCCCCAGAATTGGCGAAGGCTATTTACGGTCTAAAACAAGCTTCGCGCGTGTGGAACGAGACCTTCGACGAGTTCGTATGCTCTCTCGGCTTTCAAGTTTCGGCCTTCGACCCGTGCCTGTACATCAAAGTTGTTGATGGTCACTGTGTGCTCATACTGGTCTACGTCGACGATGTCCCGGTCACCGGAAGCTCACCTGAGCTGATCTCACGCAAAAGGGCGACCTCAAGACACGCTTCGAAATGACTGAGAGGCAAGTGTGTGTTCGGCCTTGGGATCGAATTGGTAGACGGCCCAGACGGCAGAGTGACGATGAGCCAACGGCGTTATGTGGATGCCTTCCTGAAGCACTTTGGTATAGACGAGTGCAAGGCTGTAATGGGTCCGGTGGATATAAGCTCTCGACTAGTTCCAAGCGACGCGGCGACCAAGGTACAAGCTCCCCAGAATTGGCGACGGCTATTTACGGTCTAAAACAAGCTTCGCGCGTGTGGAACGAGACCTTCGACGAGTTCGTATGCTCTCTCGGCTTTCAAGTTTCGGCCTTCGACCCGTGCCTGTACATCAAAGGTGTTGATGGTCACTGTGTGCTCATACTGGTCTACGTCGACGATGTCCCGGTCACCGGAAGCTCACCTGAGCTGATCTCACGCAAATAGCGACCTCCAGACACGCCTTGGAATGACTGAAAAGGAAGTGTGTGGTCCTCCCTTGGAACTGATTGGTAGACGGGCCCAAAGGCAGAGTGACGATGAGCCCACGCCGTTATGTGGATGCCATCCTGAAGCACTTTTGTATAGACCAGTGCCAAGCTGTTATGGGTCCCGTGGATACTAGCTCTCGACTAGGTTCCAGCGACGCGGCGAACAAGGTACAAGCTCCCCAGGAATGGCGACAGCTATTTACGGGTCTAAAAACAAAGCTTCGCGCGTGTGGAACGAGACCTTCGACGAGTTCGTATGCTCTCTCGGCTTTCAAGTTTCGGCCTTCGACCCGTGCCTGTACATCAAAGTTGTTGATGGTCACTGTGTGCTCATACTGGTCTACGTCGACGATGTCCCGGTCACCGGAAGCTCACCTGAGCTGATCTCACGCAAAAGGGCGACCTCAAGACACGCTTTGAAATGACTGACAGGCAAGTGTGTGTTCGGCCTTGGGATTGAATTGGTAGACGGCCCAGACGGCAGAGTGACGATGAGCCAACGGCGTTATGTGGATGCCATCCTGAAGCACTTTGGTATAGACGAGTGCAAGGCTGTAATGGGTCCGGTAGATATTAGCTCTCGACTAGTTTCAAGCGACGCGGCGACCAAGGTACAAGCTCCCCAGAATTGGCGAAGGCTATTTACGGTCTAAAACAAGCTTCGCGCGTGTGGAACGAGACCTTCGACGAGTTCGTATGCTCTCTCGGCTTTCAAGTTTCGGCCTTCGACCCGTGCCTGTACATCAAAGTTGTTGATGGTCACTGTGTGCTCATACTGGTCTACATCGACGATGTCCCGGTCACCGAAAGCTCACCTGAGCTGATCTCACGCAAAAGGGCGACCTCAAGACATGCTTTGAAATGACTGACAGGCAAGTGTGTGTTCGGCCTTGGGATTGAATTGGTAGACGGCCCAGACGGCAGAGTGACGATGAGCCAACGGCGTTATGTGGATGCCATCCTGAAGCGCTTTGGTATGGACGAATGCAAGACTGTAATGGGTCCGGTGGATATAAGCTCTCGACTAGTTCCAAGCGACGCGGCGACCAAGGTACAAGCTCCCCAGAATTGGCGAAGGCTATTTACGGTCTAAAACAAGCTTCACGCGTGTGGAACGAGACCTTCGACGAGTTCGTATGCTCTCTCGGCTTTCAAGTTTCGGCCTTCGACCCGTGCCTGTACATCAAAGGTGTTGATGGTCACTGTGTGCTCATACTGGTCTACGTCGACGATGTCCCGGTCACCGGAAGCTCACCTGAGCTGATCTCACGCAAAAGGGCGACCTCAAGACACGCTTTGAAATGACTGACAGGCAAGTGTGTGTTCGTCCTCGGGATTGAATTGGTAGACGGCCCAGACGGCAGAGTGACGATGAGCCAACGGCGTTATGTGGATGACATCCTGAATCACCTTGGTATGGACGAGTGCAAGGCTGTAATGGGTCCGGTGGATATAAGCTCTCGACTAGTTCCAAGCGACGCGGCGACCAAGGTACAAGCTCCCCAGAATTGGCGAAGGCTATATACGGTCTAAAACAAGCTTCGCGCGTGTGGAATGAGACCTTCGACGAGTTCGTATGCTCTCTCGGCTTTCAAGTTTCGGCCTTCGACCCGTGCCTGTACATCAAAGTTGTTGATGGTCACTGTGTGCTCATACTGGTCTACGTCGACGATGTCCCGGTCACCGGAAGCTCACCTGAGCTGATCTCACGCAAAAGGGCGACCTCAAGACACGCTTTGAAATGACTGACAGGCAAGTGTGTGTTCGGCCTTGGGATTGAATTGGTAGACGGCCCAGACGGCAGAGTGACGATGAGCCAACGGCGTTATGTGGATGCCATCCTGAAGCACTTTGGTATAGACGAGTGCAAGGCTGTAATGGGTCCGGTGGATATAAGCTCTCGACTAGTTCCAAGCGACGCGGCGACCAAGGTACAAGCTCCCCAGAATTGGCGAAGGCTATTTACGGTCTAAAACAAGCTTCACGCGTGTGGAACGAGACCTTCGACGAGTTCGTATGCTCTCTCGGCTTTCAAGTTTCGGCCTTCGACCCGTGCCTGTACATCAAAGGTGTTGATGGTCACTGTGTGCTCATACTGGTCTACGTCGACGATGTCCCGGTCACCGGAAGCTCACCTGAGCTGATCTCACGCAAAAGGGCGACCTCAAGACACGCTTTGAAATGACTGACAGGCAAGTGTGTGTTCGGCCTTGGGATTGAATTGGTAGACGGCCCAGACGGCAGAGTGACGATGAGCCAACGGCGTTATGTGGATGCCATCCTGAAGCACTTTGGTATAGACGAGTGCAAGGCTGTAATGGGTCCGGTGGATATAAGCTCTCGACTAGTTCCAAGCGACGCGGCAACCAAGGTACAAGCTCCCCAGAATTGGCGAAGGCTATTTACGGTCTAAAACAAGCTTTGGGCGTGTGGAACGAGACCTTCGACGAGTTCGTATGCTCTCTCGGCTTTCAAGTTTCGGCCTTCGACCCGTGCCTGTACATCAAAGTTGTTGATGGTCACTGTGTGCTCATACTGGTCTACATCGACGATGTCCCGGTCACCGAAAGCTCACCTGAGCTGATCTCACGCAAAAGGGCGACCTCAAGACATGCTTTGAAATGACTGACAGGCAAGTGTGTGTTCGGCCCTTGGGATTGAATTGGTAGACGGCCCAGACGGCAGAGTGACGATGAGCCAACGGCGTTATGTGGATGCATCCTGAAGCACTTTGGTATAGACGAGTGCAAGGCTGTAAATGGGTCCTGGTGGATATAAGCTCTCGACTAGTTCCAAGCGACGCGGCGACCAAGGTACAAGCTCCCCAGAATTGGCGAAGGCTATTTACGGTCTAAAACAAGCTTCGCGCGTGTGGAACGAGACCTTCGACGAGTTCGTATGCTCTCTCGGCTTTCAAGTTTCGGCCTTTGACCCGTGGCTGTACATCAAAGTTGTTGATGGCCACTGTGTGCTCATACTAGTCTACGTCGACGATGTCCCGGTCACCGGAAGCTCACCTGAGCTGATCTCACGCACGAAGGGCGACCTCAAGACACGCTTCGAAATGACTGACAGGCAAGTGTGTGTTCGTCCTTGGGATTGAATTGGTAGACGGCCCAGACGGCAGAGTGACGATGAGCCAACGGCGTTATGTGGATGCCTTCCTGAAGCACTTTGGTATAGACGAGTGCAAGGCTGTAATGGGTCCGGTGGATATAAGCTCTCGACTAGTTCCAAGCGACGCGGCGACCAAGGTACAAGCTCCCCAGAATTGGCGAAGGCTATTTACGGTCTAAACCAAGCTTCGCGCGTGTGGAACGAGACCTTCGACGAGTTCGTATGCTCTCTCGGCTTTCAAGTTTCGGCCTTCGACCCGTGCCTGTACATCAAAGGTGTTGATGGCCACTGTGTGCTCATACGGGTCTACGTCGACGATGGCCCGGCCACCGGAAGCTCACCTGAGCTGATCTCACGCACGAAGGGCGACCTCAAGACACGCTTCGAAATGACTGACAGGCGTGTGCTCATACTGGTCTACGTCGACGATGTCCCGGTCACCGGAAGCTCACCGGAGCTGATCTCACGCACGAAGGGCGACCTCAAGACACGCTTCGAAATGACGGACAGGCGTGTGCTCATACTGGTCTACGTCGACGATGTCCCGGTCACCGGAAGCTCACCTGAGCTGATCTCACGCACGAAGGGCGACCTCAAGACACGCTTCGAAATGACGGACAGGCGTGTGCTCATACTGGTCTACGTCGACGATGTCCCGGTCACCGGAAGCTCACCGGAGCTGATCTCACGCACGAAGGGCGACCTCAAGACACGCTTCGAAATGACGGACAGGCGTGTGCTCATACTGGTCTACGTCGACGATGTCCCGGTCACCGGAAAGCTCCCCTGAGCTGATCTCACGCACGAAGGGCGACCTCAAGACACGCTTCGAAATGACGGACAGGCGTGTGCTCATACTGGTCTACGTCGACGATGTCCCGGTCACCCGGAAGCTCACCGGAGCTGATCTCACGCACGAAGGGCGACCTCAAGACACGCTTCGAAATGACGGACAGGCGTGTGCTCATACTGGTCTACGTCGACGATGTCCCGGTCACCGGAAGCTCACCTGAGCTGATCTCACGCAAAAGGGCGACCTCAAGACACGCTTTGAAATGACTGACAGGCAAGTGTGTGTTCGGCCTTGGGATTGAATTGGTAGACGGCCCAGACGGCAGAGTGACGATGAGCCAACGGCGTTATGTGGATGCCATCCTGAAGCACTTTGGTATAGACGAGTGCAAGGCTGTAATGGGTCCGGTGGATATAAGCTCTCGACTAGTTCCAAGCGACGCGGCGACCAAGGTACAAGCTCCCCAGAATTGGCGAAGGCTATTTACGGTCTAAAACAAGCTTCGCGCGTGTGGAACGAGACCTTCGACGAGTTCGTATGCTCTCTCGGCTTTCAAATTTCGGCCTTCGACCCGTGCCTGTACATCAAAGTGGTTAATGGTCACTGTGTGCTCATACTGGTCTACGTCGACGATGTCCCGGTCACCGGAAGCTCACCTGAGCTGATCTCACGCACGAAGGGCGACCTCAAGACACGCTTTGAAATGACTGACAGGCAAGTGTGTGTTCGGCCTTGGGATTGAATTGGTAGACGGCCCAGACGGCAGAGTGACGATGAGCCAACGGCGTTATGTGGATGCCATCCTGAAGCACTTTGGTATAGACGAGTGCAAGGCTGTAATGGGTCCGGTGGATATAAGCTCTCGACTAGTTCCAAGCGACGCGGCGACCAAGGTACAAGCTCCCCAGAATTGGCGAAGGCTATTTTACGGTCCTAAAACCAGGCTTCGCGCGTGTGGAACGAGACTTTCGACGAGTTCGTATGCTCTCTCGGCTTTCAAGTTTCGGCCTTTCGACCCGTGCCTGTACATCAAAGTTGTTGATGGCCACTGTGTGCTCATACTGGTCTACGTCGACGATGCCCCGGTCACCGAAAGCTCACCTGAGCTGATCTCACGCAAAAGGGCGACCTCAAGACATGCTTTGAAATGACTGACAGGCAAGTGTGTGTTCGGCCTTGGGATTGAATTGGTAGACGGCCCAGACGGCAGAGTGACGATGAGCCAACGGCGTTATGTGGATGCCATCCTGAAGCACTTTGGTATAGACGAGTGCAAGGCTGTAATGGGTCCGGTGGATATAAGCTCTCGACTAGTTCCAAGCGACGCGGCGACCAAGGTACAAGCTCCCCAGAATTGGCGAAGGCTATTTACGGTCTAAAACAAGCTTCGCGCGTGTGGAACGAGACCTTCGACGAGTTCGTATGCTCTCTCGGCTTTCAAGTCTCGGCCTTCGACCCGTGCGTGTACATCAAAGTTGTTGATGGTCACTGTGTGCTCATACTGGGCTACGTCGACGATGTACCGGTCACCGGAAGCTCACCTGAGCTGATCTCACGCAAAAGGGCGACCTCAAGACACGCTTTGAAATAACTGACAGGTAAGTGTGTGTTCGTCCTTGGGATCGTATTGGTAGACGGCCCAGACGGCAGAGTGACGATGAGCCAACGGCGTTATGTGGATGACATCCTGAAGCATCTTGGTATGGACGAATGCAAGGTTGTGGTGAGTCCGGTGGATATAAGCTCTCGACTAGTTCCAAGCGACGCGGCGACCAAGGTACAAGCTCCCCAGAATTGGCGAAGGCTATTTACGGTCTAAAACAAGCTACGCGCGTGTGGAACGAGACCTTCGACGAGTTCGTATGCTCTCTCGGCTTTCAAGTTTCGGCCTTCGACCCGTGCCTGTACATCAAAGTTGTTGATGGTCACTGTGTGCTCATACTGGTCTACGTCGACGATGTCCCGGTCACCGGAAGCTCACCTGAGCTGATCTCACGCAAAAGGCCGACCTCAAGACACGCTTTGAAATGACTGACAGGTAAGTGTGTGTTCGTCCTTGGGATCGAATTGGTAGACGGCCCAGACGGCAGAGTGACGATGAGCCAACGGCGTTATGTGGATGCCATCCTGAAGCGCTTTGGTATGGACGAATGCAAGACTGTAATGGGTCCGGTGGATACAAGCTCTCGACTAGTTCCAAGCGACGCGGCGACCAAGGTACAAGCTCCCCAGAATTGGCGAAGGCTATTTACGGTCTAAAACAAGCTTCGCGCGTGTGGAACGAGACCTTCGACGAGTTCGTATGCTCTCTCGGCTTTCAAGTTTCGGCCTTCGACCCGTGCCTGTACATCAAAGGTGTTGATGGTCACTGTGTGCACATACTGGTCTACGTCGACGATGTCCCGGTCACCGAAAGCTCATCTGAGCTGATCTCACGCAAAAGGCCGACCTCAAGACACGCTTTGAAATGACTGACAGGTAAGTGTGTGTTCGTCCTTGGGATCGAATTGGTAGACGGCCCAGACGGCAGAGTGACGATGAGCCAACGGCGTTATGTGGATGCCATCCTGAAGCACTTTGGTATGGACGAATGCAAGACTGTAATGGGTCCGGTGGATATAAGCTCTCGACTAGTTCCAAGCGACGCGGCGACCAAGGTACAAGCTCCCCAGAATTGGCGAAGGCTATTTACGGTCTAAAACAAGCTTCGCGCGTGTGGAATGAGACCTTCGACGAGTTCGTATGCTCTCTCGGCTTTCAAGTCTCGGCCTTCGACCCGTGCGTGTACATCAAAGTTGTTGATGGTCACTGTGTGCTCATACTGGGCTACGTCGACGATGTACCGGTCACCGGAAGCTCACCTGAGCTGATCTCACGCAAAAGGGCGACCTCAAGACACGCTTTGAAATAACTGACAGGTAAGTGTGTGTTCGTCCTTGGGATCGAATTGGTAGACAGCCCAGTCGGCAGCGTGACGATGAGCCAACGGCGTTATGTAGATGCCATCCTGAAGCGCTTCGGTATGGACGAGTGCAAGGTTGTGGTGAGTCCAGTGGATATAAGCTCTCGACTAGTTCCAAGCGACGCGGCGACCAAGGTACAAGCTCCCCAGAATTGGCGAAGGCTTTTTACGGTCTAAAACAAGCTTCGCGCGTGTGGAACGAGACCTTCGACGAGTTCGTATGCTCTCTCGGCTTTCAAGTTTCGGCCTTCGACCCGTGCCTGTACATCAAAGTTGTTGATGGTCACTGTGTGCTCATACTAGTCTACGTCGACGATGTCCCGGTCACCGGAAGCTCACCTGAGCTGATCTCACGCACAAGCCGACCTCAAGACACGCTTTGAAATGACTGACAGGTAAGTGTGTGTTCGTCCTTGGGATCGAAATTGTTAGAACGGCCCAGACGGCAGAGTGACGATGAAGCCAACGGCGTATGAGGATGCCATCCTGAAGCACCTTGGTATGGACGAGTGCAAGGTTGTGGTGGGTCCGGTGGAGATAAGCTCTCGACTAGTTCCAAGCAACGCGGCTACCAAGGTACAAGCTCCCCAGAATTGGCGAAGGCTTTTTACGGTCTAAAACAAGCTTCGCGCGTGTGGAACGAGACCTTCGACGAGTTCGTATGCTCTCTCGGCTTTCAAGTTTCGGCCTTTGACCCGTGCCTGTACATCAAAGTTGTTGATGGTCACTGTGTGCTCATACAGGTCTACGTCGACGATGTCCCGGTCACCGGAAGCTCACCGGAGCTGATCTCACGCAAAAGGGCGACCTCAAGACACGCTTCGAAATGACGGACAGACAAGTGTGTGTTGGTCCTTGGGATCGAATTGGTAGACGGCCCAAAAGGCAGAGTGACGATGAGCCAACGGCGTATGAGGATGCCATCCTGAAGCACCTTGGTATGGACGAGTGCAAGGTTGTGGTGGGTCCGGTGGAGATAAGCTCTCGACTAGTTCCAAGCAACGCGGCTACCAAGGTACAAGCACCCCGGAATTGGCGAAGGCTATTTACGGTCTAAAACAAGCTTCGCGCGTGTGGGACGAGACCTTCGACGAGTTCGTATGCTCTCTCGGCTTTCAAGTTTCGGCCTTCGACCCGTGCCTGTACATCAAAGTTGTTGATGGTCACTGTGTGTCTCATACTGGTCTACGTCGACGATGTCCCGGTCACCGAAAGCTCACCTGAGCTGATCTCACGCAAAAGGGCGACCTCAAGACACGCTTTAAATGACTGACAGTAGTGTGTGTTGTCTTGGGATGGATTGGGTGAACACCGCATTGCGGCGAGCTGGAGCATGAGACCACAGCGGTCTGTATTTGAGATACCCTCTCTCCAAGAGCCCTTTGCTTTATGGGGGCGAGTCCACAAGTTTGTGTGGATCCCACGAGAATATAAGCTCTCGGCGAGTTTCCAGGGGCGAGGCGGCGCGGCGACCAAGGTACAAGCTCCCCAGAATTGGCGAAGGCTATTTACGGTCTAAAACAAGCTTCGCGCGTGTGGAACGAGACCTTCGACGAGTTCGTATGCTCTCTCGGCTTTCAAGTTTCGGCCTTTGACCCGTGCCTGTACATCAAAGTTGTTGATGGTCACTGTGTGCTCATACAGGTCTACGTCGACGATGTCCCGGTCACCGGAAGCTCACCTGAGCTGATCTCACGCAAAAGGGCGACCTCAAGACATGCTTTGAAATGACTGACAGGTAAGTGTGTGTTCATCCTTGGGATCGAATTGGTAGACGGCCCAGACGGCAGAGTGACGATGAGCCAACGGCGTTATGTGGATGCCATCCTGAAGCGCTTTGGTATGGACGAATGCAAGACTGTAATGGGTCCGGTGGATACAAGCTCTCGACTAGTTCCAAGCGACGCGGCGACCAAGGTACAAGCTCCCCAGAATTGGCGAAGGCTATTTACGGTCTAAAACAAGCTTCGCGCGTGTGGAATGAGACCTTCGACGAGTTCGTATGCTCTCTCGGCTTTCAAGTTTCGGCCTTCGACCCGTGCCTGTACATCAAAGTTGTTGATGGTCACTGTGTGCTCATACTGGTCTACGTCGACGATGTCCCGGTCACCGGAAGCTCACCTGAGCTGATCTCACGCAAAAGGGCGACCTCAAGACATGCTTTGAAATGACTGACAGGTAAGTGTGTGTTCATCCTTGGGATCGAATTGGTAGACGGCCCAGACGGCAGAGTGACGATGAGCCAACGGCGTTATGTGGATGCCATCCTGAAGCGCTTTGGTATGGACGAATGCAAGACTGTAATGGGTCCGGTGGATACAAGCTCTCGCCAAGTTCCAAGCGACGCGGCGACCAAGGTACAAGCTCCCCAGAATTGGCGAAGGCTTTTTACGGTCTAAAACAAGCTTCGCGCGTGTGGAACGAGACCTTCGACGAGTTCGTATGCTCTCTCGGCTTTCAAGTTTCGGCCTTTGACCCGTGCCTGTACATCAAAGTTGTTGATGGTCACTGTGTGCTCATACAGGTCTACGTCGACGATGTCCCGGTCACCGGAAGCTCACCTGAGCTGATCTCACGCAAAAGGGCGACCTCAAGCCACGCTGCGAAATGGCTGACAGGCAAGTGTGTGTTCGTCCTTGGGATCGAATTGGTAGACGGCCCAGACGGCAGAGTGACGATGCGCCAACGGCGTTATGTAGATGCCATCCTGAAGCACCTTGGTATGGACGAATGCAAGGTTGTGGTGGGTTCGGTGGATATGAGCTCTCGACTAGTTCCAAGCGACGCGGCGACCAAGGTACAAGCTCCCCGGAATTGGCGAAGGCTATTTACGGTCTAAAACAAGCTTCACGCGTGTGGAACGAGACCTTCGACGAGTTCGTATGCTCTCTCGGCTTTCAAGTTTCGGCCTTCGACCCGTGCCTGTACATCAAAGTTGTTGATGGTCACTGTGTGCTCATACTGGTCTACGTCGACGATGTCCCGGTCACCGGAAGCTCACCCGAGCTGATCTCACGCACGAAGGGCGACCTCAAGACACGCTTCGAAATGACTGACAGGCAAGTGTGTGTTCGTCCTTGGAATCGAATTGGTTAACGGCCCAGACGGCAGCATGACGATGAGCCAACGGCGTTATGTGGATGACATCCTGAAGCACTTTGGTATGGACGAGTTCAAGGTTGTGGTGAGTCCGGTGGATATAAGCTCTCGACTAGTTCCAAGCAACGCGGCGACCAAGGTACAAGCTCCCCGGAATTGGCGAAGGCTATTTACGGTCTAAACCAAGCTTCACCCGTGCGGAACGAGACCTTCGACGAGTTCGTATGCTCTCTCGGTTTTCAAGTTTCGGTCTTTGACCCGTGCCTGTACATCAAAGTTGTTGATGGCCACTGTGTGCTCATACTGGTCTACGTCGACGATGTCCCGGTCACCGGAAGCTCACCCGAGCTGATCTCACGCACGAAGGGCGACCTCAAGACACGCTTCGAAATGACTGACAGGCAAGTGTGTGTTCGTCCTTGGAATCGAATTGGTTAACGGCCCAGACGGCAGCGTGACGATGAGCCAACGGCGTTATGTGGATGACATCCTGAAGCACTTTGGTATGGACGAATGCAAGGTTGTGGTGGGTTCGGTGGATATAAGCTCTCGACTAGTTCCAAGCGACGCGGCGACCAAGGTACAAGCTCCCCAGAATTGGCGAAGGCTATTTACGGTCTAAAACAAGCTTCGCGCGTGTGGAACGAGACCTTCGACGAGTTCGTATGCTCTCTCGGCTTTCAAGTTTCGGCCTTCGACCCGTGCCTGTACATCAAAGGTGTTGATGGTCACTGTGTGCTCATACTGGTCTACGTCGACGATGTCCCGGTCACCGGAAGCTCACCTGAGCTGATCTCACGCACGAAGGGCGACCTTAAGCACAGCGCTTCGAAATGACTGACAGGTAAGTGTGTGTTCATCCTTGGGATCGAATTGGAGGACGGCCCAAACGTCGGCGGGACGATGAGTCAACGTGGTATGGTGATTGAATTCCTGAAGCGCTTTGATATGAACGAGTGCAATGGTGTCGTTAGCGCGGTGGATATTAGCTCTCGACTAGTCTGAAGCATCGCGGAGATCAATGTGCAAGCACCTCCGAAGTGACGAAGGTTACTTACAGCCTATAACACGCTTCGCAGGTGCTGTATGAGACCTTAGACGAGTTCGTACGCTCTCTCGGCTTTCCCTTGTACGACAGATACCTTCGCGAATGATCTTCAATTTGTA
>NW_003303757.1:0-3081 GCF_000142945.1 Phytophthora infestans T30-4
CATACATTAAAAATAGTACAAATTGAATATTTTTAGCTTTCATTGAGTTTGATATGAGAAGTGAACAATCTTTAGTTACTTACAAGCTGAAATAGGCAGTACATGTCGTTTTGTCATTGCAGTGAACTGAGGAAAGTCTAACGCTAGATGGCGGGGCCAAAGGAGCCTCCGGGATCCGGGTGCTGATGCGGGATGAGGAGACGGTAGATTGGGAAGTGAGGTCTGCCCAACTCCTCTCTTGCACGCTCCAGCACCTCATTGATTCTACATGTATTATATATAGATACAGCTTCAAACTCTTATCACTTACTATTATTGGCCATTGATAGCGAGCATCAGAACCGGGGTATCTCCGACACTCCCCCTTGCTCGCATCATGCTCTACACGGCGAGCACGAACATCGTACTGCCGGAACAATTCGAAGCTGACGAACATCGTCTCGATGCAATCATCGCGATTACCTCAGCGTGGCCATCACGCTACCGTCGGTGACGAACATGATTTTCATAAGTCATTCGAATTCGACCAAAGTACTCGAACATCGAGACTCTCTTAACTTCTGTCAGCTTTTGCAAAATTGACGACCATCCAAACTGCACTGGTGGCGTATTCTGAGAGACCAGGCTGCTTGACATCTTCACTTCGTTGATTACGACGAATAACGCTTAGCATCAGACGGAATTGCTCGAACTTTACTCTTGCTAGTGGCTTAGTGAAAATATCAGCTGTCATCTCGGTGGTACGGCAATGTCGAACAGCGATTAGCTCACGATCACCGAGATTGCGAATATAGTGAAACCGATTCTCAATATGCTTGCTCCCATTGTGTTTACCCGGCTTCCAGGACAGTGCGATTGTAACAGGGTAAGAGATACCGTTACTAGCTTACACTGTAATGCGGAGGAAGCTCGCAATAATAAAACCAAGTCTTAGGTTTGTGTCAAATTCAACTCTGATTTATTTAGGACCAGGGCGGCTACCCCTGGCCTCGTGTGAACCACTCAAACACATGTCTATATCTGATTGGTCAATAAGTGAGTCTGGCTCCTCACTATCAACCAATCAGATGATGACACCTTGGCACACGCTACCCGTGTGCCACTTTACCTACTTATGTAATAACTAAAGAAATATCTACCTACTTATGTAATTGGAGTTGGGCCCATTACATCACCCTCCTCTCTAAGTTGCGCTTACGCAACATAAGCGCACGGAACACATTTGAAGAAAACTCGAAAACCCAACGGAGCGAAGATGGCCGAGGACAACACGACGCAGTCAACGGACGTTAGCACCAGCGCGACGCTGGTGACAGCAGCAAGCATCGACACACTAACGGCGGCGGTAACCCAGACAGCCGAGAAACCGGCGGAGCCGACAGTCACGAGGATCAGCGCCGGAAGCACGCGGTCGCGCGTGATGGACGACGCCCTGGTTCCCTGGGACCTGTACGACTTGTCAGGAGCGGAGATCCGGATACGCTCGACACTATGAAGAACCACTTTCGTCGCTTCCGCGCGACGCGGAAGAAATACATTGAAGGCGCTGATCGTGAGGGACTTCGTCGCTCCTGGTGTGCCTTCATCCGGCGATGGAACCGGATGTCGCGTGCTGGAGAAAGCTTTGTCGACTGGTTGACGTATCGCGAGGAGATCCTCGCGGATCATTCGATTGGAGAGCTACGCGTGAAGGTCTGCAACAACGCGTGGAATATGGATCGACTCTGCTTCGTGCACGTGAGAGAGGGATGTGAGTCCTGTGGTACTTCAACCCGTCCGACTCAACGCGAATGGAGGGAACATCTCGCTGAGCGGCCACTCAGCGGAGAGGAGTCGAGATGGATCGGGAAGTACGAGCACACCCTGTCCAGTATGGATCAGGCGGCTAATCGCGGCGGCTCACGCCGACGTTGCACGCGTCGGAGCGCGGCGTCGTTGTCGCCTCCTCGTGCGGGTCGTTCTCGTGGCCGTTCTCGATCTCGTTCGCGGTCTCCGCGGGGTGACTCGCGGAATTCTTCTTCTCAAGCAGCATGGTCTCATACTCGTGGACCACGTTCGGAACGTCGCGGAGAAGGTTGGCGCGGGGCTCCCACGTATTATGTTCTGGGAGATAACCGAGCCAACGTACCAAGTAGCGGCGCGCGGTCGGAACCGCGCGAGGAGCACGACTACGGACGTTACGTTGAGCGGTCGAGCTGTGGGGATCTTCATGGTCAACGATACGCTCCACAATCCAGCGCGCGTCACCCACCGAGTCAATTATCGGTGGTGGGCCTTCACGATGATACGGCGTACGCCCTGTACGTTCAGGGCGAGGTTGAGGCAGCTTCGAACCGCGCGTTGGACGCTCAGGTTGGGGCTGAGCGGGCGGAAGATCGTGCCTGGCGGGCTGAGCAGATCGCGTCGGAGCTTCGTCAGTCGAACCGGGAGCTGTTATCTCGCCTACGGGGATTAAAGACGCATGTGCTTGGCTCTGCCCAGCAGGGAGATCGTCCGCGAGAGCGGGCGCCAGGGGCTGACGGCTTTCTGGCGCGTCAGGCTCGTCGGGCTGGTCGCCCGACGCATGCTCCGTCTGCTGGATCGAATCAGGAATCGTCGCAGGGAAGTACCGCTTGAGTCGCCCGACGTAAAACGTCGGGTGGAGTCTAAGTGACGACGGGATGTCCAAGGTGTAGGCGTCGCCCACAGCCTTGGTTACACGAAAAGGACCGATGAAGCGTGGGGCAAGTTTGTTGGCGCCGAGGTTGGTCACGGCGGAAGCGCGGATTCCCTCGGTCGATAGGAGAACGCGATCTCCTATCTTGAATACATTCACGTTCTTTCGACCGTGCTTATCAGCTTGTTCCTTTTGCTTGTCCCACTGCGTTCTGCAGTGATCGCGGACGAACCTTGCGATGGATTGCCTTTGCATGACGAATTCCGCACCCCCGAGCGATCGGCAGGAAGCACCGAGGGTTTCGGTGTATAATTTGCCGTGGTAACTTCTTGCTCACGAATCATACGACCAGATCTATCAAATTTCCTACCCCAAATCCCTTATGAGGAGCACTCATGCGCGATCGAGTCTGCATAATCTGCAGA
>NW_003303757.1:4446-6983 GCF_000142945.1 Phytophthora infestans T30-4
GACCGCACATTCGTCGTCGTCCTCATCAGCGAGCTGATGTCCTAGCGCTTCACGAGGATCATAGTCCGGACGCCGAGACAGCGCGTCGGCGAGAATGTTATTCTTGCCCGGCTTGTAGTGAACAACGAAGTTGTACTCGGAGAAGACGACAGCCAACGGGCCATCCGTTGCGACAAGTGAGGGCTCTTCATCGCTGTCCGCAGCGATGCGTGATCAGTGTAAACCGCAAATGACTGTTCACCGAGCAGGTACACTCTGAATTTGATCAGAGCGTACCGCATTGCCAGGAGCTCCTTGTCGTGGACTGGGTAATTCTTCTCGGCTGGCTTCAGTTGGCGCGACTGATAGCTGATAACGCGTTCGTGTTCGTCATCATCAAACTGCATCAGCGCACAGCCGATGGCAAAATCGCTCGCGTCGCAGACGACGTGGAATGGCTTTGAGTCATCAGCGAGCTTCAGTATCGGCGCAGACGCCAAGCTCTTCTTCACCGAGTCGAATGCAGCTTGGTGGTCCGATTTCCACTCCCAGATCACGTCCTTCTTCAGCAGCGAGGACAGCGGCTGGATCAACCCAGCGTAATTCTTCGTGTACTTGTGCAAGTAATTGGCCATGCCAAGCCACTGACGCAACTCAGTGGGGCTTGTCGGCGTTGGCCAAGCACAGATAGACGATACCCTCTCGGGATCCGCGCGCACACCGCTCTTGCTCACGTAGCATTTCAACACCGGAATCTCCGGTGCGCAGAAGACACACTTCTTCAGGTTTGCGTAGAGCTTGTTCTCTCGCATCACCTGGAAGACTTGTCTCAGGTGTTTTAGATGTACGTCCACGGCACTGAGGTTGCCCTCAGCGCGGCTGTGCACGAAGTTGTCGTCGAAGTAACTCGGCGCGAAGTCTCGAAGCGGGCGAAACACATGGGAGACCATGCGATTGAAGGTGGCAGGCGCGTTCTTGAGGCCCTGTGGCATCACGAGCCACTCCCAGAGCATCCCGCTCGGTGTACTTACGGCGGTGAGAGGAACATCAGATGTTCTCATCAGGATCTGATAGAATCCATCGGTCAGGTCGATGGCGCTGTAGATGACGCTGCCAGCCATGGAGTCCAGTACCATGTCCTTCCGAGGGATCGGAGTCTGCGCGGGGATGGTGGCATCATTCAACTTGTTGAATGCGTGAGCGATACGCCATCCCCCCTGTAGCTTTCTTCACACAGAACGTTGGACTGGAATGGGGAGAGGTACTCTCACGCACGTGACCCGCCTTTCGGCGGCCCTCGAAGAAGTCATCGATCGCTTTCACTTGATCACGAGGAAGTGGCCATTGTCTGGTGACGCAGTACTTCGTACCTGGCGCGAGGTCGATCTCATGCTGAACCCCACGATCCGCCGGTAGCTCGGCGGGGATCTCATCCGGGAAGACGTCGGCGTACTCGCAGGCGGTGTCGTGTACGGGATTCGCTGACTCACGCAAGGCCTCCCAGGACTGCGTTTGGAATCATTCCTCTCGAGCAGACTTAGGTTCAGCACCTAGCGGACGTGAACGTTCACTGTCCGTTGCGACCGCATTTGCTGCCTCATCCACCGAGACTGCCTCGGTGACCAAGCATACTTGCTCGACGTCTCTAGCCTTGAGGTCCCGAAGAGAGTTCTTCCAGGACAAGTCTGGAAGGCGTGTGATCGCCGCCGCTTCGCGCGGCGGGCTCGCGATTGCGATGCTGCGCGACCGATTCGGGCCTCCTTCCACGTACTCCAGCGCGCTGACCGATTCCATCGGCGGGCTATCGCTGGTCGTGTAGTCTCGACGAGGTTTCAGGCGTCGTCGCGTCGACTTCTTCTTCGACTTCCTCGAGCTTACGCTCGAGTCTGACGCACTGCTACTCGACGATGCATCACCCTCCTCTAGGCGCGAGAGACCGTACTCGACCGGGCCGGGAACACGCGGGAGCCCCTGCTCAACCGCGGCATCGTTTGACGGGAGCCCAATCTGCTCGACCGCCGAATCGTTCGGCGGGAACCTCTGCTCTACCGCCGTCTCGTTGTGTGGGAGCCCCTGCTCGACCACTGTCTCGTGTTGTGGGAGCCCCTGCACGACCATCATCTCGTGTTGTGGAAGTCCCTGCTCGACCACCGTCTTGTACTGTGGGAGCCGCTGCTCAACCACCTCATCATCTACCTCGCGAAACCGCGAGGGCTCTTCGTTCAACAACGTAGCACAAGCCATGCAGAGAGGGCCATCGCTCGCTCTGTGCACTGCTTGTGTCGTTGCTGTTTTGTCGACGACTGTGACGTGGGGCCAGTCTCTTGGCGCCACCAAGAGGTGTGGGAAGACCTCGCTCACGTCGAATCCACGTCGACGCTTGACTGATTGGGCCAGCCAGTCAATCCTCTGTGAGAGATCGGACGGGAGGAGGGAAAACCCAGTAGGGAGTCGAAGGCAATGGGCATCTGGATCACAAAAATTTCTTCCTTTCTACGGGAGGAGGGGAAAGGGGGACGAAAGTGGCTTTTTGTCGGGGCATGGGGTGGAGGCTAACC
>NW_003303757.1:25505-28784 GCF_000142945.1 Phytophthora infestans T30-4
TTGTGCTGCCTTTTAAGTTTTGACACGACTCCTTCTCCAATTGTCTGACGACTTGAAACGGGTTTATTACGAGGCGGCCGAGCTTGGTCAAGAACCGTACCAGCTAGCGTATCCGTGGCCGAGCTCGCACTTGTGGTACAGCCCGCAATAGTACCCGCACGTGCACGCTTCTCACTGACGTTTCTGGAATGAGAACCAGTTCTGTGACTGGCCGACAAACGTTCCGTTGAAGACCTCCAACGCTCAGACGCAGCGGCGCAAGGCTAAGATGGCGGCGTGGTTGCACGCGTCTGCTTTCTGAGTATTTGCATTGAGACCTGGGGCTACGTTGGCTTCCTTCGTTTATTCGAGAGCCGCGCGCTACGACGCCGCCTTATGTGGAGGGGGGGGACAGCCTGGTCGGAACGCTCCAGACGCCAAGTGCTACAACGGCTCGGTCATCGACAACTTGTCCAAACTCTACTTGCGTGACTTGGGAACGTACTCGCGTAAAGTGAAAAGCGCTCTTAAACCGTTTCGGATCGATGAGGGAGGTTTCACCACCATCACGGAGCTGTTGGAGCACACCGGAGCCCTGGACCCGAACAGCTCGAAGCCGGACAATCAGCTCACGGACCGGGCTCTAGCTCTCGTTCTGCTGAACATGAAGGCGAAGGAGGACCACGAGCCTCATTGGGTGGAACACCGTTCGAAAGGGGTCTGGCATGCGCTAAGCCACTGCCCACGTCTCGGGAAGTTGTCGGCTAAGCTTTCATGCGAACGCGAGAAAGCACCTCTTCGTACACCCAAGGTAACACCTCTAGACTCGTCCGAAGCGGACTCCGCGGGATATACGGCTTACGCGTGTACGGACGGTACTTATACGGCTGTCTGGGAGGAAACGAGTGAGGAAGCGTCAGCTAATGAGGATGATAAAGTCGAGAGTGACTCCGAAGAACTCCGCCCCGTTAAGAAAACGCTGCGCCTGGCTTCCAGTTCAGACGAGAGTTCGGACGACGACAAGCGTACCAACAAGCGTCTACCGCTCACCCACAAGCCTCTGAAGCCGAAGGAGCGCGCGAAGCGTTCCCGCTCTCCGTCACGTAGTTCTTCATTGCTGAAGATGGCTCGTGTTAGTTCGTTGCGCAAGCGGTGCCCTTCGCCCTATCGCACAAAAGGAAACCTCAAAGCGCGCGCCGTGTCGCCTGGACGTTTGGTATCTCCTCCGCGGTCACGATCGAGGTCTTCAGTGCGCAAGAAGTATCAGCGGTCACGCTCGGAGGAGCATTCGGCTTCCCGTTCGAAGTCACCGACTAAGGCTTCGACTAAGGTGAGTAAGGAGCCTAGGCGGGATAAGACGAGATCACCTTCACACGCGAAGGGGCACAAAGCCACACCCGTTAGGCTAACCGACGGCAAAACGACGAGACCCCCGCCAGTCCAAGCGTCGCGGGACGGTCCGACCAAGCGTTCGCAGTCGCGTTCAGCGTCTTCGTTGAAGAAGGCAGTGTCTCCTAGGGGACGCTCGGCCTCGCGGTCTCCGTCAGCACCTCAAAAGTCGAGCTCACCGGGAGAGCACGCGGCCCCCAACTCGCCGGCTAAGAAATCCGACAAAACCGCCTAACGTAAGGCCGCCGAGAAGTTTGTGATCCGTACGAGTCCGGAACCGCTCCTATTGGACGAGCGTATGAGTTGTAGTATCGTCTTCTTAAGTTTTTTTTTTTCATCCGCGATTCATCCCTCATTTACCGTTTTTGTTCTTCATCTTGAAATCGCGGTTTAAGTTTTCCGCAGGTAGTAGGGTAGCAACTCGTAATCTAGAATCCAAAAATATACAGAGTGCCGTGAGAAGCGTTCTTCAGGACACTCCCGAGGAAGGCGGGGCCGAGAGTTCATTTAAGGTCAATCAATCGGCCCGTCACGACTCTCTTCCCCTAGAAGAGTAGTTCCTCTTCGTCTACAGCGGCGTTAGCATCTTCCAACCGCGCGCTGCGACGTAGCTCAGGCAAGCCTTCCTCCCGACGACGGGCCGCTTCAAACGACTTGATCAGAGCAGTGTAGGTGGGCAATAGAGTGTTCCGATGTCTTCAAAGAGTCTTATAGGTTGCCAGCAACGCCAGGAACAGCTCTTCACGGTTCTTTTTGCGTCTGGCGATTGTGGCGATCACGGGGCAAGGAACCCCAGTCAGGGCTGTCTCTTCACCTCCAATCAAGTGTCACTCCACAAAGCTAGTAGACGGGAGGTCTTCTCCCGACAAAGGACCGTCGTCGTCGGTACCAGGACTCGTCTGGACTCCATCTGGTACTGCGGACGGGAATGGTCGGCTCCACCTCCGTTGGAAACGCTTCAACCTATGGACGTTAATAGTCACTACTCATTAGGGTGGGAAGGAATAGCCGCGCGATAGGAGTTTTCCCCCACAGCCCCGACCACACGGCACGGACCATGCCATGCGAAAGCGAGTTTCTTCGTGGTCTTCCTCCCGCGAGGAGCCCGAAAGTACTGGTAGACCCATACCGTGTCTTCCTCACTGAACTTAACTGACACTTGGTTACTCAGTCGTTGTTCGTGCCGGCCCTGGGCCTTCAAGAGTTGGCGTTCCACTAAGCGTCTCGTATCTCGTAGGGACAAGAATAATTTTCGACGGTAGCTAGCGACGTCGTTACTCTTCCACTCGTTGTTCGTGTTGAGAAACGCGAGGCCCAGAGGTAACACCGGGTCCCGCTGAAGAAGGAAGAGTCTTTAAGAGCCTCGTGGTGAGACGAACGGTACGCGAATAGTACACGGGGTAGATACAGGCCCAGTCGTTTTGAGCTTCATTGACATATATCTTAAGCATTCCATCAGCGTACCATTGACGCGTTCGACTAGACCTTGCGTTTGAGGGTGATAAGCAGCTCCGAACAACTTCTTAATTCCAAGTGTTTCGTAGAAGGATTGGGCCAAATTCGATATGAAGTTGGGTCCCTGGTCGCTCAGCAGTTTCTCGGGGACTCCGTTCCGTGAGATCACCTCGTTTACCATTATCTCCACGAACGTCACGGTGTCTAAGCAAGCCACAGGAAACGCCTCGACCCATTCGGGTAAAGTAGTCGGCGAAGACTCGTACGAACTTGTTGCCTTCGAGGAGTAGCCAAGCCGGGGACCTATTGGCATCCACCCACCCAGTAGCCGAAATTAGGCCCAGATAAGATCCTGGAATTCGCATTCGCTGGCAATCTGGGCAATTTCCTCTAAGGCGGATAGGCCTTTCTCAACTGGCCGCAAACGGTGGGCATTCTTCGAGCAAATTTCGGCCA
>NW_003303757.1:28884-39073 GCF_000142945.1 Phytophthora infestans T30-4
ACATCCTTCTTCCAGCCGTGCCAGTAAGGGTGCTCGCGTACCTTGTCGAGCGTCATGTAACTCCGACATGCACGGCAAGTACATTCTTATGACAGTGATGCAGTACGGTTGATATGAAAGGCAGGGGAATCCCAGGTACTTCAAGGATAGCCGCGGGTCCGGCGCGAGCTTTCAAGTACACGCGACGCATGAGCACACCGCTCTTTACCGAGTAGCTGAGAGGCAATGAGCAGGATCTTAGTGCGCATCTAAGGGTCCAGAGCTAGAGCTCCATCGCTTAGGAACGCTATCATAGATTGGATCCAAGGAGTCCTCGTTTGTTCTTCCACGAAGCGAGTCTTTTGTAACCCGAACACATCAACTGGGGACACCAAGCGTTGGTCAGTAGCCTCTTCTTCGTCAGCAGACGCTACAGGACCAGAGTCGCCCGCATTTTCTAACAAGGTTTCCGTAGGGAGCGGAGCCGAGTCGAGAGGCGTATTAGTTCCGCCATAGCGATAGCATTAACGGTTTGGGTATGAAGTCTGGACAGATCATCCACACGACCCATAGAAGCACCGGGCTTGTGGAACACCTTGAAGCGTAGTTGAGACAGCTTCATAGCCCACCTAGCCAGCTAAGCGCTACTCTTGCGGTTAGTCTCGTTGAAGACCCACGTCAAAGCTTTGTGATCCGTGTACAGGTCGAGCTTGCAGCAATCCAGGTAGCAGCGGAACTTACGTGTGGCCCATACGATGCCCCAACCCTCGATTTCCGAAGTACCGTCCTCCTTATGGACCCAGTTCTTCTCGGAGCTAACTAGTAGTTTGTTCGCATAGGCTACGACTCTCTCGCGCCCATCCAAAGTTTGCATCAAGTACGCTCTCACAGCGAGTTTAGATGAGTCCACGTATAGATGGAAACGCTTTGAAAAGTCTGGATACGCAAGGATAGGAGGTTCCAATAGCTTACGCTTGAGTTGCAGGAAAGCAGTAGCTGCTCCAAACGAATCGCGCTCCCTTCATCTTGAGCCGTTTGATCGGGCCCAATATGACCGAGTACCCCGGGATGTACCGCCTGAAGTAACTAGTCAACTCCAGGAATCTTCTCACAGTGTGCAAGTCGTGCGGTCTTAGCACATTCATCACAGACTTGACTTTCTCGGGGTTGGCCAGAATACAGAAGGGGTGACGATGTGTCCCAAGAACGCTACTTGGTCCCGGGCCCACTTAAACTTCTTCATCTTGAGTTTGAACCCAGCCGATCGAAACAGATCCAAGACTTGCTTTAGTCGTACAAGGTGAGTAGGAAAGTCTTCGCCGAAAACCACGCAGTCGGCGAGGTTCACTAGACAAGTCCTCCACTTAAGGTCGACAAGCACAGTCTCCATCAGCCATTCGACGGCAATTACGGCATTACACAGTCCAAACGGCATCACGAGCCACCCGAAGAGACCCGAAGAGGCCATATTTGCAAGTGAAGGCAGTCTTCTCCACACTCTCCGAGACCATCGGGACGTTCCAGTAGACGGACGCAATGTCCATTGTAGAGAACCGTTTAGCGCTTCCTAGCACATCTAGAATATCGTCAATGAGCGGCATCGGGTAGCAGCCTTTGATGGTGACAGCGTTCAGTCTTCAATAGTCAATGCAGTACCGTATTCCGCCGCCAGGTTTGCGGATCATAAGCACCGGGCTTGCCCAAGGGCTAAAAGAAGGTCTTATGAGGTCTTGCCTCAAGTATTCTTGTATTTCGGACTCCATCACGTCTCCTTTCGTCTTGGACAGGGTTGCTTGATAGGCGGTGCTCTCCAGTATCAATCGAAACCTCGGGTAGGCTCGTACGTCCAGGGCGCATCGAGGTTTCGACGAACATGTCGGATGGAGGAACTTCGTGAATATTCTTTTCTATTCGCCCCCCAATTTGGACTCGTCCAAGTCAACCCTGAGCGCCTCGTTAAGTACTCGATTCAGTCCGGGTACGGACTCCTGAGCGACTTTGTAGTAGTACTAGAGGCGCCAATGACCGAGTGGACCAAATGGTCTTGAGCCCTTCGGTTTATAGTCCGAGGCTCGCCGGGCCGGGCGGCCTCGTGCTTCATACTCGCAGTAGCCCCTAGCAGAAGCGCGGTCTCGGGGATCACCGTAACACTCGCCAATCTAGTACTTCTCTTGATGTCAGCGTCCTCAATTGAGGAGTTGCACACTCCCACGATCACTAGGTCGTTATACACTGTGTACAGAGTCCTAGCAACTCCAATAGAGTCATCCAACTGGGAAAGTCCTTCTGCGAGGACGGTGGTCCCTTCAACCAGTTGACCATAAACCACCGCGACCACTGAAGCTTGTCCTCCAGGGCGGAGTCGAATGGTAGATGAGATGCGGGACCGGTAAGATTCCTCCACTCGAGGAGATCCCAAAGGGAACACCTCACCCGTGGCTTTTAGCGTAACTGTATTCTCATCCAAGTCTACCACGGCTCTGAAGTCTTTAAGTGCGTTGGTGCCCAGGATGGCGTCGACGTGCAGCTTATGTACGACAGCAAACGGTATCCTTCTCTTGACGGAGCCCAGCGTCACAGGCAAAAAGATAACTCCTTCGATATCGAGCGTAGACCCGGACGCACCGTTCAGGCTACCAACGTATGGTAGGAGAGGGGAGGGGTTAGTTAAGCCGAGACACTTCGATGCACGCCGGTGCACAAGGCACGCTATGGCCCCGGAGTCAATGAGAAGTTCGGTCGGGAGGTTCTCGATAAACCCCCACGATAGAGCTTCCACGCCCCCCCCACTGATCCGATCATTCGCTTGCCGAGGGGGACGACCCCGTCTTCGGCTGACCAGTTCCTTGTAGCACTCGGTACTTCTACATGGCCCGGCTTGGGGCGGGGCTCCGGAGCGTCGGCGACGACGTTCAAATAGCCGTACAACCCGTTTTCCTTATCTCGGGAAAAACAGTTCGGTCCGAGGGCTTCGGTACGGTCGCTGAGCAGAGAGGAATAGTCGAACCTGACTTTCTTCGGTTTTGGGGAGCACGTAGGACCAGGACCCTTCCAACGACAGCGTCGACAGGGTGAACTCCTCACGAGGATCTTCAAGCGTAGTTGATCAGCATCCTTCTCGTAGAGGTCCGATATCCTTTCAGTTAGTAACTCCTTCAGCCGCGAATCCGCGGGAGCAACGAGGTGATCAAGTAATTCCTCGGTCCTGGTTAGGAGGCCTTGGAGCTCAGTAGGGAGCGGTAAGTTATCTTTCTTCTCTCCTTCTTGCGATCCTTCGCCAACACACCCTTCACACCAGCCACCCCCACCTGAAGCTTCAGCCTTTACGCGATAGTATACTGCTCGTCACACCACGGCACGCCAAGGGTCAGGCACGATACAAAATACCAGCAAACCGTACTCGGTTCGGCTGAGGTCAGAGGGCCTCTCTGGAGAACCTCCTAGGACCAGCGCGATATTATCTTCCACTACGGAGGGGCCCACGGGACACACTTCTTCTAGCAGAGGTGGTATCTTCAGCCCCGGGAAGTGCACTATCTTCTTAAGCAAATCCTACCACGAGAACCTCTTCGTCGAGGTCCCGCCCCCTTCGTCTCGGTAATCTGTGTCGTCCGAAGTCACAGAGTTGATCCGGACCGGCGATTCCTCTTTGCAGTTTCGGTTGGCGCGCTTCGCTTCTCCGGATGAGGCCATTCCAACCAGTACTTCGGAGTAGATAGCCGACCGGGGGAAGAAACTCGGGTCCTCGCTAGTTTCTCTTCGGGAATGTCAAGCAGGACGCTAAATTCGGAAGAGATAACTCCTTTGACTGTTCCGCATTTTCGACCAACCGGCGCTTTAGTTCAACCTCATCAAGAGGGAACAGTCGACCTTCGAGTTCTTTGTCGTACTCCTCCTTCTCTTCGGCAAGCCCGAATGGCTCCATGTCCTTCGAAGCATGCAGCTCTTCTTGGTGAATACTTCCGCGGAGAGGGGCGGGGGAGGGGAGCTTTTCGGGCCCATACTTTGCCAAACTAGTACTGACGACGTCCTCAGAATCCTCTCTGGAGGATTAGTTTCTTCCGGGGGGGGGCCGTCTTTCTCCCTCTCGCGTGGTTCTACCCTCGAGACGGGGACACTATCTTCTGTAGTTCCACACTCTTCTCGGGGTGGGCTTTCGAGTACCTCCGTCTCGTCTTGGGGTAACGCCTCCTGTAGCAAGTGGTCGTTAGGTCCACTCTTTTCCTCATCTGGATCGAGCACACTCGAAACCACACTCTTGTGATTAATTGGCGTCGTCGGGTAGTCTCGTTCCGCCGAAGACGACTGAGGTCGCGGCCCTTCCGCTTCCCCTTTCTTGTTTAGTTCTCCTTTCACTGCTTCGCTCTCCCTTTCTTGGTCTTCCCCCGGAAGCACTCCTTGGTTCGCACTCCAGCTTTCGTCAATGTTCACGGCTATTAAGGGACCGTCCCATACGGGTCCCGAGCCTTCCTCCGTCATGAACCCTTCTTGTTCAATCCTCCAGCTGCCGACTGCATTCGGGACCACCAACACCCCGTTCCACGCAGGCGTAGTGCATCCGTCATCTACAAGCGGTAGTTGCTGTTCAGTTCTCGTCATAAGCTCAATGCTCACAGTCGTTTCATTTTCTTCTAGTAAGGTGGAACTCATTCCACCCACGACGGGACACACTTCATACCTCTCGGTCCACTCCTCCGGGGAGTTCAAGTGCTTACATTTGTGTCAATCCATAGACAAGAGGAAGGAGCGACACTCCCTTCCCCTCCCTCTCACCCCCATCACTGCTGGTTGGGCGCTTGTCCTAGGACGGCTCCCGCCGTTGCCCCGACAGGAGCGCTGAGTCTCTTCAGCGACGTGTTTAGTGGGCACTCAGCCAACATGTGATCCAATTCGTCTCACAAGAGACACTTGCGACCGTTCCTCGGCTGAGTGTTCCGGAATCTGCTAGGCGGGTCACGCTCACACTCAGGACCGATGTGGCCCACTTCCTGACAGTGAGGACAGGTGGCTTTGCCGCGACGACAGTGAATTCGCCTACACCCCAGAGTGTGACATCGACCGCACACGAGAAGACCATCTAAAGTGCGCAAGTCCGGTCCCACACGAACACCTCTTATAGGCGCAATAGGAAGCGTTCCGGTAGGTTGATAAGTCAGGAAAGTGTTCGGATCAGGAGGAGAGTAGGCTGCAGCCACATTCTTCACCGGAGTGGCATAGGCGGCCACCAAGGGACGCTCCATCAACTGCTGTTGTTGTTGAAGTTGCTGCTGCTGCTGCTGAACGAGTAGATTCTGCGTCTGCTGCATCATGTTCCTCATCTGTTCGAGGACAGCGTTCTCTTGGGAAGCTCTAGGGGACGGAGCACTTTCGAACTCGGAGTCATCTTCGGCAGGACGCTGCATATTCTTGAGGAGCGGCATGACCACAGCCGCAGGGATGGAGTCAATCATTGTCGTGGTAAGTGCGTTCCTCCAATATCGGCCCCGAAGCCCAGACAAACAGTCCTGGTAGCGCATTTGAGGGTCGTAGCACTGTGCATGATCGCAGCGGCTCCAAATCATGTCACCCCATACTTCGGCGGACATTCCTCGGGGTCGCTTAGTGTTCTAAAGGGTTCTCGATCAGTTGCGACAGGGTTTGACTGATGAACTGGTTGTGGAACCGAGTTCTCAGGACCTCAAAGCTGTTGATGCGAGCGTACATCCACCAATCTTCGCCGACCTTGCCCTTCAAGCACTTTCGGAAAGCACTGAGTCGCAGAGGTTCATCCAACTTGATAGATGCGCTCTCGAAGGTCTCCCAGAATGGGCGAGCCTTTTCCACCGACGCTCCTTCCGAGTAGAACGGCTGAGGCATACGGATAGCGTTCCAGATGTTAGTGGGCATACCATACGGGCCACTAGTCGTTGAAGGCGTGTTACCATACGTCGGCGAAGCGTAGTAGGAGCTACTTCCATGTCCCCCATACGCAAGACCTTGATGGATCCCGGCGGAGGCCGTAGTTATTCCGTTTCCTCGGGAAGCTCCGGCTGTTCCCGCAGGGCCGACCCCGTACGCGATCCCACCGGTAGTCAAATTTCGAGATCCTGGGACCTGCGTAGGGATTCGAACGGTAGGAGCTGAGGCTTGAGAGGGAGCACTCCGAGGTTCGGGAACCGTTACTGCTGGAGCGGTCCCCACACCACCTCATACGCCAGCAGAGGGCAGGAGACCCCAAGGAGGAGCGTCAGAGGTCCTCTGAGGAATACTCGTTGGGGAAGCACGTCCACGGTTCTCAGGGACAGTCGATAGAGAGAAGAACGGGTTGAAATCCTGGCCATACGTCGTATTCGGGGTTCGGATAGTGAAACCTTGGTACGACGGGATCGCAGTCCTCACTCGAGTCGTAGGAGGAGGAGTCCATAAGAGCCCGTTCCCCTCGATTCTCTTCAATCTCAGGGGGAGCCACGGACCTCAGCCAGTTGAGGGAGTTGAGCCAGCCTTGCACCGTACCCCGACCGCCTCCGCCGCCCAGGGTCAGCATCGGGTCCAATTCTTCCGGACTGAAGGTCGCTGGGATCCCGGAGCCTAAAGCGTCCGCGGGCGGCTCGACACCAGTACTAGGGTTGTACCTCCCAAGTCGGTTAGCGGCTTGGTCCACGATGTTCTGCACATTTTGGAGGCCTTGCGTAGTCGATAGACTGGGTCGCATCCTCGAAGGTAGACTCCCAGTCTGACCTTCTTCCTCTCGGATGGTGTCGCCCACCGCTTCTCCGGTGTTAGTAGACGTCATCTCGTCCGCTCGGTAGTTCCCTTCTTACGCTCTCAGCGGGTCTTCACTTGAAACAAGACCTTCTCCAGCAAACCGACTACCCTGCTTCTCCACCAGTTGTCGTATACCTCCTCTTCCTTCAAGGGTCGGGTAGTTCGCGGCTGTTGAGGGAGTACGGTCTTGTTCAGTGGCTGCAGGAACGGTAGATAGGAACACTCGTAAGATGAAATAAAGGTTAGTTATTGGCTTGGCTTCCGCTTGAGTAGAAGGAGGGAAATATAAGACTGAGAGCTAACTGGAAGAAAGGTCTAACACCTTCTCTACCTTACATACACTACAACACTTCTCTTATGCCAGAAAGAAGAGTTCACTTCACTTGTCGTCAGTCTTCGTGGGACATCAGGGAGTTCTGGGAAGGGGTTTGATGACGCTAGGTGCTTTGGTCCCACGACGCCAGAGAATCAGCGTTCTAAGATCACCTTATAGAGCAACCCTAACGGGCTCGGTCAAGGGCACGTGAGCCCTCGAGTTCAACGGGAACCATCCTGACAGGCCGGCCGGGCGAGGAGTAATCATAGGGCATTGGGTTATCCCGCCGGGATGCACAGCTCCTGAAATGACCCCTTCGCTCCCGGTTACGGGGATAGGAACCATAGTAGCCACTGATCAGTGTCGGTCTAGCCAGCGATGCTGGAGCAGTATGGCGACTGCAACATCCGGGTTGGTGTGGAAGCGGTTACTTTCTGTGTAGAACCTGCTATATTCGACGATTGGATCGACGACGCCAAGCTGGCAGTCCGGGTGGAGATTGGCTAGCATCAGTGCATATATACGTTTCTTGTGATGATTAAAATCGCGAGTAAGTGGCGAAGAAATCGTGAGAGGTACGGGGCCGTGGTTGGTGACAGTGGCATTTCAAATTGTCCATGTCTGGGACAGACACGGCAATGCCATCAAACCAAGAAAGCCAGTAGCCTGTTTGAATCGGGGTTTGCGTTGCTGCAATTGTTTTTACATACGCAAAGCCCTCAACCGAAGCGTCCCTAGTCGCGGCTGCCGCGAGGGCTGAAGCCGAGGCTGGGGCCTTGGGTTGAGCCAGTTCGTCCGAGCGAAGGCTCGATGCATCCGACGCTAAAAAAAGAGAAGTCAGAACCCGGGGTCAGGGTGGCGGCCTGGGGTCCTGATGGCGCCGAAGGACACACGTAGCTTGGGCAGTATTGAGACTGGGGCTCGTGGGTCACCCACTGGGGTCCAACATTACTCTGTCGATGTTGGCTGTGGTGTCCAACATCCCGAATCCTTGTGTACTCTTCATAACCGTAGGTGGCATACTTCGGGGCGAAGGCGGACCCATTTCCGCCACGTCCGCCATGTCTACGTCCTGAATGCCAGGGGGGTCTCTTTTTCGGAAGGCGAAGGCTGCGGCGTCCATATTGCCATCGCTGTCGTTGTCATCGCCCTCGGCTCCTGCGTTTCCCGACTCCGACTACATTTCCTCATCCATGAGCGCCACGAACTTACCAAGGAGTACATTGAAGCATCCGCCGCTTCTGTCCGCGGTCCATCCGACAGAGGGCCTACATGAGTGCACCTCCGCTCCCTGGCCAAGCCGCTACTGTAATGGGCCCTCCCAAGTTACATACGTAGGTAGTTCTATAGGTTCTTTGTAGTGGCTCACACCATTACATAAGTAGGTAGACTTGCATTACAAAAGTAGGTGCAGCAGCACACGAGTAGCGTGTGCTGAACTGCCGTCACCATATCCGTTGAAATATGGGGAGCCAGACCCATAATCAACCAATAAGGAGCTGACGTGTATTTGAGTGGTCAGGGCAAGCCGCCCTGGACCTAAATAAAAACAGAGTTGATTTTTCTTCAGACTAAGTACTTGGTTTCAGTATCACTGGACTTGTACGCTTCCTCATCACTACGTGTAAGCAAGTAACGGACAGCACAGGCCCGTTACACCTGGTAGGACTTTGTAGTCCTTCCCATGACCAAGTTCACGAAGAGCCAAGGTATGACGTTTGAAACTCCAGGGCCGACCCTGGAACATGCTGTTTTCCCTCATCTCACTCGTGTCGAGTGGTAAGCCCTTTACCGCCTCGCGGCGGTGTCTGGTGAGGCTGTAATCGCGTCGCTCCTGAGCCCAGCGACGTCCGACCAACAGCACCAAGCAGCCCAAGAGTTCATGGAACGCGAGCTAGCCGATGCGAATCGGCGAGCAACAACTCCCGCGCGTTCCTCGAAAAATGATGTCGTGAAGCTAGAGACGTCTACCTACTCCGGTGAAGGAGCGAATTACTTCCCGCTGAACCGGTGGTTGCGCGAGATCGACATCGCGATTGCTTCGAGAATGATCGAAGCGCAAGAGACAATGGTCAATTTTTTATTGTCCCGGTTGTCCGGGAAGGCCCAGAAATGGGCCCTCGGTAAACTTGTCGTTGATTACGACGCATTCCCCACTCTGGAGTCTCTCCAGCAAGATCTCAGGCTCGCGTTCGAGCCGCCTCAAGACGAGTCCCGCGTGCGTGCCAAGTTCTTCTGTCTTCGTCAAGGTAAAATGACTATGCGCAACTACGTTCAAAAGACTCGCCACCTCGCGTCATGCATCGCGACAAAACCGATTGACACAGCATCGCAGGTCCATGTATTCGTATTCGGCATGTGTGAAGGCATGACACGGTACTGCCTGACCCGAGCGGAACCTTCCTCTCTCGAGGAAGCATTCGCCCTCGCATTACGCGAAGACTATGTTGTGGCGGCGTCTTACGCGCGCGCGATGTCTACGGCAGCTCGTGAGTCAGCCCCCGAGCCCATGGAGATCGACGCGATTGACGCGTCGAATAATCATCGTCAGTCGACTTCTCGTGGGCAAACGGCCGTCCCAATCGCCCGCTCACTTGCTTCCGCTGCCGGAAGATCGGTCATCGCGCGGCGGAATGCCGCGCGCCAGCGCCGGTACTCGCGCACACCGCCGATGTCTCACCTGCCGTTCAGTCAAAAAACGATCAGGGTCAGTAGGTGTGGGGCGCCCTACTGGCTGGAATGGAGGTCCGGGCCCCCCGTGCTACCCAACCTTCTAGCCCTCCTGTGCTCTACGCACACTTTAATGCCACCACCACGTCGGGCGACTCGAGGCTGATCATCGTCAGTCTTCATGTCGCCGGCGCCCGGCGATCACTTCGCGCACTCCTGAACTCAGGAGCGTCGAATAACTTCTTTCGCGAATCGAGCTTATCGATGCTTCCAAGAGAGATCGCAGTCCGTAATGGTCGAGGTCAGGTCGTCGTCAAACTTGCTGACGGAAAGCCACGCCGCGTCGCGCGGCGCGAGATCACGTTGCCGTACACATTCGACGGCTTCCGCAGCAACGACGACTTCCTCGTGATTGAGATGAGCTACGCGTTCGACTCCATCTTGGGCATCCCGTGGTTGTCACGATATCAGCCAGAGATG
>NW_003303757.1:39378-47468 GCF_000142945.1 Phytophthora infestans T30-4
CCGTCACGCAACACGGCGGTCGAGCATGGGTTCCGTCACCGCAACACGGCGGTCGAGCATGGGTTCCGTCACGCAACACGGCGGTCGAGCATGGGTTCCCGCAACACAACCAAGGCGGTTGAGCATAGGTTCCTGCAAAACACTCTAGCGGCTGAGCAGAGGTTCCTAAAACGCGATTCGGCGGTCGAGCAGTTAGAGCTCCCGTCATCTACAGCGGTGGTCAAGCAGTTGACACTCCCACCGGCTACGACGGCGATCGAGCAGGGGCTCTCGCCAGTCGATGGTGCGGTCGAGCATCGAGAGCTCCCGCGCACTACCGACACGGTTGATGGTGCCCTTTCGTGTCTAGACGGGGGGTGATCCCTCGTCCAGCGATAGCGAGTCTTCAGGCTCGAGCAGCGGTTCGAGACACCACAAGAAAAAATCCAAGCGACGCCGTTTTAACCGACGTGGTCAGCCCACCGCCGATATCGCAGTGAATAAGTCCATACACGTCCTGGAACACGTGAAAGGAGGCGCCGTTTGCTCACGCACATTAGACATTGAGAGCCCACCTCGCGAAGCTTCTTCCATCACACACCTTCCGGGTCTTTCTTGGAAGCATTTTCTGCGCGATCTGCAGTCAGGAGACATCGAGCAGGTCTGCTTGATAACCGAGTCTGCCTAGGCGGAAGCGATCCACACGGTCGCTACCGACAATCTTCCACTTCGTACAAAGAACGCTGAGCCGAAGCGGCTCAGTCGGCGCACGAAGAGCGCTTCGCTGCCCAGTCGTGGGAGTCACTCCGCGACTCGGGCAATCCAGTATACGTCACCGTCCGCGAGCTCGCGGATGTTTTTCCCGACAAGATTCCAGCTGAGCTCCCTGCTGACAGAGACATTCGCCATGAGATTGATCTCACGCCGGGTTCCAAGTACTGTGTGACGCGACAGTGGCCTCTTCCACGCGATCAGGTTAAAGCTATTGACGACTTCTTCGAGAGCCGCCGCAAAGCGGGTCACGTGCGCGATTGTACTTCGCCACACACGAGTCCGATGTTCTGCGTGAAGAAGGCCACGGGTGGTAGTCGCATTGTTCACGCTTTTAACAAGCTAATGGGCGCCACCATCCCAGCACAAACTCCGAGGTCTCGGAAGGATATGGTACTTGACACCATGGGCCGCACTGTTATTTTCAGCGCCATCGACCTGACCGATGGCTTCTATCAGATCTTGATGCGACTCAGCGACATCCCGCTCACAGCGGTGAGCACTCCCAGCGGGATGCTGTGGGAGTGGCTTGTCATACCGCAGGGCCTGAAAAACGCACCAGCCACGTTCAATCGCATATTTCCCACGGTCTGTGCCCACTTCGCTACTTCGCTCCGAGCTACTTCGATGACATCTTCGTTCTCAGCCGCGCTGAGGGCGATCTCAGCGCCACAGAAATTCACTTGAATCACTTACGACAAGTGTTCCAAGTCATGCGCGAAAACAAACTGTACGCGAACTTGAAGAAGTGCATCTTCTGTGCCCCGGAGAATCCGGTGCTTGGCTGTTATGTGAGCAAAAATGGTGTCCGAGCGGATCCTGAGAAGGTCTCGTCCATTTGTGCGTGGCCCACGCCGCAGAATCAGACTGAATTGCGTCAGTGGCTTGGCCTCGCAAATTATCTTCACAAGTACACAAAAAATTACGCTGGTCTGATCCAGCCATTGTCTTCATTGCTGAAGAAAGACATCACGTGGTCGAGGACTCCCGAACATCAGTCAGCCTTTAATGCAGTGAAGAAAAGCTTGGCGGAGACCCCAATCCTGGCGCTTCCAGATGGCTCAAAGCCATTCTACGTTGTTTGCGACGCGAGCGACTTCGCCATCGGCTGTGCTCTAATGCAGTTCGACGACGAAGGTCGCGAACGCGTCGTGAGTTACCAATCCAGACTGATGAAGCCCGCTGAGAAAAATTATCCGGTCCACGACAAGGAACTCCTTGCGATGCGCTACACACTGATCAAATTCAGAGTGTACTTACTCGGTGAGCAGACATTCGCGATCTACACAGATCACACGTCGCTGCGAACAGCGACAAGGAGCCCTCATATCTCTCAGCGCATGGCACGATGGCTGTCATTCTTCTCCGAGTACAACTTCGTCGTTCACTACAAGCCAGGCAAGAATAATATTTTTGTGGATGTTCTATCTCGGCGCCCCGATTACGATCCACGCCAAGATTTGGGTCGTCAGTCACTTGAAGACGGGGACGACGACGAATTGGATTGCGCCACATGTGTGGCTGCAGGTGTGAACCTGATGACGGCGGTATCTATAATACTTCCCCTACGGGAAGAGATCTCTGCCGCGTATCGAGATGACTCGATATATGCCGGTACCCTGGAAAACCTTCGCACACCAATTGATGTCACACTAAAGACACTGAGCCGCTCCACGCGCAACCAGATGCACAGATACCAACCTGACGGTGATCTGCTGATGTACAGTATCGATCGATTCGATGCTCCTCGCGTCGTTGTCCCCAACGACCCCGATCTACGCGCAAGAATTATACACGAATTCCATGACGCTCCAGTGGTTGGCCACTTGGGCCGTGAGAAGACTTTCGCGGCGTTATCCCTCGACTTCTACTGGCCTCACCTATACAAGTGGGTGCGCAAGTGGGTCCGCTCCTGCGAAACTTGTCAACGCGTTAAACCGTCACCGTCATCGCAAGGTCCGCAGCGTTCTCTCCCTCTGGCGACAGAGGCGTGGCGCTCTGTGTCAATGGACTTCATATTCGGTCTCCCACCCGATACTGACGGTCGTACTGGTGTTCCGGTCTTCGTGGATCGCTTTAGCAAGATGTGCCATCTCGTTCCGGTTCCGGACTCAATCACCGCGGCCGATACCGCGGTGCACTTTGTCGACGCTGTCTTCCAACATCAAGGCCTTCCTGAATCAATCGTCTCTGACCGCGATCCCCGATTCACATCGGCGTTCTGGACGAAACCCTTCGACCTCCTGAGCACCAAGCTCCTCATGTCGACGGCGGCGCACCCGGAGACTGACGGGCAAACGGAACGCGTCAAACCGCGTGCTAGAAGATGTTCTGCGCCCGTTACGCCCCGTCCTTCGAGAACTGAAGTTCCTTCCTGCCTCTTGCGGAGTTTGCACTCAACAATGCCGAACATGCGTCGACGGGATTGACTCCGTTCTTCGTCAACAACGCGCGTCATCCACGTGTCCCCGCACAACTTGCTGTGGGCCAGCCCACGGCGACTGATAGTTTCACTGTGGAGGGGTAGGAATGTGATAACCCTACCCAACCGGTTCCGATACTGGTTCAACCACCGGTTTCCGGTGAGACAACGGTTCTGCCGTCTACGAGTTCAGCTACTCCTGCAGTAGACATCAACGCGGTGACGCATTTACAGTCGAAAAAGATCCTCGCACCCGCGCAATCCACGTCGTCGCCGTTAGCTGACTGGACACACCGAACGCTGATCGCTCCAGCACAGCCACACTCGACTGTGGCTAACTACGCGCCGAAACCTCCAGCGCAACCCGCTGCCAAGGCAGCGGTATCCGACTTTGTCCTTCATCGCCAATCGGTTACCCGATTCGTCCGTGAAGCGCTACAACTCGCGGTTGACAAGCAGAAGGAAAACGCTGATAAACGTGGCCGCAAGAACACAAGTTCATACAAGATAGGTGAGCGTGTATTACTCTCAACGGACGGAATTCGTACCTCTACTATTACGAACCTAGGCGCGAGCAAACTCGCGTCGCGCTACATTGGGCCATTCAAAGTACTACGATTTATGGGTGATGCCTACACGCTAGACATTCCTACGTCGCTACGACTACACCCGACGTTCTACGTCGGGCGACTTAATAAATATCTTCCCGCGATGATCTCGGAGGCGGAGCAGGAGCATGCGTTGAGCGGCCCTCGCGATGAGCCTGTCGAGCCAGCGTCCCATCTGTCCCAGTTCCCCGCTCGCGCGGAAAACCTCACCCCTCGGTCCACCAAACACCTGCGCTCCAGACTACGCAATCGCTGCAAGCGTTCACGATCCGACTGCCGCAGACTACTCGCCGTCGGCTCGGCGTTCCGAGAGCTCTCAGCCGCCCGCTCGGCCTCCTCCTGTGCGTCCCGAGAAGTCTTCAGCGCCTGCTCAACGTCGTCCTGGTCAACCAGGTCGCGTCGAATTCCACCGCGACGGTCCTCCGCCCGTCGTTGACACGAAAGGAGATACGTGCTGGATCTTAGACAGTATTATTGATCACGAAGATCCTCCCTGCGCGCGTCACTCGACCAAGTCGTCGGCTCAACACGCGGCTCCCGCCGAGCGGAAGTATAAGGTACGATGGCTCGGGTTTCAACCTGCTGATGATACCTGGGAGCCTCGCGCCAACTTGCTTCGTGACGTTCCTGATGTCGTCCACGACTACGACTTCAGCCTTGAGTCAAACGTGGCCGCGAGCGACCTCAGCGGCGATCGAGAACGCGATCGACAACGCGCCCGACGAGACGTCGAATGCGCCGAAGACGGGTCCGTCGCGAACGCCGTCGGCGCGAGCGGCCGCGAATAGCCGCCTGGGTGAACTCGGAGAGTGAGCGCTTATACTTCTCGATCCAAGCGTGTTCGGTCGGCATGAGCGGATACTCGACAATATGCTGATCCCACTCAGCTTGCGTCGGGCGTCGCCCGATGTCACACGAGCTGCAACCTTCGCGTACGCTGACATAGCACAAACGGTCTTCGGTCCAAGCGTCGTTGCAGACTATCAGGCGCAGATCACCGAGTGAATGGTTGGCTTGTAGGGCTTCGCGATCACTGAGCCAGCCGACGACACTTTCTCCAGCCTCTTGCATCCGATTCCACCGCCGGATGAATGCGCACCATGATCTCTGCAAAGCTTCGTACGACGCGCCGTCGAGTGTTTTGTTCTGGAGACGCCTGAAGCGCCGAAAGTGGTCCTACATGGTGTCCAGCGCGTCCGGGGTCACCGCCCCGAACAAGGCGTACAGCGCCCACGGCTTCATATCCTCGTTCATTACGCTCGGCCGAACTCCAAGTCGACTCACGCTCTCAGGTGCGATATCAGCGGTCCACCCACTGTTCAGCGTCGTCGCTGACGCTGGAGCCGTCCGCGTTGTTCCGCTTCCTGTCTGGTTCGCCGCCCCCGTCTGCTGTGCCATATTGTTCTCGTCCGCGCAAGTTGTATTGTGCTGCTCCTGGGTTTCGCAGGAGCTCCCGCCCCTCAAGTTCTCAAGCGTTCTCTTCTCCGCCATTTCCCAGTTTTTCCCGATTGTTCTCCGAAGTGCACCCACGTTGGGTGCTTGCTGTCATAAGAGGGGGGTGATGTAATGGGCCCTCCCAAGTTACATATGTAGGTAGTGCTATAGGTTCTTTGTAGTGGTTCACACCATTACATAAGTAGGTAGACTTGCATTACAAAAGTAGGTGCAGCAGCACATGAGTAGCGTGTGCTGAACTGCCGTCACCATATTCGTTGAAATATGGGGAGCCAGACCCATAATCAACCAATAAGGAGTTGACGTGTATTTGAATGGTCAGGGCAAGCCGCCCTGGACCTAAATAAAAACAGAGTTGATTTTCCTTCAGACTAAGTACTTGGTTTCAGTTTCACTGGACTTGTAAGCTTCCTCATCACTAAGTGTAAGCAAGTAACTGACACCCCAGGCCCGTTACAGCTACGGACAATGCGTCAGTGTGATTAGATTGAGTGTTCTCAGACTGGTTGTCCAGTGGGTTACCCCAAAATGCGGCCGTCGGTGTATGGTCTGTTGCTTGGTTCCTCCCAGTAGCTTGGTTGTGTACAATCGTACACGGTAGTTCCCGCCTGTAACCACGATCATTTTCACATTAGGTGGTAGAATCGTAGGTGGCGCGCTGGACGGTGAATCCAACATGGCCATCGATACGAGTTCAGCTTGCGTGTGGTCCACGGACGCCGCTTTAGCTGAAAGCTCGGTATCCATCGGCTTTCAAAACTGGTAAAAGCTAGATGCGTCGGAGAGCCTGCAGGTGGTGGCTTGTCTGACGTCAAACACTTTGGTTGACCCCGTGAAGCCTCGTTGATCTCTGGAGCGTTATTGCTCCAAATGCCCTGGCTGAACCTGACCAAGCGCTGCCGTATGCTTAGGTGAGTAACAGCGGGTGTAAAAACGGCTTTGAAATGGGAGATGATGGTGGATCACCACCGCGGGCGCTCCGAGTTTCACGTTCGTAACCTCTTTCAGGACCGGGGAGCATTCCTCTTGCGCACAACGGACCCGAAAATACCGGTTGGCCACTACTGCAGTGGGCCCCAAGCGAGGACGTTTTGCATCCAACACCGATACGCCAGCGATCTGGGGAGAGCCTGCACCACCGTTGCTGTGCCGATTTGGTCGGCTCCTAAAATTCTTATCAAGTAAAGTCGTCGGAGATGGGGCTGCGTGTCGGTACCTGACAGTAGGTTGCCAGATTCATCCACCTCGATGACCACACGCTGTAGACGCAAGTTACGGCCGAGGTAAAAGGCCGTAAGTCGCTTAGAGTGGTAGATAAACTTGAGCGTGTGGCTACCGTCAAAGTAAAATCCTGCTGGAGACAGCAGATGAACGATTTTTCCGTGGTGAAATCTGTGTTGGCCTTAGCCAGTTCTCCCATCACAAACGCGTGCGACATGCTCTTGCTCAAGCGTACCTGGGGTGGAACGTCTGCTGTGCCCACACACTCAATATGCTGCTCGTGGAATTGCCTCACCATGGCCCTCTCCAGTACGACATGATTTTTTTTAGAAAGAAGTAGGATAGCTAGTATCAGCTCCCGCACAAGTACGGTAGTAGGGCAGCATTCTCGTCCGTGGTCTTTCCCGAAGGCTGGCATCCGAACAGACTTTGGATGGCGCGTACGATAGTGCATGTGTGTATCCGTGAGCGACGGTAATATTGCGTTCGACCAGTCCTTCGCGAGTGTGGCCGTCAGTCTCGCCGCCACACTGGACGGTCATCGCTGCTGGCTCATGTCCGCTGAAACCCGTCCGTCCGGTAGCGGAGATGGTGTGCGCATCCCGCTGCGTCGGACCGCGGGGTGCTGCGTGTCTAGAGCGTACGAGCTACGCCATCCGATCTCGTAAGCGAGTTTCTCCGGCGCGTCCGATGGTCATCGTGTGAAAATGTGTAGCGCCAAAAATGGAGTTTGGGACGATATGTGCGCTAGATGTGCTCTTGCAATTAGTTCCTAAATATATCACGAAGAAGAAAGCGTGTATGCACGTCCTGACGCCAGGATATAGGGTGAAGCATCATTAATAGGAATTCCGTGTAGCATCAGCCGTGGTGAAGACATCCAAGAAACGAGCCACTTCCGGTGATGTCCGTACTCATCGAGCGTTCGAAAGTTTGTCAATCTCAAACATGTTTCCGCCGCGTCTTTCAAGCCGCAGCACATCCCACATCGCTAATGGGTTCTTGCACAATTGTTGCGCAACCATAAGCACCGCCTGGAAACGTTCATGAATCTGCTACTCCGCGCTGCAAAAGACATTTCGTATCGCCACGGGTGCGTTCCGTGTAAACGATTCGAAATTGTTGCTCAGCTAGTGGCCGACTTCCTGGTAGAGTCATACCAACTGCAAATCTGGAAGCCATTCAATTAACTCCGATTAAAAAGGCAAGCATGTAGTAGTCTCTTCTTGGTAGATTTGCCTGAATCAGATTGTTACATAATTGGAGAGCAAATTAATCCTGTTTTCTAGACTACAGTAGTCCACAACACAAGCTTTATAAATGCGTAGCGGGTAGGCACTTATTAACTAGAATATTTGTGTAACGATTAGTTTGGATTTAGATACAGGGGGGGGGGCAAAGGGGGGACGTTTTGAAATTTCTTAAAAGGCCGTTTATTACGTGAAATACGTTTTTGTTCCGTTGGTGCCGTTGCCAGAGCCATCGGTTTCCATTTGACTATAGATCGGTGTCCCATTAGACGTAAATTCCCGAATAAAGTGACTTTTTACAGGGAGGACAGCTTTAGCTGGCTAGACAGCCTGATCAATATTAATACATTGGCGGTGTGGGCCTCCAGGGTTTAATTGCGCGAT
>NW_003303757.1:47603-49701 GCF_000142945.1 Phytophthora infestans T30-4
TTCGTTTTACGTACTTAGCTTTTAAAGTGCGAAAAACGCGAATGACAATGAGTTTTATTACTTCCTTTGACTTACAGAATAAAAGAATATTTCTTATCTACACTATTGAAAATTCTGAGGTTAATTATTTATTAGTTTAGGATACCGAGATTGCGCAATAGCTTAAATATATATAAAATATTTTATGCTTCAATGATGTGTCAAACAAATGAATCACAATAGGCCACAGGCTAAAAAAGTGAATTTTTCGTCAGTTATGTGCATGTACCTTATATAGCAGTATTTGCTCACGATACAACGCTATTTGGCGCCAACAATACAGTTTCAAATTTAAAACGCCATAATAATTCTAAGCTGCGATATTTTCGCATATAACTCAATCACTTTTAATATAACTAGACTGCAGCTGTAATATTCAAGTATACATAACAGCGTGGTATCATTGGCTAAAATATGTATCTGAAGCTAGTGCGACATCGTATTATCTATAGTATCTCTGGTTTTCGCGAAATCCTGGACATTTAATTTGGGAAAAAAATCAAAGCACAGAGAGGAAGTTCAGATTCACTTATCAATGACCAAGATGCCCAGTACAGCCAGCCAAGTGTTCGACCGCCTCAACCGACAGTGGGAGGACGAGACCTCCAACCTCGTTGTTAGCCACGAGAACTATGGCGATGTCGCTCGCTATATAGAGGAAGAAGCCTCCGATTCTGGCTCACCTATTACCCCTTGGCCGATTGATGGCAAGTTGGAAAGTGAGGAAGATGAAGTGTCTAGCTGCTGTATTTGCACTTGTAGAGTACCTGATAGTGTATAGGCAGAACCCAGGTGTCGTTGAAATAGACCGACTCTTGGGTAGAAGCCTCCATAATTAAATTTTTGGGCCACAAATGTAGCCAACTGTATTTCATAGGATCGTACTTGTACCAGAAGTAACGGTCTGAGCCATGAGATACGAAAATATAAAAAACAGCAGGGTAAATGCGAAAAACAAGCATGTGCTTTTCCAAGAATCATGTTTTTCGGAATAAGGCATGGAGTTCGCATAGAATTAAATTTTATGCGAAATTAAGAGCCATACGCTAAGACACACTTTTTGAGACTGTTATCTAATATTTAATAATATATTGTTTTCCAAAGAAATCACTAAAATATTCCGGGCATCACTTCATCTAGCGATTGCCGTAGGTGCACCCGTGCATTATCACACTTCGCCTTGCCTCCGCCTCGATATATAACGACATATTCTTTGCGATAAAGCGAACGACCAAACTTGGGAGCATTTCATAGTTACAAAAAAGTACTTCGAAATACACGACCTGATAGGAAGGTCATCACTTTTGCTGAAAGTTACGTCACCAATGATGATCGACAGGTGTCTATAATGAATGGAAGAGTGGTTGACTTTGGTACAATAATCTTCTTCCAACGTAGTTTTTGGTATGGGTTTTCCAGCCATTACTGCCATTATGTGACCATTTAAACTATCATTTTAGATAGGGCGGAATTAAAATTAAAGTATATATGAGAGCGAGCTTAATCTGGCCATATAGTACTAGAGGTAATTGATTCTATTTTAGCGCAAAGAACTGCCAATCAGTTGCTTACAAACCACTCAGATGTACAAAGTATGTACATTTGAGTGATATATTATATATAACCAATTGTTTGGAAGGAACATCGTGTGATTCCTTGACTAACATCGTGTGATTCCTTGACTAATCAGTCGAAAGAAACATATGTCGGTCATATTGGATGTCGTAGCTCACGACATCTTTGATGGCAGTCCAGTACGTTGGGTCTTGTAAACCCGGTGATCACAAATTAAATCATATATAAACAAACTGTCTCGATGAAGCAGTCGAATTTTATTAGATCGCCTTTACATGCATGGAAAACCCCACTAAGAAATCTGCCAATATATAGACGCCGACCAAGATTTTCTGAAAACAATTGTGTTTCGCCGAATATCACTTCTGTTTGAGGAAAAGTCGGGTTTACAGCAGAAGCAACACCTGTCCCTTGTCGTAAAACTTATTTTGGGGGAAGCAGACTGCGGGGTGACGTATATTTTTAGCAAATCTGCCCACTTAAG
>NW_003303757.1:51517-53365 GCF_000142945.1 Phytophthora infestans T30-4
AAGTTCTACAGCATAGTTTATGTGTAATTTTGAATTTCCACTTTTTTCGAGAATAGTCGTATCTATTTATTTTAGGTGGAGTCGCACCTCTGTAAAAACTCTGGAATCCAAATCGTTATATTCAGAGTCTGGAGATAATTAGCTTTGTCATTTACAGGAATGATCCATCGTGGGAAAACACTGCCATCGTAAGCCACTCAGAGATTTATCGATACAGCGAAGTGTGGCGCAGCCCAGTGCACGCTGAGAAGAGCAAAGGGACTCAGGTGCCCAACATGGTCCTGAGCAGATAGGTAGCGGAGACAGCGTGTTAAATGCTCACAGAATATATGTGGCTTTCTCACCAACAAGTGGCCACTACCATACCACCGCACCTTTGCTTTCCCAGCATTTTTGAGGAGAAAACAATAGCTATGTGTGTGATGCACTTGCCCCTACGCTGTATTCACCTTCGCAACAAACGGCAAAGGTACTGTCCTCCCAGATAAAAGCCTTCTTTTAAAGGGCAAAGTGTACTAGTGTGCCGTAATAAGTTTAAACGCTCTAGTGGTCGAATTGTATATTTTTTAGAGCGTTGTTTACAGAATCCACATGGTAGCTCAAGAAGGCTACCTCCTTCCTTCAAAGTGAAGTTTTAGCGATGTTTAACCCCTTGAACGCGGAGGGATTCCAGTGCGCCCATTTCCCGAAACCCTATGCATGCTAACGTTTATTTCGGGAAAGGGTTCCAATTGAGAGCTTATTATGTTAGTTATCCTGTAGTATGGATAATATGTCCCCCATGATTCCTTTGGTAGTTGTATGGAGTCAGAAGCGTAGTCATTCACAGCAAATTAGAGAATATAGCACGATGCGAAGGAGACTTGTTGTCGATGTGAGTACATGAAGAAAAATTTCATTCAGTCGACAACTCACATCAACAGCGTTTACTATAGAAAACGTACCCATATGATCTTGGCAGGAAGTCGAAAACACCATCATATCGCCCAAAATATTCTATCTGATTGATTCGAGCTCGACTTGATCATCCAAATTTGAAGTAGAACCCACAATATTGTGTTGCGTCTCTCAATCGAATGATACTTTCTTTCTAGTTGCTAACGAGTCCGCTACCTCCAAGACCCGGCTCCACTAAGAAATCGGCTCCCTTTTTAGAAGTTTTAGAAGTAGAAGCGGGCTTGACATGTGAATAGAGCTTGTTGATTGGCTACTCCAAGTGAGCCGGCTAATATACAGCCCACGAAATACCGATGTTGGGCTCGGCTCGTCTCGTATGCTAAGCAAGCTCCGGCTTCAGTCTCTGGTGTCATTCTTGGCGCTCAGTGAATTCATGGATTAAATGTTACTCGAAGGTAATCAAATGAAGAGGTCGTCCGTTTCTTACGCTTTTATCAGCTCTCCTATTGTTGTTAGAAGTTAAACGGAAGAAAATGTTGGGTTTGCTTCAGGAAATGATACTTGCAATTTGTTAACCTACTTTGCGATACCGGTATGGTGAAACATGCATATACGCATCCTCTAGCGTTTATTACTCACCGACGACTCCTCTCTCCCAAAACACTGACATTCATTCATGTAATAAACAAAAAATGATAACGAAATGTTGGCCTCCATTCCTCTTCTCTCCCGTGTGTTACAGAACGTGGACGACATAACGCATCCTGGCATGACTGCAGCGGACATCACGGACTTACCATTCGATTCAAGTCAGACAGTCCATGACATCCCAATTTGCGTTATTGCACTTGTAGTGACCTATTATTAACGTCAATGTCTTGTTTACTTGTCATTCGTCAAGTTATCCGCCACTGTTCATCAAACTGCTCAACCACTCTGCAAACTTGAACC
>NW_003303757.1:53465-58599 GCF_000142945.1 Phytophthora infestans T30-4
TGCATCAGCTATCTCCAGAATCCACGAGTGTAGCCTTGTACCGAGTTACGATCGAGAGGGCCGCGCTGCATAGAGAAATTCTACAGCTGCAAGATGCGATTACCCGTCACCTCGAAATTGAAACCAAGCTAAAGCGCGAAACAGACCAGTTTAGACGCGAACTACATTCAAGTGTCCAAGGTAAAGGCGACCTCGAGTCAACTCGCTTTAGACGGCGAAGGGTGGTGGGTGCACTTCCCGAATGGGGAGCCGCCATTCTCCTTCCATCCGATTCCCGAGGAAGAGTACCTGGACAAGTTGAAACAGCGCGAGGTTGAATTTACCGAGCGCCACCTATTCACCTCTTTCATCGGTAGCATGTTTGGCTGGTCGGTGGATTACGTGCCGCCGTTTCAACAAGCGTCGGGCACTACGATAGCGCATGCACGATTCTCAAAACGCCTTCGTTGCTCACTTCCAGTAGCTTGCCAGACTTTAGAACGTCTCGACATCAGTCAGTGGCCAATAAATATTTCTCCTCGCAGTTGGGGGCTTGAGCAGCGCGGTGATTCCTACTGCCAACCACTTCAGAAGATTGTGAAGCAAGACGGTGTTGTGGTGTGCAACATTCCAGGCGACGTCGATCTTCGGTACATCGCTGCCGTGCAAAACAGGGTTTCAGTACTCCCAGATGGGAGACAGATGGCTAAGCACTGCATCATGATCGTGGACTCTGAAGCAAACGCACGCAGTCGAGAAGCGGCAGGATCGCAGAGTGACGTCAAGTGGGTTTTTCAAGGAGGAGAGAACTGCATATGGACAGAAGTGGATGAGAATACGGTAGATGTCGTGTATGATCAGTGGTCGGAGTGCCTGAGCGAGGCGCACGGGCGGGAACTTTATGTTGATTGGATTCGCTTCGTGCTTCGTATGGAGGAACACATTGCACCGACCCGTTTGCTTCAGAAATAGACAAAAAAGAGACGAGTAGACTCTTTCGGCGAGGTACCTTCAAAAAAATATACAATTTGGCATTTTCTTACTAGTTTCCCAGAGTGTCATTCATACAGATGTTCTCATATTCGTCCGGTAAGCCGACCAAGCCTAACGAAGCGTAGATTGAAGTAGTAGCCCAGCCAACGAACAAGAGCAGCGTCTAATGGGTTCTGCCAAATTGTCAAACACTTCATTCTACATTTCTCCTCTCTGTACCGGTACAGCCAGAATCCTTCCCCAAGGACCGAAGGTCAGGCGGAACATCTCCGCCTTATTAAACCCTTGCTCAATTCAACGTATACACTTTCGTAAAATACCATTCTAAACGAATTATATACATGTACAATAGCTTGAATTTCTGCTAGTCAGCATACATGATGACCCCGTTGATATACATGATGAGTCCATTGATAGTTATACAGCCACGGGAAAGACTTTCATAAATTAAATTAAACCTACCAAAACTTGAAAAGAAAACAGCGCCCAATTCGAAAAAAAAAGCTGTATACGCATTCCGAGTGGAGGTCGCAGACGACCTAGCTGTCAATTCCGGTTTTATTTAGGAACGTGAAGTACAGGAATGGTTCATTCAGTCGCCAACTCACATCAACAGCGTTTATTATAGAAAACGTACCCATATGATCTTGGCATGAGCTGACAGGAAGTCGAAAACACCATTATAATATCGCCTAAGATATTCTATATGATTGATTCGCCCTCGACTCGATCATCCAAATTTAAAGTAGAACCCACAACATTGTGTTGCGTCTGCTAATCGAATGACATACTTCCTTTCAAGCCCCAGTCCGGGCCCCCGATTTGCTAACAAGCCCGCTATCTTCGAGAGCCCGGCTCCACTAAATAAAAGCGGCTCAGTACTCAAATAGAGCTTGTTGATTGGCTACTCTAAGTGATCCGGGCTCCCAACATTAATATAGAGCCCACGAAATACCGATGTTGGGCTCGGCTCGTCTCGTATGCTAAGCGAATTCCGGCTTCAGTCTCTGGTGTCATTCTTGTCATTCTTGGCGCTCAGTGAATTCATGAATTAAATGTTACTCGATGGTAATCAAATGAAGAGGTCATCCGTTTCTTACGCTTTTTGTATGAGCCCTCCTATTGTTGCTAGAAGTTAAACGTGAGAAAATGTAGGGTTTGCTTCAGGAAATAATGCTTGCTATTTTTTCTTACCTACTTTGCGATACCGGTACGATGAAACATGCGTATACGCATCCTCTAGCGTTTATTACTCACCGACGACTTCTCTCTCCCAAAACACTGACATTCATTCATGTAATAAACAAAAAATGATAACGAAATGTTGGCCTCCATTCCTCTTCTCTCCCGTGTGTTACAGAGCGTGGACGACATAACGCATCCTGGCATGACTGCAGCGGACATCACGGACTTACCATTCGAGTCAAGTCAGACAGTCCATGACATCCCAATTTGCGTTATTGCACTTGTAGTGACCTGTTATTAACGTCAATGTCTTTTACTTGTCATTCGTCAAGTTATACGCCACTGTTCATCAAACTGCTCAACCACTCTGCAAACTTGAACCATGAAGTACTCAGACCATGCCAACCTAATCGAGACGGCCTTGGAGGCTTTAAAAAGTCAACAGTTGCGCCTCAAAGTGCAGCGCCGACGTATGGTGCGCTGGCGCCACCGACGAAAGGAAACGCTGGCTACCATCCGTGACGAGATACAGCGTCTGGAAAATGTCTTGGAGCAGCTCCTTTATAAGGCACAAACGACACTGCATCAGCTATCTCCAGAATCCACGAGTGTAGCCTTGTACCGAGTTACGATCGAGAGGGCGGCGCTGCATAGAGAAATTCTACAGCTGCAAGATGCGATTACCCGTCACCTCGAAATTGAAACCAAGCTAAAGCGCGAAACAGACCAGTTTAGACGCGAACTACATTAAGTGTCCAAGGTAAAGGCGACCTCGTGTCAACTCGCTTTAGACGGCGAAGGGTGGTGGGTGCACTTCCCGAATGGGGAGCCGCCATTCTCCTTCCATCCGATTCCCGAGGAAGAGTACCTGGACAAGTTGAAACAGCGCGAGGTTGAATTTACCGAGCGCCACCTATTCACCTCTTTCATCGGTAGCATGTTTGGCTGGTCGGTGGATTACGTGCCGCCGTTTCAACAAGCGTCGGGCACTACGATAGCGCATGCACGATTCTCAAAACGCCTTCGTTGCTCGCTTCCAGAAGCTTGCCAGACTTTAGAACGTCTCGACATCAGTCAGTGGCCAATAATGTTTCTCCTCGCAGTTGGGGGCTTGAGCAGTGCGGTGATTCCTACTGCCAACCACTTCAGAAGATTGTGAAGCAAGACGGTGTTGTGGTGTGCAACATTCCAGGCGACGTCTATCTTCGGTACATCGCTGCCGTGCAAAACAGGGTGTCAGTACTCCCAGATGGGAGACAGATGGCTAAGCACTGCATCATGATCGTGGACTCTGAAGCAAACGCACGCAGTCGAGAAGCGGCAGGATCGCAGAGTGACGTCAAGTGGGTTTTTCAAGGAGGAGAGAACTGCATATGGACAGAAGTGGATGAGAATACGGTAGATGTCGTGTATGATCAGTGGTCGGAGTGCCTGAGCGAGGCGCACGGGCGGGAACTTTATGTTGATTGGATTCGCTTCGTGCTTCGTATGGAGGAACACATTGCACCGACCCGTTTGCTTCAGAAATAGACAAAAAAGAGACGAGTAGACTCTTTCGGCGAGGTACCTTCAGAAAAATATACAATTTGGCATTTTCTTACTAGTTTCCCAGAGTGTCATTCATACAGATGTTCTCATATTCGTCCGGTAAGCCGACCAAGCCTAACGAAGCGTAGATTGAAGTAGTAGCCCAGCCAACGAACAAGAGCAGCGTCTAATGGGCTCTGCCAAATTGTCAAACACTTCATTCTACATTTCTCCTCTCTGTACCGGTACAGCCAGAATCCTTCCCCAAGGCCGAAGGTCAGGCGGAACATCTCCGCCTTATTAAACCCTTGCTCAATTCAACGTATACACTTCGTAAAATACCATTTTAAATAACACTCTATCGAATTCTATACATGTAAAATACCTTCCGTTGAATGAGTCCTTTGATAATTATACAGACACGAAAAAACTTTTCATAAGTTAAATTTTACCTATCAAAACTGGAAAAGAAAACAGCGCCGATTCGAAGATAAAAGTGTATGTCGCAGACGACCTAGTTGTCAATTCCGGTTATATTTAGGAGCGTGAAGTACAGGAATGGTGCCAGTTCACATCAACAGCGTTTATTACTGGTTAATATAGAAAGCGCTTCCATTTGATGTTGGCATGAACAGACAGGGAGTTGAAAACACCATCATAATGCCTAAAATATGCTATCTGATTGATTCGCGCTCAACTCGAAAATCCAGTAGAACCCACAATATTATGCTGCGTCTTTTAATCGAATGACATACTTCCGGGCCCCCGATTTGTTAACAAGCCCGCTATCTTCGAGAGCCCGGCTCCACTAAAATAAAAGCGGCTCAGTACTCAAATAGAGCTTGTTGATTGGCTACTCCAACTGATCCGGGCTCCCAACATTAATATAGAGCTCACGAAATACCGATGTTGGGCTCGGCTCGTCTCGTATGCTAAGCAAGCTCCGGCTTCAGTCTCTGGTGTCATTCTTGGCGCTCAGTGAATTCATGAATTAAATGTTACTCGATGGTAATCAAATGAAGAGGTCATCCGTTTCTTACGCTTTTTGTATGAGCCCTCCTATTGTTGCTAGAAGTTAAACGTGAGAAAATGTAGGGTTTGCTTCAGTAAATGATGCTTGCTTTTCTTTCTTACGTACTTTGCGATACCGGTACGATGAAACATGCGTATACGCATCCTCTAGCGTTTATTACTCACCGACGACTCCTCTCTCCCAAAACACTGACATTCATTCATGTAATAAGCAAAAAATGATAACGAAATGTTGGCCTCCATTCCTCTTCTCTCCCGTGTGTTACAGAACGTGGACGACATAACGCATCCTGGCATGACTGCAGTCGACATCACGGACTTACCATTCGAGTCAAGTGAGACAGTCCATGACATCCCAATTTGCGTTATTGCACTTGTAGTGACCTATTATTAACGTCAATGTCTTGTTTACTGTCAT
>NW_003303757.1:66656-67373 GCF_000142945.1 Phytophthora infestans T30-4
GATTACTAAACGTGTTCGCTCGCTTTGTCCTGCTTCGTCGTTTGTAGTATTATATGCGTAATTATTTTAGATGTCTAGCTCTCTACTAGCATATAGAATCGTTCGTGAAAAATGTAGCGGTCGCGGCCAGGGCTAGTGTAGCCACCGGTAGCTCTAGCTACATGAATTTTAGCTAAGCGAATACCACTACAAGGATCTTGCCTCGCGACGATTCTATCTCTCACTGAAACACGCACCGTATCCCTTCGTCGCTCAGTAAGAAAGTATATTAAAAAACACCTTTTGTCTTACAAGTATCAAGTATATTCTAATGCACATTAAAGTACCGGTCGGTGTGAGCAATGATGATGAGCTCATGACAGCTTTGATCGGGGCAGCATTGTCGGAACACGGAGGGCGTTGCATGAGATCAGGAAATCTTGACACGTCGTACACAAGGATTAGATAGCAAAGATCTCTTCGTTCATGAACAGTTAGGAAACCGCTTAAGAAGCGGACGCAACGAGGAGTTAGCAAACTTCTCACAGGAGAAGGATGCATACTACACTCCAGTTGGCTTACATAACACAGTCTTCATTCTTCCAAGCCAAACGCAAGTAGAGTGCCAACACTCTTGCGTGGCAAGAAAGTGCACAGATACGTGGGAGTGACTCGGCTGAAGACATAGTTGCGGTTATGCCCTCCACACTACTGCTCTCATACATCACTAAGCGGTTA
>NW_003303757.1:87127-89928 GCF_000142945.1 Phytophthora infestans T30-4
ATACATAGACGTCTCCATCTTGACGACGTCATTTTGGGATGGACGCGAGAGAGTTGACACCCGCCGATTCGCATCGACGAGCTCGCGTTCCATGAACTCTTGTGCTACAAGACGTTGCTGGTCGGGCGTCGCTGAGCTCAGCAGCGATGCGACGACAGCGTCTCCCGGACACCGCCACGAGGCGGCGAAGCGCTTCCCACTCCACGCGAGTGAGATGGGGGAATGCAGCATGCTCCAGGGTCGCCCTGGAGATCTGGACTTGGCTCATCGTAGACTTGGCCGTTGAAAGGACTACTAAAGTGCTACCAGGTGTAACGGGGAAAGAGATACCGTTACTAGCTTACACTATAGTGCGGAGGAAGCTCGCAATAATAAAACCAAGTCTTAGGTTTGTGTCAAATTCAACTCTGATTTATTTAGGACCAGGGCGGCTACCCCTGGCCTCGTGTGAAACACTCAAACACATGTCTCTATCTGATTGGTCAATATGTGAGTCTAGCTCCTCACTATCAACCAATCAGATGATGACACTTTGCAACACGCTACCCGTGTGCCACTTTACCTACTTATGTAGTAACTAAAGAAATATCTACCTACTTATGTAATTGGAGTTGGGCCCATTACATCACCCTCCTCTCTAAGTTGCGCTTACGCAACATAAGCGCACGGAACACATTTGAAGAAAACTCGAAAACCCAACGGAGCGAAGATGGCCGAGGACAACACGACGCAGTCAACGGGCGTTAGCACCAGCGCGACGCTGGTGACAGCAGCAATCATCGACGCACTAACGGCGGCGGTAACCCAGACAGCCGAGACACCGGCGGAGCCGACAGTCACGAGGATCAGTGCCGGAAGCACGCGGTCGCGCGTGATGGACGACGCCCTGGTTCCCTAGGACCTGTACGACTTGTCAGGAGCGGAGAATCCGGATACGCTAGACACTATGAAGAACCACTTTCGTCGCTTCCGCGCGACGCGGAAGAAATACATTGAAGGCGCTGATCGTGAGGGACTTCGTCGCTCTTGGTGTGCCTTCATCCGGCGATGGAACCGGATGTCGCGTGCTGGAGAAAGCTTTGTCGACTGGTTGGCGTATCGCGAGGAGATCCTCGCGGATCATTCGATTGGAGAGCTGCGCGTGAATGTCTGCAACAACGCGTGGGATTTGGATCGACTCTGCTTCGTGCACGTGAGAGAGGGGTGCGAGTCCTGTGGTACTTCAACCCGTCCGACTCAACGCGAATGGAGGGAACATCTCGCTGAGCGGCCACTCAGCGGCGAGGAGTCGGGATGGATCGGAAAGTACGAGCACACCCTGTCCAGTATGGATCAGGCGGCTAATCGCGGCGGCTCACGCCGGCGTTGCACGCGTCGGAGCGCGGCGGCGTTGTCGCCTCCTCGTGCGGGTCGTTCTCGTGGCCGTTCTCGATCTCGTTCGCGGTCTCCGCGGGGTGACCCGCAAAATTCTTCTTCTCAAGCAGCATGGTCTCATACTCGTGGACCACGTTCGGAACGTCGCGGAGAAGGTTGGCGCGGGGCTCCCACGTATTATGTTCTGGGGAATAACCGAGCCAACGTACCAAGTAGCGGCGCGCGGTCGGAACCGCGCGAGGAACACGACTACGGACGTTTCGTTGAGCGGTCGCGCTGTGGGGATCTTCGTGGTCAACGATACGCTCCACAATCCAGCGCGCATCACCCACCGAGTCAATTATCGGTGGTGGGCCTTCACGATGATACGGCGTACGCCCTGTACGTTCAGGGCGAGGTGGAGGCAGCTTCGAACCGCGCGTTGGACGCTCAGGCTGGGGCTGAGCACTCCGAGCTACTTACGAGCATGACTCGACGTACTTCAGTATATTCGAGCATCTCCACTCTCCCGCGTCACCCTAGGAGATCTTTCCCGCTCTGTACGAACCTATATTAATCGATATCGTCTCAAAGATGAGCTGCTGACGTACAGCATCAATAACGTCGATGTCCCACGTGTCGTTGTCCCTAACGCCCCGGTCTGCGGACACGAATTATCCATGCGTTTCGTGATGCCCCGCTGGGCGCTCATCTCGGTCGCGAGAATACGTTTGCCGCTGTGTCACGCGACTTTTATTGGCCCCACCTGTATAAATGGGTACGTAAGTGGGTGCGCACCTGCGAGATCTGCCAGTGCGTAAAACCTACTTCGTCGTCGCAGGCTCCCCTGCGGCCTCTACCAGTGGCCACCGAGGCCTGGCGCTCGGTGTCGATGGACTTCATCTTCGGGCTCCCACCCGATGCTAAAGGACGTTCAGGTGTCCTGGTGCTTGTCGACCGCTTCAGCAAGATGGTCCACCTGATTCCGGTGTCGGATTCGATCACCGCGGCAGATACTGCGGTGCACTTCATCAATGCGGTCTTCCGCCATCTTGGTCTTCCTAAAATCCAGCGTCTCCGACCGCGACCCGCGCTTCACGTCGGCCTTCTGGTCAAAGCTCGTGGTGTTACTGGGCTCGAGCTGTCCATGTCCACGGCAGCCCATTCAGAAACGGACGGCCGGACGGAGCGCGTAAATCGCGTCCTCGAAGACGTCCTTCGAAGATACGTGACGGACGTTCTCCAGCTGGAGCTCGTTTCTTGCTTCTGGCCGAGTTTGCCACTTGCAACGCGGTACACCGCGGCGGACTTGGGCTGGATGCCCTTCTTCATTTAGACACGCGCGACAACCCCGGTGTTCCCTGCTCCTCCTGTGTGGGGGGCCCCTCTCACCAGCCCCGGGGTCTCGCGCTCGAGGTGGCAATTGAAGCTGCTAAAAAGCCGTCCTA
>NW_003303757.1:92943-95439 GCF_000142945.1 Phytophthora infestans T30-4
AAAAATCTGACATATGGATACACACACACAATTACACGAATACATCGAATCGCGATCCGCGTGTGACTGGTCCCCTTTCCCCTCCCTTCTCTTAACTATTCATCTTCACTTTATGATCTTCCAGTTGCTCTCCTTTCGGCCGTTGAAAGGCCTCTTGCAAGTCCATATCGCGGATTCTACTGGCCTTACCTATATCAATGGTTGCGCCAAGTGGGTCCGCTCCTGCAAAACTTGTCAACGCGTTAAGCCGTCACCGTCATCGCAAGCTCCGCTGCGTTCTCTCCCTCTGGCGACAGAGGCGTGGCGCTCTGTGTCAATGGACTTCATATTCGGTCTCCCACCCGATACTGACGGTCGTACTGGTGTTCTGGTCTTCGTGGATCGCTTTAGCAAGATGTGCCATCTCGTTCCGGTTCCGGACTCAATCACCGCGGCCGATACCGCGGTGCTCTTCATCGACGCTGTCTTCCGACATCACGGCCTTCCTGAATCAATCGTCTCTGACCGCGATCCCCGATTCACATCGGCGTTCTGGACGAACCTCTTCGACCTCCTGGGCACCAAACTCCTCATGTCGACGGCGGCGCACCCGGAGACTGACGGGCAAACGGAACGCGTCAACCGCGTGCTAGAAGATGTTCTGCGCAGTTATGCCCCGTCCTTCGAGAACTGGAGTTCCTTCCTGCCTCTTGCGGAGTTTGCACTCAACAATGCCGAGCACGCGTCGACGGGATTGACTCCGTTTTTCGTCAACAACGCGCGTCATCCACGTGTCCCCGCACAACTTGCTGTGGGCCAACCCACGGCGACTGATGGCTTCACTCTGGAGGGGGAGGAATGTGATAACCCTGCCCAACCGGTTCCGATACTGGTTCAACCACCGGTTTCCGGTGAGACAACGGTTCTGCCGTCTACGAGTTCAGCTAATTCTGCAGTAGACATCAACGCGGTGACGCGTTTACAGTCGAAGAAGATCCTCGCACCCGCGCAATCCACGTCGTCGCCGTTAGTTGACTGGACACACCGAACGCTGATCGCTCCAGCACAGCCACACTCGACTGTGGCTAACTACGCGCTGAAACTTCCCAGCACGACCCGCTGACAAGGCAGCGGTATCCGACTTTGTCCTTCATCGCCAATCGGTTACCCGAATCGTCCGTGACGCCTACAACTCGCGGTTGACAAGCAGAAGGAAAACGCTGACAAACGTGGCCGCAAGAACACAAGTGCATTCAAGATTGGTGAGCGAGTATTACTCTCAACGGATGGAATTCGTACCTCTGCTATTACGAACCTAGGCGCGAGCAAACTCGCGCCGCGCTACATTGGGCCATTCAAAGTACTACGAGTTATGGGTGATGCCTACACGCTAGACATTCCTACGTCGCTACGACTACACCCGACGTTCTACGTCGGGCGACTTAAGAAGTATCTTCCCGCGATGATCCCGGAGGCGGAGCAGGAGCATGCGTTGAGCGGCCCTCGTGATGAGCCTGTCGAGCCAGCGTCCCATCTGTCCCAGTTCCCCGCTCGCGCGGAAGAGCTCTGTGGTGTAGCGGGATCAGCAAAATCTGCGAGATTGCCAGATCCAACTTACCAACTGCGCCCAGACACCGACTAACGGAGGGGGTCCCCCGATGATCCGTGTTCTGCTGAACTTTCCTCACCTTGTGTACCCGTCGGTAGGGCGGGATCTTGCTCTCTCGGTAACTTCCGAAGAGTTCAAGTGGTGAAGCTTGAGTGTCTTGGCGAGACGTGGGGATGGGGTGGAGCAGCAGTGGAAAATATTCACTCTGCGTCCGTGGATTGTTCCGTATCCTAAGCGAATATTCGAGCTTATGGATCCGGGGCCTAGATCGTGGATCTGGCCGTAGGGTTGCCTTGCGGGTGTGTTCCCTTGCCTTTGTAGTTTCCTTTGCGTCGTACTTGCCGCCTCCTGTGACGGGATCTTGAGAGTTGAGAACCTCTAGGGTGTAACCGACCAAGTAGTAAATTCGGTTAACCTGTCGGATCTGCACGTGTATAGGAAAGCTCACTAGGTTGTAGGATCTGGCCAATGTATTATCCAGTTATCGCTACCAAACACTAGATTCGCAATTCCTAACCTTCTCCGAGCTCGTACGGCCAATGTAGTTCCGGTTCTTGAGGGCGGGAAGGCACTTGTGTGTTACTGTGCAAATTGAGGACTGTATTGATATTTAAGCCTATACCTGCCTGGATTTCTACCTTCTATGTCTTTCATCTGCTAAATCCTTTACCAGGCTCGGCTGCATGTCCCTTCTTCCCTTGACCCATCATCCCAGCTGTGTTATCTTCAGATCCACCGGATCCATGACGTAATCATCATGGTCACCCTATTATGGGTACACTCATCCGGATCCAGGTCGCTTGGATCCACCTCACTGTAATTGTACACTCGCCGTGGATCCGAGCTCTCCAATCATCCAACATCATCGTGCAACCGTCTGTGATCTCCATTGTCCCACGAAAGTTGAA
>NW_003303757.1:95828-98803 GCF_000142945.1 Phytophthora infestans T30-4
GTGTTATTTTGTGGTGTCACGGCTGGTCTTTCGTCCGTGAGATCGTTAGCTACCGTAGTATCGTGCTGTGGGACTCGGTGAGCTCCGGCTCTACCCTAATGTCGTGTTCCCATGTGGGCAATTGTGTAGAAGTCCCTCTCCAGTTGTTGTGAATTCGAACGCGCTCAGCTTGTCTTGTTCGACCACAAAGAATATCTCCAATTTCTTCACCTCAAAACTTTCCGGCGATTCAGACAGCATCTTCAGCCATTGGTAAAAGAAATCGATGCGAAAAGAATGCTTGTGGGCACTCGTCACTTGGACCAAACGCACGTGCTGAGTACGTTTACACACCATGATAGCATCATATCACCTTGGTTCCATATTCCGGGCTTAATCCATACGGGGCGAGCACAAGAAAGCTCAGGTATTCCATCCGAAACCACAATAATTGATTGACTCCACGGGTCAAGCTTATTTCCTGCTGTATCGACAAGTTCAAGACCGCCATGTCGAAGACTTGAGAAGAACACCATCTCCAGCATCCATCCATTCAGTGCTGGGTTGGAATGGTCTCGTAGTGTCGACATGAACTTCTTTTTGATAGCCTCCGGACCGCATACCATACCAACTGTAGTAGCAGCATACTGACTGATCAACGGCGACACAGTACCTTCCCAATTCGGTCGCTTAAACATCGCGAAAAGCCGGTTGATGCAAAGCTGTGAGCGGTGCCCTTCTGAAGAGAGAGTCGCAGCACTTGAGGTGGATTCCACGGCTCGGCAAAGTCTGTTCTTGACGTCGGTGGTCGTATAGTCAAACATGTAGCGACATGATCCACCAGCATAGTAATACTTCAGCTCTACCATTTCGGCAGGAGACCTTGGTCCATATACGCCGCCTGGAGCATCCAACTTACTCGCCACGCACATAACAAAATCTCGTTCCTTAACCGCATCAAGGTACTCAGCCAATGTCCACGACCAGACATCAAATTCCATTGGACGCATCCGGATATCCGTTCCCTCTTGAACTTTGCCACGAGAGGCTACCGAGCATACAAATGCCAGCCGTCGCTTGACAAGATCTCTCGTCAACCATCGGTGACACTTGACTGTTAGCTCCCTGAAGAAGTCTGCAGCTGTCCAGCCATCAACAAGCAGTAGATGCTTCTTAGTGTCATCGACCAGCAAAACTTCGTCTACGTTTGCAATCTCAATGGCTCGAGTCTTTCTTTCTTCGCCAGCAAGACGCACGCAGTTCAGATCCATGTCCTTAGCCACGTGAATCCAAGTAACTATCCATTCACTTCTGTCCACAGTCGACGCGAATGCCATTGCAGTCGTTGACTTTCCCGTTCCAGGAGGGCCAAGGATCCAGCCCAAATGACCTTCGCTCGATACCTGATCGCGTAAGAACTCGAATTGGCGGTGGAATGTGGGCCTGCAGTAGAGCATCATGCGAGAGGGTAGGAGTCCGGACTCGTCCACATCTTCTTTCTCCAGCACAAAGTACTGTGAGTTCGGGTCGTAAACGTGTGATCCCCACCGAGTCGACCGCCACTCCAGACGCTGCTTCTTGTTGGCTGCTTCCGGAAGTTTCACCAGAACGTGGATTTCACCGTCTTCACCGGCGTCTTCGTTAGGGAAACCAAACGCCGTGCTGCGGACACGATAGCAAGAATCCATCTTGTTCTCCTTCTTCTTCATAATATTAATGATTCCAGTGGGGATCTCACCAGTCTCCAACATCGCCACGTCAGGATCGTCCGTCTTGAGCCAGCTGTCACCCTTCTTCGCGACGTATAGCAGTAGTTGGTCCGCAGGAAGTTTGTACATTTTCGCCTCCTTGATCATCTTCTTCAAGATTCCGACCTTCTTACACTCATCAATTTCCACCACGATAACGCTCCCGTCTCCGACCACCACGCATCCCAACGACTTCATCGCTTTTGGAAAGGGAAAAACTCTCTGGGTTTATTTAAATCTAGAGTACTATTTAGTTAAAAATATCAGTATCAGCTCTGGATATCAGAATATCTAAGTTTTAACCGCATCAACTTGGTCTTGATAAAAATATTAATTACTATTTTCATAATAATGTTTCAAAATAGTTTCCTGCTTAGGTGCGAATAAATAGCAAATTTGCGGCCGAAGCACACCGCGTTCACGCAGCCAAGTCGATGTCTTTCGTCTTTGAGAATAAGAGTTTGTGACGTACTCTTCCTCATTCTGATTGGTCGGTAAACCGAACCCAAGTGGGGAGGATGTAACGGCATACGGACCAAGTGTGCCCCAGGCTCCACGAAGTATGACTTGTCACTCTTTGGGATACCTGGTACGTGATACCAGGGACCAACGACATAGCTTCAAAATAGGTGACGCATAGTTTGTACGTTGGGCTCAAGCTTAGCCTACCTATAAATACTTTCAGTTTGCAGCTTACCTTTAGCTGGTTACTTCGCTTCTCTTTGGCAAAGGACCTGTCAGCTGCTGTTCACTGAGGGTTTGTGTAATGGGCCTCTCTCAAGTTACATATGTAGGTAGTTTTATAGGTTCTTTGTAGCGGCTCAAGCTACCGATCTCGTTCGCGTGGTCGTTCAAGTCGTCGGTCTTGATCATGTTCGCGTGGTCGCTCAAATCGTAAGATCTCGGTCTCGTTCACGTGGTCGACCAAGTCATCGGCCTCGATCACGTTCACGTGGTCATTTCGAGCTGTTCTTCTCGTTCGAGCTGACATGCGTCACATGATGGTTCGCAGCGAGCTTGGACTCTTCCCAACGTTGCATTTAACAGGTTGAAAAATTGAGACGGTGCAATCAGTAAATTCATTAAACAAATTCGATTTCTCTAATCGCATTCCTTCAACCGACAAAGTCTAACAACTGGAAGACTCGCTCGAGGGTAAGATCGACCAGATTTGACCAATTTTGGAATAATGGGCGCAACAAAATGTGAGATGATACAGAACTTGATGTCATAAATTTTTTGGCAGAA
>NW_003303757.1:100062-110426 GCF_000142945.1 Phytophthora infestans T30-4
GCGTCCGGACCAGCGTCGGATGAAAGCGCACCACGATTCCTGCAACGCGACATATGCGACTCCTTGCCAGGCTTCTGCCGCAGCCCGCGGAAGCGACGGAAGTGATCTTTCATCGTGTCCAGTGTGTCCGGAGCCCGCGCTCGGAGCTGGTCGTTTATCACGCGCGTGCCGCTTCGCTCTTGCTGTCGACGACGTCGCCGTCGTCGGCGTTCCCGTCCACTGCTGATCCATCGTGTTGCTTGTCAAGTTCTCCGCAAGTTGAGTTGTGGCGCTCCTGCACTTTGCAGGAGATGTCTCTGTCCCCGTTTCGCTCTGCCCGTTAGCCAAGTCCCCGTTCGCCATTCTCACGTAGATTGATTTTTTTCTTCGCCCGCTGCTTTTGTTGCGTAAGTGCAACCTTACGAGGGGGTAATGTAATTGGCCCCTCCATTACAAAAGTAGGTAGATTTCTTTACATTTGTAGGTGCATCGGCACACGACTTGAGTGTGCTGAAATTTTGTCATGCCATTGGCTAATATTTGGGGATCCAAACTAATTATTAGCCGATTGGACTATGACGTGTATTTGAGTGGCCAGGTTTGTGACCTTGGTCTTAAAATAAAGTCAGAGTTGATTTTTCCTTAAACTTAAGACTCAGTCGTCCTATTGCGAGCTTCCTCAACACTACAGTGTAAACAATTAACGGAGTAAATACCTGGCCTGTTACATACGCTATGAGACCACGATAGGGACGGCGCCACACGATGAGTCCAGTGATACTGAAACCAAGTACTTAGTCTGAAGGAAAATCAACTCTGTTTTTATTTAGGTCCAGGGCGGCTTGCCCTGACCACTCAAATACACGTTAAGTCCTTATTGGTTGATTACGGGTCTGGCTCCCCATATTTCAACCAATAAGGTGACGGCAGTTCAGCACACGCTACCTGCACCTACTTTTGTAATGCAAATCTACCTACTTATGTAATTGTGTGAACCACTACAAAGAACCTATAAAACTACCTACATATGTAACTTGGGAGGGCCCATTACATCACCCCCCCTATTAAGACAGCAATCACCTAACGTGGGTGCACTTCGGAGAACAATCGGGAAAAACTGGGAAATGGCGGAGAAGAAAACGCTTGAGAACTTGACGGGCGGGAGCTCCTGCGAAGCCCAGGAGCAGCACAATACAACTTGCGCGGACGAGAACAACATGGCGCAGCAGACGGGGGCGGCGAACCCAGGCAGGAAGCGGAACAACGCGGACGGCTCCAGCGTCGGCGACGACGCTGAACAGTGGGTGGACCGCTGATATCGCACCTGAGAGCGTGAGTCGACTTGGGGTTCGGCCCGGCGTAATGAACGAGGATATGAAGCCGTGGGCGCTGTACGACTTGTCCGGGGCGGTGACCCCGGACGCGTTGGACACCATGCAGGACCACTTTCGGCGCTTCAGGCGTCTCCGGAACAAAACACTCGACGGCGCGACGTACGAAGCTTTGCAGAGATCATGGTGCGCATTACTTCGGAACGGTGAAATGAGATACATGAGCTGGAGAAAAGTTTTCTTCGGGCTGGCTTGGGTATTCGGGAAACCCTTAACAAGCCGGAGCTTTCACTGGGTGATCTCCCGCCTGAAAGTCTGCGACGACGCTTGGACCGAAAGACCGTTTGTGCTATGTCAACGTACGCGAAGGTTGCAGTTCGTGTGACATCGGGCGACGCCCGACGCAAGCTGAGTGGGATCAGCATATTGTCGAGTATCCGCTCATGCCGACCGAACACGCTTGGATCGAGAAGTATAAGCGCTCACTCTCCGAGTTCACCCAAGCGGCTATTCGCGGCGGCTCGCGCCGACAGCGTTCGCGACGGAGCCCGTCTCCTGCGCATTCGACGTCTCGAAGGGCACGTAGTCGATCGCGTTCTCGATCGCCGCGAGGTCGCTCGCGGCCGCGTTTGACTCGAGGCTGGAGTCGTAGTCGTGGACGACATCAGGAACGTCACGAAGCAAGTTGGCGCGAGGCTCCCACGTATCATCAGCAGGTTGAAACCCGATCCATCGTACCTTATACTTCCGCGCGGCGGGAGCCGCGTGTTGAGCCGACGACTTGGTCGAGTGACGCACGCGGGGATGATCTTCGTGATCAACAATACGGTCCACAATCCAGCACGTATCTCCATTCGAGTAAACGATGGGCGGAGGACCGTCGCGGTGGAATTCGACGCGACCTGGTTGACCAGGACGACGTTGATCAGGCGCTCAACACTTCTCGGGACGCACAGGAGGAGGTCGAGCGGGCGGCTGTGAGCTCTCGGAACGCCGAGGCGACGGCGAGTAGTCTGCGGCAGTGAGATCGTGAACTCTTGCAGCGACTGCGTAGTCTGGAGGCGCAGGTGTTTGGCGGACCGAGGGGTGGAGCTCTTCCGCGCGAGCGGGGAACTGGGACAGATGGGACGCTGGCTCGACAGGCTCATCGCGAGGGCCGCTCAACGCATGCTCCTGCTCCGCCTCCGGGATCATCGCGGGAAGATACTTCTTAAGACGCCCGACGTAGAACGTCGGGTGTAGTCGTAGCGACGTAGGAATGTCTAGCGTGTAGGCATCACCCATAACTCGTAGTACTTTGAATGGCCCAATGTAGCGCGGCGCGAGTTTGCTCGCGCCTAGGTTCATAATAGCAGAGGTACGAATTCCATCCGTTGAGAGTAATACACGCTCACCAATCTTGAATGCACTTGTGTTCTTGCGGCCACGTTTGTCAGCGTTTTCCTTCTGCTTGTCAACCGCGAGTTGTAGCGCGTCACGGACGAATCGGGTAACCGATTGGCGATGAAGGACAAAGTCGGATACCGCTGCCTTGTCAGCGGGTCGCGCTGGGGTTTCGGCGCGTAGTTAGCCACAGTCGAGTGTGGCTGTGCTGGAGCGATCAGCGTTCGGTGTGTCCAGTCAACTAACGGCGACGACGTGGATTGCGCGGGTGCGAGGATCTTCTTCGACTGTAAACGCGTCACCGCGTTGATGTCTACTGCAGGAATAGCTGAACTCGTAGACGGCAGAACCGTTGTCTCACCGGAAACCGGTGGTTGAACCAGTATCGGAACCGGTTGGGCAGGGTTATCACATTCCTCCCCCTCCAGAGTGAAGCCATCAGTCGCCGTGGGTTGGCCCACAGCAAGTTGTGCGGGGACACGCGGATGACGCGCGTTGTTGACGAAAAACGGAGTCAATCCCGTCGACGCGTGCTCGGCATTGTTGAGCGCAAACTCCGCAAGAGGCAGGAAGGAACCTTAGTTCTCGAAGGACGGGGCATAACTGCGCAGAACATCTTCTAGCACGCGGTTGACGCGTTCCGTTTGCCCGTCCGTCTCCGGGTGCGCCGCCGTCGATATGAGGAGTTTGGTGCCCAGGAGGTCGAAGAGTTTCGTCCAGAACGCCGATGTGAATCGGGGATCGCGGTCAGAGACGATTGATTCAGGAAGCCCGTGATGTCGGAAGACAGCGTCGACGAAGAGCACCGCGGTATCGCCCGCGGTGATTGAGACCTGAATCGGAACGAGATGGCACATCTTGCTAAAGCGATCCACGAAGACCAGAACACCAGTACGATCGTCAGTGTCGGGTGGGAGACCGAATATGAAGTCCATTGACACAGAGCGCCACGCCTCTGTCGCCTGAGGGAGAGAACGCAGCGGAGCTTGCGATGACGGTGACGGCTTAACGCGTTGACAAGTTTCGCAGGAGCGGACCCACTTGCGCACCCACTTGTATAGGTGAGGCCAGTAGAAGTCGCGGTATACCGCTGCGAAAGTCTTCTCACGGCCCAAGTGGCCACACACTGGAGCGTCATGGAATTCGTGTATAATTCTTGCGCGTAGATCGGGGTCGTTGGGGACAACGACGCGAGGAGCATCGAATCGATCGATACTGTACATCAGTAGATCACCGTCAAGTTGGTATCTGTGAATCTGGTCGCGCGTGGAGCGGCTCAGTGTCTTTAGCGTGGCATCACTTGGTGTGCGAAGGTGTTCCAGGATACCGGCATATATCGAGTCATCTCGATACGCGGCAGAGATCTCTTCCCGCAGGGGAAGTATTGGAGATACCGCCGTCATCAGGTTCACACCTGCAGCCACACATGTGGCGCAGTCCAATTCGTCGTCGTCCGCGTCTTCAAGTGCCTGACGACCCACATCTCGGCGTGGATCGTAATCGGGGCGCCGAGATAGGGCATCCGCAAGGATGTTATTCTTGCCTGGCTTGTAGTGAACGACGAAGTTGTACTCGGAGAAGAATGACAGCCATCGTGCCATGCGCTGAGAGAAATGAGGGCTCTTCGTCGCTGTTCGCAGCGACGCGTGATCTGTGTAGATCGCGAATGTCTGCTCACCGAGTAAGTACACTCTGAATTTGATCAGTGCGTAGCGCATCGCAAGGAGTTCCTTGTCGTGAACCGGATAATTCTTCTCAGCGGGCTTCATCTGTCTGGATTGATAGCTCACGACGCGTTCGCGACCTTCGTCGTCGAACTGCATCAGTGCACAGCCGATGGCGAAGTCGCTCGCGTCGCAAACAACGTGGAATGGCTTTGCATCATCTGGAAGCGCCAGGATTGGGGCCTCCGCCAAGCTTTTCTTCACTGCATTAAAGGCTGACTGATGTTTGGGAGTCCACGACCACGTGATGTCTTTCTTCAGCAATGAAGACAATGGCTGGATCAGACCAGCATAATTTTTCGTGTACTTGTGGAGATAATTTGCGAGGCCAAGCCACTGACGCAATTCAGTCTGATTCTGCGGCGTGGGCCACGCACAAATGGACGAAACCTTCTCAGGATCCGCTCGGACACCATTTTTGCTCACATAACAGCCAAGCACCGGAATCTCCGGGGCACAGAAGATGCACTTCTTCAAGTTCGCGTACAGTTTATTTTCGCGCATGACTTGGAACACTTGTCTAAGTGATTTAAGTGAACTTCTGTGGCGCTGAGATCGCCCTCAGCGCGGCTGTGAACGAAGATGTCATCGAAGTAGCTCGGAGCGAAGTCGCGAAGTGGGCGCAGAACGTGGGAAACCATGCGATTGAATGTGGCTGGTGCGTTTTTCAGGCCCTGCGGCATGACAAGCCACTCCCACAGCATCCCGCTGGGAGTGCTCACCGCTGTGAGCGGGACGTCGCTGAGTCGCATCAAGATCTGATAGAAGCCATCGGTCAGGTCGATGGTGCTGAAAATATCACTGCGGCCCATGGTGTCAAGTACCATATCCTTCCGAGGGATCGGCGTTTGTGCTGGAATGGTGGCGTCGTTTAGCTTGTTAAAAGCGTGAACAATGCGCCAACCACCCGTGGCCTCCTTCACGCAGAACGTCGGACTCGAGTGTGGCGAGGTACTCTCGCGCACGTGACCCGCTTTGCGGCGGCTCTCGAAGAAGTCGTCAATGGCTTTAACCTGATCGCGTGGGAGGGGCCACTGTCGCGTCACACAGTACTTGGAACCCGGCGTGAGATCAATCCCATGGCGAATGCCTCTGTCAGCAGGGAGCTCAGCTGGAATCTTGTCGGGAAAAACATCCGCGAACTCGCGGACGGTGTCGTATACTGGATTGCCCGAGTCGCGGAGTGACTCCCACGACTGGGCAGCGAAGCGCTCTTCGCGCGCCGACTTCGGCTCAGCGTTCTTTGGACGAAGTGGAAGATTGTCGGTAGCGACCGTGTGGATCTCTTCCGCCGAGGCAGACTCGGTGATCAAGCAGACCTGCTCGATGTCTCCTGACTTCAGATCGCGCAGAAAATGCTTCCAGGAAAGACCCGGAAGGCGTGTGATGGAAGAAGCTTCGCGAGGTAGGCTCTCAATGTCAAGTGTGCGTGAGCGAACGACGCCTCCTTCCACGTGTTCCAGGACGTGTATGGACTCATTCACTGCGATATCGGCGGTGGGCTGACCACGTCGCCTAAGGCGGCGTCGCTTGGATTTCTTCTTGCGGCGTCTCGAACCGCTGCTCGAGGCAGAAGACTCGCTATCGCTGGACGAGGGATCACCCCCCTCTAGACACGGAGGGGCACCATTAACCGTGTCGGTAGTGCGCGGGAGCTCTCGATGCTCGACCGCGCCATCGACAGGCGAGAGCCCCTGCTCGATAGCCGTCGTAGCCGGTGGGAGTGTCAACTGCTCGACCACCGCTGTGGATGACGGGAGCTCCAACTGCTCGACCGCCGAATCGCGTTGCGGGAACCTCTGCTCAACCGCTAGAGTGTTTTGCGGGAACCCATGCTCAACCGCCTTGTTGTGTTGCGGGAACCCATGCTCGACCGCCGTGTTGCGTGACGGGAACCCATGCTCGACCGCCGTGTTGCGTGACGGGAACTCATGCTCGACCGCCTGCTCGGATTGCGGGAGCCCCTGCTCTACCGCCAAAGTGTTAACAGCCTCGCTTCGCAGCGAGGGGTTTTCGCGCAACAGCACTGTGCAAGACATACAGAGAGGGCCATCGCTCGCTCTCTGCTCAACCTGCATTGTGGACAACCGGTCCACGACCCTGACATGGGGCCAGTCCTTCTGGGCAACCAGGAGGTGAGTGAACACCTCACTCACATCGAAGCCAGAGCGGTGTTTAATCGACCGAGCCAACCAGTCAATCTCTGGTTGATATCGTGACAACCACGGGATACCCAAGATGCAGTCGAACGCGTAGTTCATCTCAATCATGAGGAAGTCATCGTTGCTGCGGAAGCCGTCGAATGTGTACGGCAACGTGATCTCGCGCCGCGCAACGCGGCGTGGCTTTCCGTCAGCAAGTTTGACGACGACCTGACCTCGACCATTACGGACTGCGACCTCTCTTGGAAGCATCAATAAGCACGATTCACGAAAGAAGTTATTCGACGCTCCTGAGTCAAGGAGTGCGCGAAGTGGTCGCCGGGCGCCGGCGACATGAAGACTGACGATGATCAGCCTCGAGTCGCCCGACGTGATGGTGGCATTAAAGTGTGCGTGGAGCACAGGAGAGCTAGAAGGTTGGAAAGCCACCAGGGGACCCGGACCTCCATTCCAGCCAGTAGGGCGCCCCGCACCTACTGGCCCTGACCGTTTTTTTACTGAACGGCAGGTGAGACTTCGGCGGTGTGCGCGAGTACCGGCGCTGGCGCGCGGCATTCCGCCGCGCGATGACCGATCTTCCGGCAGCGGAAGCAAGTAATCGGGCGATTAGGACGGCCGTTGGGCCCACGAGAAGTCGACTGATGGTGACTATTCGACGCGTCAATCGCGTCGATCTCCATGGGCTCGGGGGCTGACTCACGAGCTGCCGTAGACATCGCGCGCACGTAAGACGCCGCCACAACGTAGTCTTCGCGTAATGCGAGGGCGAATGCTTCCTCGAGAGAGGAAGGTTTCGCTCGGGTCAGGCAGTACCGTGTCATGCCTTCACGCATGCCGAATACGAATACATGGACCTGCGATGCTGTGTCAACCGGATTTGTCACGATGCATGACGCGAGGTGGCGAGTCTTTTGAACGTAGTCGCGCATAGTCATTTTACCTTGACGAAGGGCGAAGAACTCGGCACGCACGCGGGACTCGTCTTGAGGGGGCTCGAACGCGAGCCTGAGATCTTTCTGGAGAGACTCCAGATGGGGGAATGCGTCGTGATCAACGACAAGTTTACCGAGGGCCCATTCCTTGGCCTTCCCGGACAACCGGGACAATAAGAAATTGACCTTTGACCCTTGCGCTTCGATCATTCTCGAAGCAATCGCGATGTCGACCTCGCGAAACCACCGGTTCAGCGGGAGGCGATTCGCTCCTTCACCGGAGTAGGTAGACGTCTCTAGCTTCACGACATTGTGGTGTAGCGGGATCAGCAAAATCTGCGCGATTGCCAGATCCAACTTACCAACTGCGCCCAGACACCGACTAACGGAGGGGGTCCCCCGATGATCCGTGTTCTGCTGAACTTTCCTCACCTTGTGTACCCGTCGGTAGGGCGGGATCTGCTCTCTCGGTAACTTCCGAAGAGTTCAAGTGGTGAAGCTTGAGTGTCTTGGCGAGACGTGGGGATGGGGTGGAGCAGCAGTGGAAAATCTTCACTCTGCGTCCGTGGATGGTTCCGTATCCTAAGCGAATATTCGAGCTTATGGATCCGGGGCCTAGATCGTGGATCTGGCCGTAGGGTTGCCTTGCGGGTGTGTTCTCTTGCCTTTGTAGTTCCTTTGCGTTGTACTTGCCGCCTCCTGTGACGGGATCTTGAGAGTTGAGAGCCCCTAGGGTGTAACCGACCAAGTAGTAATTCGGTTAACCTGTCGGATCTGCACAAGTAAAGGAAAAGCTCACTAGGTTGTAGGATCTGGCCAATGTATTATCCAGTTATCACTACCAACACTAGATTCGCAATTCCCAACCTTCTCGGAGCTCGTACGGCCAATGTAGTTCCGGTTCTTGAGGGCAGGAAGGCACTTGCGTGTCACTGTGCAAATTGGAGTCTGTATTGATATTTAAGCCTATACCTGCCTGGGTTTCTACCTTCTATGTCTTTCATCTGCTAAATCCCTTACCAGGCTCGGCTGCATGTCCCTTCTTCCCTTGACCCATCATCCCAGCTGTGTTATCTTCAGATCCACCGGATATATGACGTAATCATCATGGTCACCCTATTATGGGTACACTCATCCGGATCCAGGTCGCTTGGATCCACCTCACTGTAATGGTACACTCGCCGTGGATCCGAACTCTCCAATCATCCAACATCATCTTGCAATCGTCTGTGATCTCCGTTGTCCTACGAAAGTTCGAGATCCACTGTATCCCTCATCCCTATACCCTGGATCCAGGTCCCTCCAGGCGGGATCCTCCCTCCTTGGATACGAACTCGGAAGTATGGGATCCGGGGTACCTCGCGGTGGATCGTGACTCTTCATTAGCCGTGGCTACTAGATCCACCGTCAGAGAGCACCGACCATCCTTCCTTCATAGGATCCGCACTCGATCCACTCTTGTATAGTATATCCCATATCCATCTTAGTGAATCCAGGTAAGGGTGGATCCGAGGTAAGTCTTGGTGGATCTTGCCTTCTCGTACATCGCTCATATCAGATCCATCGTCATTCCATACGGGGTGCCGCTCGCCATGGCTAATCCACCACAGGCAACTTGCACCCGTGCCAAACAACCCAAATCCTCTATAATCACTTGAAATTGTCACTGATTCGGGATAGTGACCCCGCGTCAGGACCATTCTCTTATTTCTGAGAAAGCACTTCACCACAATCGCCTCCTGTACGTGGTCGGCGCTGCACAACAGCGTCCACGACGTGCATCACCAGCATCCACAACCGCTTTCTCTCCTTCGCGACACATGTCTCCCGCCAAGCGTACCGGCCAATCGTCGGGCAAGGTCCCATCCACCACACCTCCGGCCAGTCCGTCTTCCATGTCGCCCACCGATCTGCGGGTTCTAGCCCAGGCTCTTTCCGATCAGGTGCAAACCCTGACGGCGGAGCTCCAGACGGCTCAAGATGCCCAAGACCAAGCTGCGTCTCTACACACTACCCAACTTCAGACCTTGCGGGCCCAAATCCATGACCAAGCGATGGAGATCCAGGGGTGGGAGCACCGTGCGGCCTCTCGGTCGCAGGACCTGCGACTCCTGTTGGCTGATCAGGCGGTCGAGATCCGCGACCTGACCGGACGGCTGGATCGCGCCTCCCGTCAACGAGACGTTATGCGAGATGACAACGACCATCTCCTTAGGGAGATGGCACTCGCCGGATCTGAGATCCACCAACTCCAATCCCGGATCCACGACCTCGAGCGGGATCTGGAGGATTCCCAGACTGCTAGGGCAGCTGCGGATGTGAGCTTGGACCGCCTCCGTGACGAGTTGCGTTTGACCCAGGAGGAGGTGGTGACCAACGACTATGTGGGATCCGCCCATGACGGATCCGCCTTAGGGTCGGCGCGTGGAGGGTCCCCCGCGCCAAATCCACCTCCCTCGTCGCCGGATGTGGCCCTGGCTCAACTCTCTGAGGAGTTGCAAGACACCAAGGAGTCGCTCGAGAGGGCGTCTGCCGGACGAGATTACGCGCTCGAAGAATTCGTGCGTATGACTCGATTGCGGGATGAGATCCAAACGAAACTGGCAGACAGCGAGCTCCAGCGGGACAAGGCGACTACCGAGTGGGCGGATGCCGAGCGTGCGCTAACGGAGCTGGAATCCAAGCTTCGCCGCATGAGTACGTGGATCCTCTTTTAGTCCTTGCTAGTAACTCCATATTCACTTGTTATTGTCAATCTAGGTGACAAATTGAAGAAAGCAGACGCGACCACCGCAAAACTCCAGGATCAACTTTCCGCAGCCCAAACTCAGCAGCAACAGCTGATCCTGGAGC
>NW_003303757.1:122800-126579 GCF_000142945.1 Phytophthora infestans T30-4
GGTGTGAGACTATAGACTCAGCTAGATATTTAGGTATGAGACTATAGTCTCATCTAAATAGAGCCACGAAAGATGCTCTTATTGAGATGCCTTTCGGTCCTTAAGATCGCAGTTTGGATATATCCACAAGCCAGAAGTCGAAGCTGCGTTTAACGAGCCTCCAGAAGGGCCCCGCGGTGAAGGGCCACCTTCGGACGATGTAGAGGATGCTACTAGTATATCGGGGAGGGGGGGCTAGAACCCGACATTGCCCAATTTCCAAAATGTGGGTGCTTTGCGCTCCCTAAGCTTGAGCGCTTCGATTTTGCCTTAATAGCCTATGTGGTGAGGCTATCAATCGCCTGAATGTCGAGGCAGGGATTGGCTAAGGAACATGCCGCACGCAATGGATCGCGGCGGTGACTGCCTGGAAGCCAGAGCGGCGGTCGCCCGGAAGCCGAGCCGGTGATCGCCTGGAAGCCGAGGCTCCAACGCAGAAAATGGGTTTTCTTCTATTTTTCTCCGGCACGTCCCGTAATCGCTAAACCCGTAAGAAAGCGCTTCAAAGAAAGCAAAGCTATCCACGCCTCGTCATCCCTGCCGACCTCCTCGCTTTAACCCGCCTAACTGGCGTGGCTCTTACCTACGCTACACGTTTAATGGTTGGTCAGCAAGGGCGAGAGGTCCAGGGACATCTATTACCGGAGCTGGCAGAAAACTACTACGGAACAAGTTCTGGGAGTACGGATTCACGAAAGGTGTTCGTCCTGGTATGCTTAACGGTCCTTAAGAGCGCACTTCGGATATATCCACAAGCCAGAAGTCGAAGCTGCGCTTAACGAGCCTCCAGAGGGGCCCCGCGGTGAAGGGCCACCTTTGGACGATGTAAAGGATGCTACTAGTATATCGGGGAGGGGGGGGCTAGAACCCGACATTGCCCAATTTCCAAAATGTGGGTGCTTTGCGCTCCCTAAGCTTGAGCGCTTCGATTTTGCCTTAATAGCCTATGTGGTGAGGCTATCAATCGCCTGAATGTCGAGGCAGTGATTGGCTGGGGAAATTGCTGCTCGCAATGGATCGCGGCGGTGATCGCCTGGAAGCCGAGGCTCCAACGCAGAAAATGGGTGTTCTTCTCTTTTTCTCCGGCGCGTCCCGTAATCGCTGAACCCGTAAGAAAGCGCTTCAAAGAAAGCAAAGCTATCCACGCCTCGTCATCCCTGCCGACCTCCTCGCTTAAACCCGTCTAACTGGCGTGGCTCTTACCTACGCTACACGTTTAATGGTTTGTCAGCAAGGGCGAGAGGTCCAGGGACATCTATTACCGGAGCTGGCAGAAAACTACTACGGAACAAGTTTTGGGACTACGGCGTCACGAAAGGTGTTCGTCCTGGTATGCTTAACGGTCCTTAATAGCGCACTTCGGATGTATCCACAAGCCAGAAGTCGAAGCTGCGCTTAACGAGCCTCCAGAGGGGCCCCGCGGTGAAGGGCCACCTTTGGACGATGTAGAGGATGCTACTAGTATATCGGGGAGGGGGGCTAGAACCCGACATTGCCCAATTTCCAAAATGTGGGTGCTTTACGCTCCCTAAGCTTGAGCGCTTCGATTTTGCCTTAATAGCCTATGTGGTGAGGCTATCAATCGCCTGAATGTCGAGGCAGGGATTGGCTAAGGAACATGCCGCACGCAATGGATCGCGGCGGTGATTGCCTGGAAGCCAGAGCGGCGGTCGCCTGGAAGCCGAGCCGGTGATCGCCTGGAAGCTGAGGCTCCAACGCAGAAAATGGGTGTTCTTCTCTTTTTCTCCGGCGCGTCCCGTAATCGCTGAACCCGTAAGAAAGCGCTTCAAAGAAAGCAAAGCTATCCACGCCTCGTCATCCCTGCCGACCTCCTCGCTTTAACCCGCCTAACCGGCGTGGCTCTTACTTACGCTACACGTTTAATGGTTGGTCAGCAAGGGCGAGAGGTCCAGGGACATCTATCACCGGATCTGGCAGAAAACTACTACGGAACAAGTTCTGGGAGTACGGATTCACGAAAGATGCTCTTCCTGGTATGCTTAACGGTCCTTAAGAGCGCACTTCGGATATATCCACAAGCCAGAAGTCGAAGCTGCGCTTAACGAGCCTCCAGAGGGGCCCCGCGGTGAAGGGCCACCTTTGGACGATGTAGAGGATGCTACTAGTATATCGGGGAGGGGGGGCTCGACCCGACATTGCCCAATTTCCAAAATGTGGGTGCTTTGCGCTCCCTAAGCTTGAGCGCTTCGATTTTGCCTTAATAGCCTATGTGGTGAGGCTATCAATCGCCTGAATGTCGAGGCAGGGATTGGCTAAGGAACATGCCGCACGCAATGGATCGCGGCGGTGATTGCCTGGAAGCCAGAGCGGCGGTCGCCTGGAAGCCGAGCCGGTGATCGCCTGGAAGCTGAGGCTCCAACGCAGAAAATGGGTGTTCTTCTCTTTTTCTCCGGCGCGTCCCGTAATCGCTGAACCCGTAAGAAAGCGCTTCAAAGAAAGCAAAGCTATCCACGCCTCGTCATCCCTGCCGACCTCCTCGCTTTAACCCGCCTAACCGGCGTGGCTCTTACTGCCGAAGACGGGTCCGTCGCGAACGCCGTCGGCGCGAGCCGCCGCGAATAGCCGCCTGGGTGAACTCGGAGAGTGAGCGCTTATACTTCTCGATCCAAGCGTGTTCGGTCGGCATGAGCGGATACTCGACAATATGCTGATCCCACTCAGCTTGCGTCGGGCGTCGCCCGATGTCACACGAGCTGCAACCTTCGCGTACGCTGACATAGCACAAACGGTCTTCGGTCCAAGCGTCGTTGCAGACTATCAGGCGCAGATCACCGAGTGAATGCTCGGCTTGTAGGGCTTAGCGATCACCGAGCCAGCCAACGACACTTTCTCCAGCCTCATGCATCCGATTCCACCGCCGGATGAATGCGCACCATGATCTCTGCAAAGCTTCATACGACGCGCCGTCGAGTGTTATATTCCGGAGACGCCTGAAGCGCCGAAAGTGGTCCTGCATGGTGTCCAGCGCGTCCGGGGTCACCGCCCCGGACAAGTCGTACAGCGCCCACGGCTTCATATCCTCGTTCATCACGCCGGGCCGAACCCCAAGTCGACTCACGCTCTCAGGTGCGATATCAGCGGTCCACCCACTGTTCAGCGTCGTCGCCGACGCTGGAGCCGTCCGCGTTGTTCCGCTTCCCGTCTGGTTCGCCGCCCCCGTCTGCTGCGCCATGTTGTTCTCGTCCGCGCAAGTTGTATTGTGCTGCTCCTGGGCTTCGCAGGAGCTCCCGCCTGTCAAGTTCTCAAGCGTTCTCTTCTCCGCCATTTCCCAGTTTTTCCCGATTGTTCTCCGAAGCGCACCCCCGTTAGGTGATTGCTGTCTTAAGGGGGGGGGTGATGTAATGGGCCCTCCCAAGTTACATATGTAGGTAGTTTTATAGGTTCTTTGTAGTGGTTCACACCATTACATAAGTAGATAAATTTGCATTACAAAAGTAGGTGCAGCAGCACACGAGTAGCGTGTGCTGAGCTGCCGTCACCTTTTTGGTTGAAATATGGGGAGCCAGACCCATAATCAACCAATAAGGAGTTGAGGTGTATTTGAGTGGTCAGGACAAGCCGCCCTGTTCAAAAATAAAAACAGAGTTTGTTTCCTTGAGACTAATTACTTGGTTTCAATATTGTGAGAATACAACGCCGCCGGGGCAATACGTCTAAGCAAGTAAGAAGCTCTTCGAACTAATTTCAGGCTTCGGTGCCGAAGTGTTCGAACGTAACGG
>NW_003303757.1:129679-132437 GCF_000142945.1 Phytophthora infestans T30-4
CAGGGATGACGAGGCGTGGATAGCTTGCTTTCTTTGAAGGACTTTCTTACCGGGTTTAGCGACTGCGGGACGTGCCTGGAGAAAAAATAGAAAGAACACCCATTTTCTGCGTTGGAGCCTCGGCTTTCAGGCGATCACCGGCTCGGGCTTCCAGGCGACCGCCGCTCTGTCTTCCAGGCAATCACCGCCGCGATCCCATTGCGTGCGGCGTGTTCCTTAGCCAATCCCTGCCTCGACATTCAGGCGATTGATGATAGCCTCACCACAAAGGCTATTAGGCAAAAATCAAAGCGCTCAAGCTTAGGGAGCGCAAAGCACCCACATTTTGGAAATTGGGAAAAGTCGGGTTCTAGCCCCCCCCTCCCCGATATACTAGTAGCATCCTCTACATCGTCCGAAGGTGGCCCTTCACCGCGGGGCCCCTCTGGAGGCTCGTTAAGCGCAGCTCTGACTTCTGGCTTGTGGATGTATACGAAGTGCGCTCTTAAGGACCGTTAAGCATACCAGGAAGAGCATCTTTCGTGGCTCCGTACTCCCAGAACTTGTTCCGTAGTAGTTTTCTGCCAGCTCCGGTAATAGATGTCCCTGGACCTCTCGCCCTTGCTGACAAACCATTAAACGTGTAGCGTAGGTAAGAGCCACGCCAGTTAGGCGGGTTAAAGCGAGGAGGTCGGCAGGGATGACGAGGCGTGGATAGCTTTGCTTTCTTTGAAGCGCTTTCTTACGGGTTCAGCGATTACGGGACGCGCCAGAGAAATATAGAAGAACACCCATTTTCTGCGTTGGAGCCTCGGCTTTCAGGCGATCACCGGCTCGGCTTCCGGGCGACCGCCGCTCTGGCTTCCAGGCGATCACCGCCGCGATCCATTGCGAGCAGCAATTTCCCCAGCCAATCCCTGCCTCGACATTCAGGCGATTGATGATAGCCTCACCACATAGGCTATTAAGGCAAAATCAAAGCGCTCAAGCTTAGGGAGCGCAAAGCACCCACATTTTGGAAATTGGGCAATGTCGGGTTCTAGCCCCCCCCTCCCCGATATACTAGTAGCATCCTCTACATCGTCCGAAGGTGGCCCTTCACCGCGGAGCCCCTCTGGAGGCTCGTTAAGCGCAGCTTCGACTTCTGGCTTGTGGATATATCCGAAGTGCGCTCTTAAGGACCGTTAAGCATACCAGGAAGAGCATCTTTCGTGAATCCGTACTCCCCGAACTTGTTCCGTAGTAGTTTTCTGCCAGCTCCGGTGATAGATGCTCCTGGACCTCTCGCCCTTGCGGACAAACCGTTAAACGTGTAGCTTAGATAAGAGCCACGCCAGTTAGGCGGGTTAAAGCGAGGAGGTCGGCAGGGATGACGAGGCGTGGATAGCTTTGCTTTCTTTGAAGCGCTTTCTTACGGGTTCAGCGATTACGGGACGTGCCGGAGAATAATAGAAGAACACCCATTTTCTGCGTTGGAGCCTCAGCTTCCAGGCGATCACCGGCTCGGCTTCCAGGCGACCGCCGCTCTGGCTTCCAGGCGATCACCGCCGCGATCCATTGCGAGCAGCAATTTCCCCAACCAATCCCTGCCTCGACATTCAGGCGATTGATGAGAGCCTCACCACATAGGCTATTAAGGCAAAATCGAAGCGCTCAAGCTTAGGGAGCGTAAAGCACCCACATTTTGGAAATTGGGCAATGTCGGGTTCTAGCCCCCCCTCCCCGATATACTAGTAGCATCCTCTACATCGTCCAAAGGTGGCCCTTCACCGCGGGGCCCCTCTGGAGGCTCGTTAAGCGCAGCTTCGACTTCTGGCTTGTGGATATATCCGAAGTGCGCTCTTAAGGACCGTTAAGCATACCAGGACGAACACCTTTCGTGAATCCGTACTCCCAGAACTTGTTCCGTAGTAGTTTTCTGCCAGCTCCGGTAATAGATGTCCCTGGACCTCTCGCCCTTGCTGACAAACCATTAAACGTGTAGCGTAGGTAGGCGCCACGCCGGTTAGGCGGATTAAAGCGAGGAGGTCGGCAGGGATGACGAGGCGTGGATAGCTTTGCTTTCTTTGAAGCGCTTTCTTACGGGCTCAGCGATTACGGGACGTGCCGGAGAATAATAGAAGAAAACCCATTTTCTGCGTTGGAGCCTCGGCTTCCAGGCGATCACCGGCTCGGCTTCCAGGCGACCGCCGCTCTGGCTTCCAGGCGATCACCGCCGCGATCCATTGCGAGCAGCGGTCTCCCCAGCCAATCACTGCCTCGACATTCAGGCGATTGATAGCCTCACCACATAGGCTATTAAGGCAAAATCGAAGCGCTCAAGCTTAGGGAGCGTAAAGCACCCACATTTTGGAAATTGGGCAATGTCGAGTTCTAGCCCCCCCCCTCCTCGATATACTAGTAGCATCCTCTACATCGTCCAAAGGTGGCCCTTCACCGCGGGGCCCCTCTGGAGGCTCGTTAAACGCAGCTTCGACTTCTGGCTTGTGGATATATCCGAAGTGCGATCTTAAGGACCGTTAAGCATCTCAATAAGAGCATCTTTCGTGGCTCCGTACTCCCAGAACTTGTCCCGTAGTAGTTTTCTGCCAGCTCCGGTAATAGATGTCCCTGGACCTCTCGCCCTTGCTGACAAACCGTTAAACGTGTAGCGTAGATAAGAGCCACACCAGTTAGACGGGTTGAAGCGAGGAGGTCGGTCGGGATGACGAGGCGTGAATAGCTTTGCTTTCTTTTAAGCGCTTTCAATACGGGTTCAGCGATTACGGGACGTGCCGGA
>NW_003303757.1:133414-268004 GCF_000142945.1 Phytophthora infestans T30-4
ATCGAAGCGCTCAAGCTTAGGGAGCGCAAAGCACCCACATTTTGGAAATTGGGCAATGTCGGGTTCTAGCCCCCCCTCCCCGATATACTAGTAGCATCCTTTACATCGTCCAAAGGTGGCCCTTCACCGCGGGGCCCATCGGGAGGCTCGTTAAACGCAGCTTCGACTTCAGGCTTGTGTATATATTCGAAGTGCGTTCTTGAGGACCGTTAAGTATACCAGGAAGAACATCTTTCGTGAATCCGTACTCCCAGAACTTGTTCCGTAGTAGTTTGCTGCCAGCTCCGGTGATAGATGTTTCTGAATCTCTCGCCCTTGCGTACAAACCATTAAACGTGTAGCGTAGGTAAGAGCCACGCCAGTTAGACGGGTTTAAGCGAGGAGGTCGGCAGGGATGACGAGGCGTGGATAGCTTTGCTTTCTTTGAAGCGCTTTCTTACGGGTTCAGCGATTACGGGACGCGCCGGAGAAAAAGAGAAGAACACCCATTTTCTGCGTTGGAGCCTCGGCTTCCAGGCGATCACCGCCGCGATCCATTGCGAGCAGCAATTTCCCCAGCCAATCACTGCCTCGACATTCAGGCGATTGATAGCCTCACCACATAGGCTATTAAGGCAAAATCGAAGCGCTCAAGCTTTGGGAGCGCAAAGCACCCACATTTTGGAAATTGGGCAATGTCGGGTTCTAGCCCCCCCCCTCCCCGATATACTAGTAGCATCCTTTACATCGTCCAAAGGTGGCCCTTCACCGCGGGGCCCATCGGGAGGCTCGTTAAGCGCAGCTTCGACTTCTGGCTTGTGGATATATCCGAAGTGCGCTCTTAAGGACCGTTAAGCATACCAGGAAGAACATCTTTCGTGGCTCCGTACTCCCAGAACTTGTCCCGTAGTAGTTTTCTGCCAGCTCCGGTAATAGATGTCCCTGGACCTCTCGCCCTTGCTGACAAACCATTAAACGTGTAGCGTAGGTAAGAGCCACGCCAGTTAGGCGGGTTAAAGCGAGGAGGTCGGCAGGGATGACGAGGCGTGGATAGCTTTGCTTTCTTTGAAGCGCTTTCTTACGGGTTCAGCGATTACGGGACGCGCCAGAGAAATATAGAAGAACACCCATTTTCTGCGTTGGAGCCTCGGCTTTCAGGCGATCACCGGCTCGGCTTCCGGGCGACCGCCGCTCTGGCTTCCAGGCGATCACCGCCGCGATCCATTGCGAGCAGCAATTTCCCCAGCCAATCCCTGCCTCGACATTCAGGCGATTGATGATAGCCTCACCACATAGGCTATTAAGGCAAAATCAAAGCGCTCAAGCTTAGGGAGCGCAAAGCACCCACATTTTGGAAATTGGGCAATGTCGGGTTCTAGCCCCCCCCTCCCCGATATACTAGTAGCATCCTCTACATCGTCCGAAGGTGGCCCTTCACCGCGGAGCCCCTCTGGAGGCTCGTTAAGCGCAGCTTCGACTTCTGGCTTGTGGATATATCCGAAGTGCGCTCTTAAGGACCGTTAAGCATACCAGGAAGAGCATCTTTCGTGAATCCGTACTCCCCGAACTTGTTCCGTAGTAGTTTTCTGCCAGCTCCGGTAATAGATGTCCCTGGACCTCTCGCCCTTGCTGACAAACCATTAAACGTGTAGCGTAGGTAAGCGCCACGCCGGTTAGGCGGGTTAAAGCGAGGAGGTCGGGCAGGGGATGACGAGGCGTGGATAGCTTTGCTTTCTTTTGAAGCGCTTTCTTACGGGTTCAGCGATTACGGGACGTGCCGGGAGAATAATAGAAGAAAACCCATTTTCTGCGTTTGGAGCCTCAGCTTTCAGGGCGATCACCGGGTTCGGCTTTCCAGGCAATCACCGCCGCGATCCATTGCGTGCGGCATGTTCCCCAGCCAATCACTGCCTCGACATTCAGGCGATTGATAGCCTCACCACATCGGCTATTAAGGCAAAATCGAAGCGCTCAAGCTTAGGGAGCGTAAAGCACCCACATTTTGGAAATTGGGCAATGTCGGGTTCTAGCCCCCCCCCTCCCCGATATACTAGTAGCATCCTTTACATCGTCCAAAGGTGGCCCTTCACCGCGGGGCCCATCGGGAGGCTCGTTAAGCGCAGCTTCGACTTCTGGCTTGTGGATATATCCGAAGTGCGCTCTTAAGGACCGTTAAGCATACCAGGAAGAACATCTTTCGTGGCTCCGTACTCCCAGAACTTGTCCCGTAGTAGTTTTCTACCAGCTCCGGTAATAGATGTCCCTGGACCTCTCGCCCTTGCTGACAAACCATTAAACGTGTAGCGTAGGTAAGCGCCACGCCGGTTAGGCGGGTTAAAGCGAGGAGGTCGGCAGGGATGACGAGGCGTGGATAGCTTTGCTTTCTTTGAAGCGCTTTCTTACGGGTTTAGCGATTACGGGACGTGCCGGAGAAAAATAGAAGAACACCCATTTTCTGCGTTGGAGCCTCGGCTTTCAGGCGATCACCGGCTCGGCTTCCAGGCGACCGCCGCTCTGGCTTCCAGGCAATCACCGCCGCGATCCATTGCGTGCGGCGTGTTCCTTAGCCAATCCCTGCCTCGACATTCAGGCGATGGATGATAGCCTCACCACAAAGGCTATTAAGGCAAAATCAAAGCGCTCAAGCTAAGAGAGCGCAAAGCACCCACATTTTGGAAATTGGGCAATGTCGGGTTCTAGCCCCCCCCTCCCCGATATACTAGTAGCATCCTCTACATCGTCCGAAGGTGGCCCTTCACCGCGGGGCCCCTCTGGAGGCTCGTTAAGCGCAGCTCTGACTTCTGGCTTGTGGATGTATACGAAGTGCGCTCTTAAGGACCGTTAAGCATACCAGGAAGAGCATCTTTCGTGGCTCCGTACTCCCAGAACTTGTTCCGTAGTAGTTTTCTGCCAGCTCCGGTGATAGATGTTCCTGGACCTCTCGCCCTTTCTGACAAACCATTAAACGTGTAGCGTAGGTAAGAGCCACGCCAGTTAGGCGGGTTAAAGCGAGGAGGTGGGATGACGAGGCGTGGATAGCTTTGCTTTCTTTGAAGCGCTTTCTTACGGGTTCAGCGATTAAGGGACGCACCAGAGAAATATAGAAGAACACTAATTTTCTGCGTTGGAGCGTCGGCTTCCAGGCGATCACCGGCTCGGCTTCCGGGCGACCGCCGCTCTGGCTTCCAGGCAATCACCGCCGCGATCCATTGCGTGCGGCATGTTCCCCAGCCAATCACTGCCTCGACATTCAGGCGATTGATAGCCTCACCACATCGGCTATTAAGGCAAAATCGAAGCGCTCAAGCTTAGGGAGCGTAAAGCACCCACATTTTGGAAATTGGGCAATGTCGGGTTCTAGCCCCCCCCTCCTCGATATACTAGTAGCATCCTCTACATCGTCCAAAGGTGGTCCTTCACCGCGGGGCCCCTCTGGAGGCTTGTTAAACGCAGCTTCGACTTCTGGCTTGTGGATATATCCGAAGTGCGATCTTAAGGACCGTTAAGCATCTCAATAAGAGCATCTTTCGTGAATCCGTACTCCCAGAACTTGTCCCGTAGTAGTTTTCTGCCAGCTCCGGTAATAGATGTCCCTGGACCTCTCGCCCTTGCTGACAAACCGTTAAACGTGTAGCGTAGATAAGAGCCACGCCAGTTAGACGGGTTGAAGCGAGGAGGTCGGTCGGGATGACGAGGCGTGAATAGCTTTGCTTTCTTTGAAGCGCTTTCGTACGGGTTTAGCGATTACGGGACGTGCCGGAGAAAAATAGAAGAACACCCATTTTCTGCATTGGGGCCTCGGCTTCCAGGCGATCACCGGCTCGGCTTCCGGGCGACCGCCGCTCTGGCTTTCAGGCAATCACCGCCGCGATCCATTGCGAGCAGCGGTCTCCCCAGCCAATCCCTGCCTCTACATTCAGGCGATTGATAGGCTCACCACATAGGCTATTAAGGCAAAATCGAAGCGCTCAAGCTTAGGGAGCGCAAAGCACCCACATTTTGGAAATTGGGCAATGTCGGGTTCTAGCCCCCCCCCTCCCCGATATACTAGTAGCATCCTTTACATCGTCCAAAGGTGGCCCTTCCCCGCGGGGCCCATCGGGAGGCTCGTTAAGCGCAGCTTCGACTTCTGGCTTGTGGATATATCCGAAGTGCGCTCTTAAGGACCGTTAAGCATCTCAATAAGAGCATCTTTCGTGGCTCCGTACTCCCAGAACTTGTTCCGTAGTAGTTTTCTGCCAGCTCCGGTAATAGATGTCCCTGGACCTCTCGCCCTTGCTGACAAACCGTTAAACGTGTAGCGTAGGTAAGCGCCACGCCGGTTAGGCGGGTTATAGCGAGGAGGTCGGCAGGGATGACGAGGCGTGAATAGCTTTGCTTTCTTTTAAGCGCTTTCTTACGGGTTCAGCGATTACGGGACGTGCCGGAGAAAAATAGAAGAACACCCATTTTCTGCATTGGGGCCTCGGCTTCCAGGCGATCACCGGCTCGGCTTCCGGGCGACCGCCGCTCTGGCTTCCAGGCAATCACCGCCGCGATCCATTGCGAGCAGCGGTCTCCCCAGCCAATCACTGCCTCGACATTCAGGCGATTGATAGCCTCACCACATAGGCTATTAAGGCAAAATCGAAGCGCTCAAGCTTAGGGAGCGTAAAGCACCCACATTTTGGAAATTGGGCAATGTCGGGTTCGAGCCCCCCCTCCCCGATATACTAGTAGCATCCTCTACATCGTCCAAAGGTGGCCCTTCACCGCGGGGCCCCTCTGGAGGCTCGTTAAGCGCAGCTTCGACTTCTGGCTTGTGGATGTATCCGAAGTGCGCTCTTAAGGACCGTTAAGCATACCAGGAAGAGCATCTTTCGTGAATCCGTACTTCCAGAACTTATTCCGTAGTAGTTTTCTGCCAGCTCCGGTAATAGATGTCCCTGGACCTCTCGCCCTTGCGGACAAACCGTTAAACATGTAGCATAGATAAGAGCCACGCCAGTTAGGCGGGTTAAAGCGAGGAGGTCGGCAGGGATGACGAGGCGTGGATAGCTTTGCTTTCTTTGAAGCGCTTTCATACGGGTTCAGCGATTACGGGACGCGCCGGAGAAATATAGAAGAACACTCATTTTCTGCGTTGGAGCGTCGGCTTCCAGGCGATCACCGGCTCGGCTTCCGGGCGACCGCCGCTCTGGCTTCCAGGCAATCACCGCCGCGATCCATTGCGAGCAGCGGTCTCCCCAGCCAATCACTGCCTCGACATTTAGGCGATTGATAGCCTCACCACATAGGCTATTAAGGCAAAATCGAAGCGCTCAAGCTTAGGGAGCGCAAAGCACCCACATTTTGGAAATTGGGAAAAGTCGGGTTCTAGCCCCCCCTCCCCGATATACTAGTAGCATCCTCTACATCGTCCAAAGGTGGCCGTTCACCGCGAGGCCCCTCTGGAGGCTCGTTAAGCGCAGCTTTGATTTCTGGCTTGTGGATGTATCCGAAGTGCGCTCTTAAGGACCGTTAAGCATACCAGGAAGAGCATCTTTCGTGAATCCGTACTCCCAGAACTTGTTCCGTAATAGATTGCGGCCAGCTCCGGTTATAGATGTCCCTGGCCCTCTCGCCCTAGCGAACAAACGATTAAACGTGTAGCGTAGATAAGCGCCACGCCAGTTAGGAAATTGGGCAATGTCGGGTTCTAGCCCCCTTCCCCTCCCCGATATACTAGTAGCGTCCTCTACATCGTCCGAAGGTGGCCCTTCACCGCGGAGCCCCTCTGGAGGCTCGTTAAACGCAGCTTCGACTTCTGGCTTGTGGATATATCCAAAGTGCGATCTTAAGGACCGTTAAGCAACTCAATAAGAGCATCTTTCGTGAATCCGTACTCCCAGAACTTGTCCCGTAGTAGTTTTCTGCCAGCTCCGGTAATAGATGTCCCTGGACCTCTCGCCCTTGCTGACAAACCATTAAACGTGTAGCGTAGGTAAGAGCCACGCCAGTTAGGCGGGTTAAAGCGAGGAGGTCGGCAGGGATGACGAGGCGTGGATAGCTTTGCTTTCTTTGAAGCGCTTTCATACGGGTTTAGCGATTACGGGACGTGCCGGAGAAAAATAGAAGAAAACCCATTTTCTGCATTGGGGCCTCGGCTTCCAGGCGATCACCGGCTCGGCTTCCGGGCGACCGCCGCTCTGGCTTCCAGGCAATCACCGCCGCGATCCATTGCGAGCAGCAATTTCCCCAGCCAATCCCTGCCTCGACATTCAGGCGATTGATGATAGCCTCACCACATAGGCTATTAAGGCAAAATCAAAGCGCTCAAGCTTAGGGAGCGCAAAGCACCCACATTTTGGAAATTGGGCAATGTCGGGTTCTAGCCCCCCCCTCCCCGATATACTAGTAGCATCCTCTACATCGTCCGAAGGTGGCCCTTCACCGCGGAGCCCTCTGGAGGCTCGTTAAACGCAGCTTCGACTTCTGGCTTGTGGATGTATCCCAAAGTGCGATCTTAAGGACCGTTAAGCAACTCAATAAGAGCGTCTTTCGTGAATCCGTACTCCCAGAACTTGTTCCGTAATAGATTGCGGCCAGCTCCGGTTATAGATGTCCCTGGCCCTCTCGCCCTAGCGAACAAACGATTAAACGTGTAGCGTAGATAAGCGCCACGCCAGTTAGGAAATTGGGCAATGTCGGGTTCTAGCCCCCTTCCCCTCCCCGATATACTAGTAGCGTCCTCTACATCGTCCGAAGGTGGCCCTTCACCGCGGAGCCCCTCTGGAGGCTCGTTAAACGCAGCTTCGACTTCTGGCTTGTGGATGTATCCGAAGTGCGCTCTTAAGGACCGTTAAGCATACCAGGAAGAACATCTTTCGTGAATCCGTACTCCCAGAACTTGTTCCGTAGTAGTTTTCTGCCAGCTCCGGTAATAGATGTCCCTGGACCTCTCGCCCTTGCTGACAAACCATTAAACGTGTAGCGTAGGTAAGAGCCACGCCAGTTAGGCGGGTTAAAGCGAGGAGGTCGGCAGGGATGACGAGGCGTGGATAGCTTTGCTTTCTTTGAAGCGCTTTCTTACGGGTTCAGCGATTAAGGGACGCGCCAGAGAAATATAGATAAACACTCATTTTCTGCGTTGGAGAGTCGGCTTCCAGGCGATCACCGGCTCGGCTTCCGGGCGACCGCCGCTCTGGCTTCCAGGCAATCACCGCCGCGATCCATTGCGTGCGGCATGTTCCTCAGCCAATCACTGCCTCGACATTCAGGCGATTGATAGCCTCACCACATACGCTATTAAGGCAAAATCGAAGCGCTCAAGCTGAGGAAGCGCAAAGCACCCACATTTTGGAAATTGGGCAATGTCGGGTTCTAGCCCCCCCTCCCCGATATACTAGTAGCATCCTCTACATCGTCCAAAGGTGGCCCTTCACCGCGGGGCCCATCGGGAGGCTCGTTAAGCGCAGCTTCGACTTCTGGCTTGTGGATATATCCGAAGTGCGCTCTTGAGGACCGTTAAGTATACCAGGAAGAACATCTTTCGTGAATCCGTACTCCCAGAACTTGTTCCGTAGTAGTTTTCTGCCAGCTCCGGTAATAGATGTCCCTGGACCTCTCGCCCTTGCTGACAAACCATTAAACGTGTAGCGTAGGTAAGCGCCACGCCGGTTAGGCGGGTTATAGCGAGGAGGTCGGCAGGGATGACGAGGCGTGGATAGCTTTGCTTTCTTTGAAGCGCTTTCTTACGGGCTCAGCGATTACGGGACGTGCCGGAGAATAATAGAAGAAGACCCATTTTCTGCGTTGGAGCCTCGGCTTCCAGGCGATCACCGGCTCGGCTTCCAGGCGACCGCCGCTCTGGCTTCCAGGCGATCACCGCCGCGATCCATTGCGAGCAGCAATTTCCTCAACCAATCGCTGCCTCGACATTCAGGCGATTGATGAGAGCCTCACCACATAGGCTATTAAGGCAAAATCGAAGCGCTCATTCTTAGGGAGCGTAAAGCACCCACATTTTAGATATGCGGCAATGTCGTGGTTCGAGCCCCCCCCTCGCCGATATACTAGTAGCATCTTCTACATCGTCCGAAGGTGGCCCTTCACCGCGGGGCCCCTCTGGAGACTCGTTAAACGCAGCTTCGACTTCTGGCTTGTGGATATATCCAAAGTGCGATCTTAAGGACCGTTAAGCATACCAGGAAAAGCATCTTTCGTGAATCCGTACTCCCAGAACTTGTTCCGTAATAGATTGCGGCCGGCTCCGGTAATGGATGTCCCTGGACCTCTCGCCCTAGCGAACAAACGATTAAACGTGTAGCGTAGATAAGCGCCACGCCAGTTAGGCGGGTTGAAGCGAGGAGGTCGGCCAGGATGACGAGGCGTGAATAGCTTTGCTTTCTTTGAAGCGCTTTCTTACGGGCTCAGAGATTCCGGGACGTGCCGGAGAAATATAGAAGAACACTCATTTTCTGCGTTGGAGCCTTGGCTTCCAGGCGATCACCGGCTCGGCTTCCGGGCGACCGCCGATATGTCTTCCAGGCGACCACCGCCGCCATCCATTGCGAGCAGCGGTCTCCCCAGCAAATCACTGCCTCGACATTCAGGCGATTGATAGCCTCACCACATAGGCTATTAAGGCAAAATCGAAGGGCTCAAGCTTAGGGAGCGTAAAGCACCCACATTTTGGAAATTGGGCAATGTCGGGTTCTAGCCCCCCCCCTTCTCCGATATACTAGTAGCATCCTCTACATCGTCCGAAGGTGGCCCTTCACCGCGGAGCCCCTCTGGAGGCTCGTTAAACGCAGCTTCGACTTCTGGCTTGTGGATATATCCAAAGTGCGATCTTAAGGACCGTTAAGCATACCAGGAAGGGCATCTTTCGTGAATCCGTACTCCCAGAACTTGCTCCGTAGTAGTTTTCTGCCCGCTCCGGTGATATATGTCTCTAAATCTCTCGCCCTTGCGGACAAACCATTAAACGTGTAGCTTAGATAAGAGCCACGCCAGTTAGGCGGGTTAAAGCGAGGAGGCCGGCCGGGATGACGAGGCGTGAATAGCTTTGCTTTCTTTGAAGCTTTTTCTTACGGGCTCAGCGATTACGGGACGTGCCGGAGAAAAAAAGAAGAACATCCATTTTCTGCGTTGGAGCCTCGGCTTCCAGGCGATCACCGGCTCGGCTTCCGGGCGATCACCGCCGCCATCCATTGCGAGCAGCCATATCCTCAGTTAATCCCTGCCTCGACATTCAGGCGATTGATAGCCTCGCCACATACGCTACTAAGGCAAAATCGAAGGGCTCAAGCTCAGGGAGCGTAAAGCACCCACATTTTGGAAATTGGGCAATGTCGGGTTCTAGCCCCCCCCTCCTCGATATACTAGTAGCATCCCCTACATCGTCCGAAGGTGGCCCTTCACCGCGGGGCCCCTCTGGAGGCTCGTTAAACGCAGCTTCGACTTCTGGCTTGTGGATATATCCGAAGTGCGCTCTTAAGGACCGTTAAGAATACCAGGAAGAGCATCTTTCGTGAATCCGTACTCCCAGAACTTGTTCCGTAACAGATTGCGGCCAGCTCCGGTAATAGATGTCCCTGGACCTCTCGCCCTTGCGGACAAACGATTAAACGTGTAGCGTAGATAAGCGCCACACCAGTTAGGCGGGTTGAAGCGAGGAGGAAGGCCAGGATGACGAGGCGTGAATAGCTTTGCTTTCTTTGAAGCGCTTTCTTACGGGTTCAGAGATTCCGGGACTTGCCGGAGAAAAAAAGAAGAAAACCCATTTTCTGCGTTGGAGCCTCGGCTTCCAGGCGATCACCGGCTCGGCTTCCAGGCGACCACCGCTATGTCTTCCAGGCGACCACCGCCGCGATACATTGCGAGCAGCCTTATCCCCAGCCAATAATGGCCTCGACATTCAGGCGATTGATAGCCTCGCCACATACGCTACTAAGGCAAAATCGAAGGACTCGAGCTGAGGGAGCGCAAAGCACCCATATTCTGGAAATTGGGCAATGTCGAGTTCTACCCCCCCCTTCGGCCATGCAAACTAACTGCCGTAGTGAAGATTGCAAGCAGGGCCTGCCGCGGACAGTATCGTCGTGTGAAGAGCTGAGTGGAGCTACTTGTACGTCATATCGAGGATATAGCTACAATATGTAAAAAAGCGGCAAGACCATCGACGGGAAAAATAAGGCGTTTTGAGATCTTACATACCGGTATTAGGTGCCTAAGAGGCATCGTATATCTGAGACGCAGAAATTAAGTTTTGCGTGCCGAAAAACACGACGCCAAAGAATAAAAAACAAAAGAAGAATCAATTGGGGTTTAGAGGCAAGTAGGCAAGGGTTCCAAGGCTAGAGCGATAGAGAGAAGGACGGCCATGAAAAGCACCAAATGTCAATAAGTAGTTGCTGTACTTAGTAGCTATTTTATCAGGAGGCAGTCTAAACGAACGGATATGCCTGCACCTGAAGCTTCCTGATTATTTTCCATTTTAAAATCCACAACTCATGTTAGCGTTAACCGAATAGACGCGATAAAGAAAATAAAGATAAGTCGGCTGCCTCGCAGACGACCTTAAGCCAGTTGCTATCTACGAATAGCTTTCTCAGTACAAGGTACCCTTATATACTTCAAGTGTTTTAGTTGATCCGGTTTGTTTCGGCTTCGACACGCATCACCATATTTCAAATTTTCCTTTTGATTTGGCGTCACCCCTAATGGTAACCCCTACTGTTTGCACTTCATTTATAAATCCCAGGATCAAGTATAAACCAATAATCTAGATTCAGTCTGTGGATTTCCATTGCTTGGATGTCACGATAAAACTGACGTATGCTTTCGGCAGCCGTCGGCTGCCACATACGCTTATTCAGAGTTATCGTGTGGTCGTTACTATTGCAGCGGAAGCTGGCCATGTAGCGTTTACCGTATAAGTTGGCATTTCTCCAGAATATTTCGGCTGGCTCTTTAAGCTTTCTCCAACGATTTGATCGTAATATTTCTGTCGTCGACAACCACAACGTTGGCCAGCGCTAATTATGCTTCAATATCTTGTTCCAGCATCGCCCGAACGGATGGGTTTCCGCCCTAGATGTAATCGGTATAGTGCAGCTAAGCAGACACACACAAGTCGCGGTTTTGCTCAGAATCTAAGGGAGTACAGAGCTCGTTGCAGAGCTTAGCAGCGATAATGTCTGCTCTTGCCGGGGACCCAGGTATTCTACGCAGCACAACCGAGCATTTATTCAGCTTTCAAGTGCTCCCAACGAAGTCGCCAGCATCGTTTTAGGACTGCTTCTTGTCATTGTATTTTTTTCTCTCGCTAGACTCTATCGACTTTAGTAATGCAACAATTTCTGGGTGCTACCCTTCGTGAGAGTCTATTTGGATGAGATTTTAGTGGAGTAATGCCACAATTTCTGGAAGGCCTACCCTTCGTGAGAGTCTATTTGGATGAGGTTCTAGTGCTAGCAAACTCATTTGATGAGCATTTGCAACATTTAAAAGTCGTTCTCCCAAGACTGCATGAAGTTGAAATAGTGGTCCATCCAGAAAAAAGCAACTTGTGAATGACTGAAGTAAAGTATCTCGGATTTTTAATAAGCTCACGAGGAAAAGACCCTCTTCAAAAGAAGGTGGATGCAATTTTGAACAAAGATTGACTGAGGAGCATACGAGATCCCCGTCAGTTTATTGAAATAACTAGCTATTACAAGGGTATCTGGAGAGGGAGATCAGAAACACTAGCTCCGCTTACAGCGCTAACGTCTAGCAAGCGACCCTTTCAGTGGACAGCAAAATTCGATAAACCCTTACCCTATGACCGTTTGCACTACAGTACTCTGTATTCTTTTCTTCAACTTCAAGAGCGCCGATTTTCATCATCGTCGCCGTGCACTATGGCTAAGCACAATCAGCCCCGGGGTTTAAGAATAACAGGCGCGCCAAAAACCGTAAACCTTGCCGATGCCAAGCGGCGCAGAACACAGCACAGCTCACCCATGGACACGGGTACCTCAATCTAAACACCATAAGTACGGCATTCAATATGCCAGCTAGCACCAGTGGCGACAACACAACCACCACCGCAAACACCAATGTCAACAACAGCGGAGGTGAAGGAGGCTTGAGGTGCGCTTCATGCGAAGATGAAAAGGGACAGAAAGGTCCACCGTCAGTGGGGAGGCGATTGAAAACGATCCGTTCACGCTTTCCGACCGCAGAAGGGATTTTTCACTAAAACACACTTGGTCGCTCGTAATGATGAAATGACGTTCGATTTTGTTAGACTGTCGAATAGCTGTCACTTTATCGCTTTCGCCAACCATCCAGAAGTATTGGAAGTCGTGAAAGGGTCCATTATTGCTGATTGTCAGACGAAGCTGAATGAAAACCGCATTGGGAAGTTGAACGGCGAACAAATGACGAGTGAAGATTAGGCAGAGAAGTTAACTCAAATTGAGACACTCCGTGGACAACAGCTTGCAAAAAAAGAAAAAGAATTTACGAGTGCTGGAAAACAAATGCGCTACTTCAGAGAGTCTGGTGCGAGGTCTACAAGACCAATTGACGGAACTTGAAGTGTACATCCACCAGTTGCGTGAAAGTAGCAATCTCGATCTTCTACAAGCGGACCGAGCCACCAATCTCAACCAGGTGCCGGCTCGTTTTGAAGACAGATTGCGGAAACATCAGGTGTTTCTGAGACTCATGGAAGCAAAATTAATGATGCGATCAACCCGTTTAGACGCCAAGCAATTAAATCTACTAATACAAACGAACGAGTTAGCAAAAAAGCGCTTTCGGTTCAACCATCATATCAAATTCAACGAGATACTGAAGCAACGTTGTTAGGACACGTTAACACAAGCGCGAGATGAGAAAGAAGTTTGGGAGCTCCACCAGCGAGCAGTTCGAAAAAAATTGGACCGCCTCGTCAAGGCACTGGACAAGAAGAAAGCCTAAAACGGGTACGCCGGTAGTTGCGGATTAAATACACCAGCTCAGAGTTGCTGAAGGATCCCGCCTTGCGGCACAAGCGGCTCTCGAAGACGCTAGATGCACTAAATCGCAACAGGCAAACAAGATTAAGCTGGTGCAAACCCAGCTTGTATCCAACATGGTATGTGGATCGATGAAGCATCAAATCGAGCTGTTTGCTTGGCAGAAAGCAGATCCAAACTACGGTAAGAACGGCACAAACCTCTCTTCCATTACCGCATTCTATTTTTACAGCTGATACTTTACACAAGGACGATGTATCAACCAGAAGAAAGTATTTTTTTGCGGTGTAAATGATGAAACATTTTGAGGGAAAGTCAAGTGTTGAGCGATGACGCGCTGTTCGATTTTGTGCAAATCCGCAGTAAGCGATGTCACGGCCAAGAGGATTCCACTGCTGCCTGCATCGAGCACGAGGCATTTCAGTATATGTGCCGCAGGATTTATGATATTTTGAGCTTCTTGCAGGTGAGTAAGCATGTTATTTCGCTATATAATTGATTTTTCATAACACAGTGATTATTGTAACTATCACAGCATTTCGCCTTGAAATAATGAAACAACGCGATAGTAATAGTGTACGTACTTCTTTTTAGGGGTTTTAAATCTTAAAGACAACTTAACGGCAAGTAAACATTTTAGTAGTCTTCGTTATTCTTCATGATATATATTTCTTTCTCACTTTCACCCCACATATACATGTAGCTACTTGTAAACGTTTTACACATTAAATCCATACATTGGTCGAATAGTTTTGCTTCTCAACCGTAAACGCTGGATATAAACCAGCTAGGACTACTAAGTAGATTAGTGGATTTCAACGGCTGTGCTAGCCATCGCCACTCGTCCGTGTACTTATAACCAGACAACCAAAGCCCCGTTTTTCGCCATCGACTTACGCAAATTAGGCGCCGTAGTCGGTTAAGGATTCTCGCTGTCACTTCTACCGATCAAGCAGACTTTTTGCCACATCAGACTCACGTGGGCAAGCACAAAGTAGATGCTCATGTGCGAAGCAGCACTGGGAGTATAGGTTTTGTCAACACGATTAGATGTAGAGCTGCATCGCTATCTTAGGCAATGGAAATTCTTGATGCGAACGAAATGGCATGAAGTTTTCTGCATCCAGACCGATATCGCTGAATCATGCTGATATTATTAATGCCTCGTTCATGGTAGCCACTCGTAACCTGGAGGCCAGCCGTATTTTTAAATTTGTCTACGTGAACTGCCATCAGATGGGTTTTCATGATAGATTGTTAATATTCACAGTTGGATGTGAGAAACGGAATAGTGCACGCGAAGGGAAGCGAGCTGCGAATTATCATTTCTGAGGAATGTGTATGGATGTTGTAAGGCTTTTCAATGACGAAAATCAGCACGGTCATTCTCAGCGCGGTAGAGGGACAATCGTATCATAGCAATTAAACGCAATATTTCGTTCACGAGTCAGGTTGAAAATTATTTAGAAATACCAGGCTTATTATCTCAGTAAGTGTCAGTCCTGATAAGCTGACTGCTCATAATAGAGCGACACGGAATCTCGGGGCTGGGGAGCCCTTTACGACGAACGAGAGGTGTCACAACAACTCCATCTTGGCAAGTTTCCCCTTCCGTTTTCGGTAGTATATGCAAATGCAGGGGCCCTCGCAAATCGATCCACCGTTATAACGGATGCATGACAATACTTTTGGATCCACTGTAGACCGGATCCGTTGTATTATGACCCACGCTCGTACTCGCAGCAACGCAAAGACGATTACGCGCATTCGACGTAATATCCATGGATATTTATTATATTTCAAAGCACGCTTGAAATCACCACCGCAACGCGACGCCAAGCTCTTTCCTGATAGATATGGCTACAGCAATTGCTGATCGAATAGTTGGTCATCTGTGTCGTCTAGGACTGACTCATACATCGCTTACGCAGCGACCCCCAGTCTAACGCATCCCAACGTGTTTTCCAGTCACTTCGGTTTCAAATAATATAAACCATTGTCCGTTTCCTCCGTTGCACATCTGCATAACGATGCACTTAGTGAGATGCCTATCGTAGTATAGGCACATTATGGCGATTTAAATTCTCATAAAGACTTGTCACGCAATGGTAACCCAACGAATTCCTCAAACGATCCGTAAACGAACAAATGCATTAGCAGTTACACACAAAAAACATGCCACTCGAATCCCGCACGCACTTTACAAATTCTATCCGCTGGTAATATTTACATATCTCTGACATCGTGGCGCGTTTTCTTCGCTCCCAACGGGAGCATATAACCAAGTGCCTGCATACTCGAAAATATTTTTCCTCGCAATGATCTCTTCGCAGCTATTAAAAATCGATGTCACTAAAATCTCACACCGTCTCCAAGACTACTTCCGCTGATACAAATGTAAACGCCTTCATAATTGCATGTTTTCTTCTATATGTATGTATAAACACTATCTTATCGTGCACTTTTTCTTCTGTATACATGTATAAACTTTATCCTCGTTCGTCATTATCTCCGCCCCTAGCATCGTCACCTGAGACTCGTTCAGGTATGCTTGAGACGGCAAAGGCATTTCCCGCCAGCAGCTATGATCCTTTTCGACATCGAAGCTATCCTACTCACGTGTTCTCTAACTCGATCGCCATACTCTCAGCAATCCTAGTCACCGGGCTTGCTCGTCGACAGCAACGCACTGACCGCGATTCCAGCAGCTTGACACCGATTCCAACAACCATTATCACGACTACGACGGTTACACCTGCTCAACGTGCTTGGCTCAGAATATTTCATCATGCCCGGCTTCCGTATCGGCCCAGCGAAGTCAGCCCCTTGCTTTTCCCTACCGATGCCAGCATTCTCACCAACAACGTGCCTCATGTCGGTGTAGGCTACGTCTTCAAGGACCCTCAACCGTGGCCACACAAGGTGTGTCATCTAGATAACAATCTACATTGCCTCTCGCTCCCTTCCAAACTACGGAGAGAGCATCCAGTTGTCACTACCCGTATTACTGTGTTCGAGGGTCTGCATTCCAGATAACGGGACCCAACTAAAAAGTGACTGTGCGAATGCCGGAATGAGCCTGTGCGGCAAAACAACAGGCTCCGTTGGACCGAGCTGTGACAACCGCTTCGAGTCCCACTACACCCTCGACTTTAGTAAAACCCGAGTCGGCCTCCGTTTCGTTTGCAGCTCTTCCATTCCAAAAGGCACTTTCAGCATCGAGTATCTGGGTAAAGTTATGTGGGAATATGATGCGGTGCAACGAGACAGCCGGCGCTATCAAGTAGAGAAGAAAACTCAAGTTTTTTGGTGCGGCGCCTCGACCTTTTTCATCGACGCGGTTGACTATGGTAGCGAAAGTCGATACATCAACCATTCGTGCAAAACTTATTGTGAGCTGTACGACTGGGAGTGGGCTAACACAGTCACACTAGGTATTTTCGCAGCAGAAGACATCCCATCGGTTCAGCGCTGACATTTTGTTACTGCGACAGCAATTTGGAGCTCCTCACTTGCCAATGCGGTGGTACAAACTATGTGCCAGACGCCGGATAACTGAATTAGGCTCCGTTTGGGCTAGGTTGTACATGGTAGCTCTAGTTAAAGGATATCCAGCGCCACTAAACCCCTTCCATTTGGCTGATTTGCCGAGTTTTAAATGCATATGCAGGATGATTTGACTTGGTGTTTGTATTCCTTTGCTTGTTGCAGAGGTGGGCTACAAACCGTCTGGAAATATAACCTGTGCAAAATGCATATTAAACGGCATAGTTTGCAGCTATTTCACGGATCTAAACTGCATTATTCATGATACTGAGGTGTTATAGATGCTAGCCACCCATTATATGGTCATGCACCGCCAAGCGCGTATAGACGTGCGACTAGTAATAGAGAAAGTAACTCGTAAGTTTTTGGGGGATTTACAAAACTTCATACGATTAGGAAAAAAAAATGATTTCATAGCAGCCCGTCGCGATCGAACGATGTGTGGCCTTTGTCAATACGGAAGTCAAGTCTTCATAACATCGGGAGAGGGTACCCCGGCTCTGAAATTCTAACGCAAGAAAAGAAGTCTCCATATTGGGCTGCATTCGGATGCCATTGCCGCATCCCACAACACCTTGCCAGGGCTAGTACATGGCAGCAACGCGTCAAAAGAAATACGTAATTGAAAGCGTGCGTATTCAACCCGTATATGCACTTCGAAATGCGGAGTATCAATCCATTTCATGTCTTTGTCGTTCCAGAGCTCTTTCGTCACTCGCGGCGATAATAGGACGCTTTCGAGTACACCGGTCCTGGCCTGATGGACGCAGCTTTCCATTCTTCCTCTCCTTGTACCACACGTCAAAACAAGTCATCATTACGCGGCGGTTGCTTGTCTTTGTCGCAAGCACAGGTAAATGCACCCCTTGGCATCACAAACAAAGAAGTAGTATGCCGTTGTGCGTCTTCGTATCCTCGTTATTGAGCAGACTTTACATGCTCGTTGTCGACGATTGGGCTGAGTATCCACATTTTGCTACTCGTCTACTAGCGGTGATCAGTACCATCTTGCCAAGCAGCTTGTACATCAGAAGCTTTTATTGCTTCTCCAAACGTATTGCCCTCAACTACTTTCGACTCCTGTAGCAGGATTAGCTGCAAACGTAGTTTCTTGAAGAGCGGGACGTGCGTCAGAGGTTTCGATGACTTAAACTTGTGGAAAGCTTTGTGTATGATATATCAATTTACTATAGTCGTGTCAATCAACCCGAGTACGAGACCTATGTAGTGCTTGCGAAATACGATCGATGCAGTGGATAGCTCTACAAGCGCAGCTGGTCAAGCATATCGACGCCCCCCATAAAGCGGTGATAGTCTTTGATAGCCCTGGGGGTGATGACCTCGTTCTGCTCGCCACTTTTGTCTCTCCTTACTACGCTATCAAGTTCAGCACTGCCACCAGTAGCCACTTAATATATACGGCTTAGAATCCATCCACCAAATAGTTTTGAGTCCCGGGGCCTTTGTTGAATCCACAACCTTGCATACCTCTCGACATTCTAAGGTCTCGACTTCGACTTGCTCACTACTTATTGCAGTACCCAACGCGATTAGTCATGATTGTGCCAACACAAAAGAATTTCATAAGTAGCAGCCGGATAGTGAGGGCTCCCGACGTGTAGAAATGATCAATAATGAAGAGACGCTTGCCAGCGCCAGCAGGTTAATTTCCAAGAGCAGCTCGCAGATTGCGAGCAACTGCCGCAGGGCCCTCTTTCTTTTCATGTTTGTGCTGATCGTTTGAGGTTGCTTCTTTTCACAATACACTGCGAACCTGCATATATATATGAAAAGAAAGTTGCATAAGTCATCTGAGCTATGCAGCATAAGAAAAGTAAAGATTTCAATTAGTTGCCTGATGCAGTACGCTGTCTGTGTGCAGCGCAACATGAAGAGTTCGTGCCCCATTGGTGCGGTTTTGCCTTCATGTGCATCTTGTTCAGGCTGCTTTAAGAGGATGGCCTTGTCAAAGAAGAGTTCAGCAGGCGGGATATACCCTTCTCGAAACGTTTTCTGCAGGACCTCCACAATTTTCCTTATCTTCCAAGCTCGGTCCTTAACGGCACGCGGATTATCGTTGATATTGAAGTGCGGCTAGCGGCAGATTTCCATAAATCGGCCTCGCGACATCACAGAACCAAGGCATTCCACCCTCTGTGGTAGTTTTTCAATGACCTGCTAGCTCCTAACGATTTGGGGTGATAGTCCGAGCCATCAACATTCCGACAAAGCGGCACAGCTCACGACGTTTGATTGGAGCGACACCTAGTACACCCTGGTAAATGTCACGCCTTATTTTCTTCTTGAAGCTTAGGTTTGCACGACACCTCTTCTAGTGACGCTGATAAGCAGAGTCGGCACGCGCGGACAGCATGTCGCGCTGGTACTTGTTTGAGTAGACTCCGATATGCCAATATGTTGTCATAGTGTCACTGGCATGAAGAAGAAAAGGAAAGCCATTGGAGAGTCACCGCGAAGCAACGCATCCGACGTAGAGCCTGAATAGTCATTCAGCAAGCCAGGATAACTTCCAGTATTCTCGACTGGAATTTAGGGCTTTTGCGGCTCTTCGAAGACATCTGGTTCTTCAACGGATCCCCACCCCGCTGTAGCGAAGTTTTTCAAAGCTTCATTATTAAGGTAACCAGCCAGAACCGCATCTAACCCTCTAAACTCGCTCACAAATTCCTCTGTCAGCAAAAGGTTCACCACATCTTGCTCTTCGTCCTGTTCACTTTCGTCAATACCACTAGTAACTGAAGACGAGCCGTCAAGATTAAACTCCACTTCGATCACCACGTAGTCCTCGGCAGCTTTGTCCCCAGAATCCAGAGCTCCATAGTCCTCGATATTTTGGCACGCCATCGAATCATTCAGGTTGTCATCCGTATCAGCAAGAACGTCTAAGGCATGGACACAACACAAAATTAGCTTATTTTTCTTCTTTAGGTTTCGATAACGTGCTTTTGCACAATCAATATACTGCATATGCGGCTAACCTGCAGTTTCGTTTACCGATTGCTAGCAGTACCATCGGATTCACCAAAGGACCAGCGCTCCCCTCCCCACTACTCGACGTATCTGTAGGCGGATCGCATTTATCATCATCGGAATCATCGTTGGCATCTACTTGTCCCGTGCATTAACCGTTAGACTGCATTTTGACGACTTCATCTGCACTAGAATGTACCCGTTTGGCTAGATGAACCCGTTTGGCTGGATGAATCTTCACCATCGGAGTCAGGCGGCACGCGAGCTGCTGAAAACAGAATAGTGAATACAATTACGCTACATACCATAACGTGCATTTGTAGTATACTCACATCGTCGACAAGAACGGTGTTTTGGAGGGAGAAGGGGGGGGTGCTTTCCTGGTTTCCGGGGTCGTGTAGTGGTCGACGTCGAGCGCTGTATCGGTGTACCGGATTGGATGAACGAAGGCTGAGTCAAAACAGACTGAGACGCTGTGGACTGGGGTGCAGCAGACTGGTAAGACGCATTCTGAAGAACCGAGGCCTGGGGCCGGCTTAAAGCAGGCTGGAATGACACACGCGGAGGCGAGGCACGGTGGGGCGCAGTAGGGGTGATTTTGGACTGGACTGTCGAGGAGTGTGTCCCTCCCGTGTTTGCAGGACGGCGTGATTCTTGACATGAATCAGAATAGGCAATACTTATGCACTTTTACTTCTCATCAACATGTAGCATCGAACTTACCCGCAGCGAAATACCCCACCAGTTCTTCCGCGTTCAAAACGTAAGTGACTTCTTTTGTGCCGTCTGGGCTTCCACCCTGACGCACGTACTTCCATTTGCTGTCCAGTTGAGCCAAATTACGACTTGGGGGATGGACAAAAACCATCCGTCCTTCTTCACCTCACGGCACGCCACTCGAAATGGCACAGCTTCGTGGCTCACCTCCCCGTGGATAGCAACCATCGCGTGGTATCCTTTCAGCTTCTCTCCCCGCGGCGCAAAGTCTCGAATGAGTGGATGGCTGGGCAGGGGGAAACGGTACCTGCATAACATAATAGTAGTCTGATGTGTACTACGTAACCCTTCCTTCCTTTATCTCTACTTTGAAAATTATTAACTGCATCGTCGCTTGCTATGAGTACTGTCTACAACGGTGCATGCGCATAGCGTGGACGCACATAGGTTTATATTTATATTAATGTTTGTAAATATCGTGATTAGCAATAAAAAAAAGGGAATGCAAACTTAAAAATATTTTTTATATCCTGCATTATGCAGGCTAATCGTTTTGCCTATAGTGCATTGTACAGGCCTCCGCTATGAAGAGGTTAACCCCTTTAGCAGACTTCGTGTGAAGTAAGCATTTAACAAGCTCTATATGTGGGATGAATGTGAGATACGAGTAAGACCAAATACATTGTGAAGCTCTAAATGTGGGATGAAAATGGGATACCAGTAAGACCTAGCATATTGGGAAGAATAGCGAAGTCAAGTAAAGTACTTCGGTTGTTCTTTATCGCATTTTTTTTATTTCGATCAGCGCATTACTGATCCTGCCAAGTGTCTGTCTCCTATCGACTTGTGCCTGTCGCTTATCAACTCGTGCTAGCGTCTCCTGTAAAAATATTGATCGAGCCTCATCTTCGAAACAATCAGATCATTGACCAACAACGCCTCTGTGCTTGTCGACGCTGTGGTATCACACATAAAACATAGAAACATTTAAAACGCTAGAGAGGTACCAATAGTGTACTATTTGAAGTTTGTAGCCCAAGTTGAGCTTCGGAAAGACTTTTATAGTGAATACGAATGATCTCGTCATAGCAAGTTGCACCGCAATAGTCATATTTAGTGTTGTTAGATCATTGGACAAAAGGTAGTACATTGTTACCTCTAACAAAGTCATAGTGGATACTTAAGCATTTTTCGCGCAAATCATTGTATTGTATCACTGCATTTACCTTCAATTCTTAGATGACATTGATTCAGTGTGTGTTGCCTGCTGAACTTAAAGGAGAAAGTAGCGGTTTCCACAACAAATGAGGGGCAACTTCAACTTTATTAGTAGAACGCTTAATCGCTAGACCATCAGCTCGACTAGAGCAGGGGACGAGGAGAGGCGGGTCTTCGCTGGATGTCTTGCTGTAGGAGCTCATTCTCGAGTGCAAATTGACAGGCGAGGATGACTGGCGAGTGGAGCTCCGGTAGATTGAGCAAACTGAAGTGGAAAACACAATTTCTCCCGCACGCCTTACAGGCTTTGCGGTCAAAACATACCTTTTCACAACAAATGAGGGGCAACTTCAACTTCATTAGTAGAACGCTTAATCGCTAGACCATCAGCTCGACTAGAGCAGGGGATGAGGAGAGCTGCGCCCCCAATTTGATGGTCGTGCTTTCTGCGTTCACTAACGGAGGGTTGAGTCGCCCTTCGGGCCCTTTACCATCTTGAACGCTAGCTTGGAAACCGATTCACTATAGAGGTGTGTGTAGGACTTGAATGCATCGGACTTCCATCGGCCATGAAACTGGATGGTCATGGCGTCCGTTCCAGCTCGGTACATGTGCGTTGCGCCACCAGATCGAAGAGAGTGCGAGCTGTAGGAGCTAGCATCTTCGCCAATTCTTGATGCCGCCTTTTTGATTGTGTTCGACACATCGGCCGTAGACACGCAGGCGGGTAAACCCGAGCTGTCAAGGAACACGGCAGCCGGGATGTTTCCGGGAGATCCCCTCGCGCTCGTAGAAGTAGCATTGCTCCAAGCACTGGGCAGACGTATTCGTGGCCGGAACGTTCAAGCATCCGCGTTGTTAGTGGCCCGTTCTGGTTGGTTTTGGATCCTCGTAGCCGAATCGTGACGGAATGCGCTTCTGCTGGGTTACTTGTGTCGAAACCGTGGATGTCTGCTACCGAAATAAATCCGAGCCATTTGAAGGTAGTTCGTGTGATCGCTGCAATCTCGGATCTCCCCAGTAAGAAGAAGAAGGACATACACAGGACCCCCCCACAGAGCTTGAGCCGCAGCGTCGTCGAGCTGTAACGAGTTAAAGCATGCCTCCAGAAGATGAATTGAAACGGGGGCCTTACGCTGACGGAAGGGGTCGATGCGGCGGATGCCTTTGAGCAGCATGCTGATATGTGGGTGGCCGATTGGAAAGTCATGACCTTCGGCCGCGAAGAAGTGCTTAATCCCATGAAGAGTGGAGAGGATGGTGGAGCTCTGAATCGGTTTTCCAGACCCATAACCATGCTGGAATCCATCAACCACGAAAATAGAGATGATGCGTACTTGGTCGCTGACGTGCAGGTGCGTGAGTCGGGGATGGATACCTCGTCGAGCGGTCCAATTGGTCCATTTCGTCATGGCAGCGGCGTACTTGAAGAACGTGGAGTCGGCAACGGAGTGAGCTCGGCGATACGTAGCCAAAGCTTGGTCAGATCCTCGGAAGTAATGGTTGGTGATATCTGTGCCCGTGGGTATCGGGATGCCAGCTTGGTTTGCCATGCCACCGCGGACGTGTTGACGATCCGGAAATGGATGTGCAGCGGCCGGGGCATCGTGGTTGTTTGCTGGGCCCAGCGCTCCCCCCACGCATGAACGGCGAAAGCACACGAGAGGAGCTCGCGGAAGTTGATATCGAAGCCATTGCCGCCCGACGACTTGAACTCAGACACTAGGTGCGCCTCGGCGGGGCTGAATTGATACGTGAGGGCGGAACGAAAGGTTACATCCAGCGCACAGAGACCAAAATCGGATGCATCCGTTTCAACGGTGATGTCAGAGCAGGGTAAGGCGTGGAAATACTCCATGGCAACGCCGTTCAAACGGGGGGAGTGTAGTATGAGCCACCACTTGAGATCAGACTTCATTTCTGCCGAGATGGATACCGATTGGAAACGATGGAGCCGGGCCATACGGACGCGTAGCCGTTGGAGAAAAGGTTTGGCTGGCCGGATGCACGTTGCCACGTGACGGAGGCTGCCAAGGAGGGAGCGATACGACGGCCGAGAGAGTTGCGCAGAGTGAAACGCCGAGGCCACAAGCCGACGCGCTTTAGCAAGTTTGGAATCTGGCATTGATACGATTCTGGCGGCGCAGTCAAATCTCAGTCCGAGGACCTTTTGGCTGCTGGGCCAGTTGGTGAACTTGTCTTCGTTATCAGCGGTCGCGCCCAAAATTGCTGTCATTGCGTAGCGCAGCGATCGCTCGGCGTCGCTGCAATTGGAGCCGACGTCTGCGGCGACGTTAACGTGGTCATCGACCCAGTGGTAGTTAAAGAAACCCGTCGGGTTGGCTTTGTTTGTGTGTGCACCATGTACATACGAAATTGCTCCACCCACAATTTCGTAGGAACCAGGGGACCCGGTCCATCCAAACGGGGCACAGAGCTTGATTATCAGCGCGTCCTCCTCGTCGACGACGCCAGCAAACCATTGTACGCTGTCGCTGTGCAAACTGATATTTCGAAAGGCGTAAGCGACGTCGCCGGCCATAATCATCACCTCGTGACTGGGATGGCTCTCAGCCACGCGGAGGACTTCTTTAGCGACAGCATCACAGTGGGTGTACTCCGGTGTTGGTATGGCGGCTGCATCGGTATGGTCGTTAATCAAGGCTCCCTCAGGAAATGAAAGGTCATGAATGGTCCGACCAGTTGAGGCCGGGTCGCCACCGGACTTATCCACAACGCCAAACGGGCTAACGACGATCTCCGGCCAGAGATCGAGAATATCCTTGTCGAGAACCAGGCACCGCCATGCATCTTGTTCCTTGCGGATGTTTTTCCGGAGGACGTTGATCCTTTCACGAGCAGATCCATGGTTTGTAGGGCGAAACTACCGGGCGCGTAAATGAATCTCGGATGTGAACACGGACGCCTTCTGCCACAATCTGTTGAAGTCGCTGTAGCTGCGGATAACCGGCACACGCTTTCTCAATTATAACCGGGCTCATGTGCTTGTTCGGGCGGTAGTTTTCCGTGGTTTGACCTCGAATCATTTCGACAAATTCAGGCAGCGTCGGCCTTGTTTGGCGGACAAATCGGGACAATGTCTTCTGAAGTGGTCGATTTAGAAGATACACGGCACCGTCGTTGGACGCGCAGGTGAGGGGATATGCCTTGGTCGGGAACTGCAGGCCGACCGCGCGCAGGCGGGCAGAGATCGTGGTGATACGGGTCCATTCAATCAGCTGCTGTCGTTCGTGTGCAATGTTCTTCATCCGCTGCGCCTTGGCTCTCGTGATGACCGGCCGGAGAATTCGTTGACTCCTCCCTTTCGGAAGAGGGCTGGCCTTGGAGCTAAGCTTTCCGTCTGACTGTTGGGCCTTTTTTAGAAGATGCATTGGTCAAACAGAGCTTGTGCCACCCGAGGGTCTCCTACAAGCAACGTTGCTGAAGGGGGGCTGTATAGCCGGAGACTGTATGGTCAATTGGTGCTGTCTAGCGCGGAATGGCTGTATAGCCACAGGTAGCTGTATAGCTGAAAGTTGCAGGCCGGTCGACAACGGGCGCAAGGCTGCCGTGGGATCTGCCTGCTTGGTATCCGTCGTCCTGGCTGGAACTAAGCCAGTACACGATGAGGGTCGACTTGACTGAGCAGTTGGACCGGAGGAAGTCTTCCGGTCAGATGTGTGGGTGCTCGGTACCAACGCAGCAGCAGAAAGTAATGTATTTGTCTGCTTAACTGGGTTTTCTTTCCGAAAGGGACTCGAGCTGTCGACCTCTCGGCACCATCAGCGGCGATGGTTGATGGAGCGCGCGCCGTAGGTCTCGTTGACCCACTCTTGAACAGGGGCAGGGATACCGTCCTGCCAGTTGTGGGCGCGGCGAGGGTTTCCGCAGCGGTCGCGCGTTCCTCCGGAGCATGGTAGACCAGCGAGGTTGCGTAAGCAGGGCTCTTGTCCGCGACGATTGACGGAAAGCATGCGTCGGATGTCTTCCGGCACCGCCGGGCCTCTAGCTTGGTCGCGCGAATTGCGTCGGTCGGCGTCGGCGCGACGCTGTGGCAGCTGCGGCTCTGTTTGGGTCAGAGTGCTCACCAGAGCCAGTGTCCACTCGCTGGAACGGTAGTCAATGGCCCAAAGGGCCTCACAGTAGCCGTGCCACCACTGAGGGGAGTCCGACTGCAGATGCCCAATGGCATTGCCCAGGAACTTATTCGCGTAGCGTAGAGTCATCACCACTCGCTGCGGCGTATTGCCTGGGTCCGCCGATTTGTTTTTGGAGACAAAGACTCGAAGGCGCGAAGTGATCTTGCGTACGTGATCGTACCGAAATTCGTTTCCGAAGCTGGCCAGGCCGTGGATTCCGTCGAGAATATCATCGTACGAGGCGCAAGTAGTCGTCGCTGGAGGCAATTGAGCTGAAGGGCTAAAGTCGCTACCAATGTTGCCGTTGTTCGAACCAATCACAAGAGATTCCATTTCTGATACCTCCCTGAAATGCAAGAGGGTGAGACCACGGGAGCCCAGGCGACCGCTAAATAATGCCATGAGCACAGCCGGGTTGACCAGGAACTTGATACACTCCGCTTCTCTAATCCACAGGACGAAAGACATAGCAGATAGGGGCTTACCTTCTTGAGAGAGGAGATTCTTGAACATCCGACCGCCGGCAAGCAGGTGCGCTTGTGGCGGGTTGTATTCTCCTTTGGCCTTCTTGGGTCGTTCTGGGAAGCTGGTGCATGAGCGGTAGCACACGGCCCTTGGTGGTAACTCGCCCCGAGCGTTAGGGGCGGTTCTGACCGAGCTGGCCGGCAGCACGCATTGCGAAGTACCCTGAGCGTCCAGCATGCGGAGCAACCGAGCATTCTCCTCCCTCGGTGCAGCCATTGCAGCGGATTCACCTTCCGAAAGTGCGACGGCGGGTGCAGCGGCTGCACGCGCAACGGCAGCTGAGGAGCCGCTCGATCCATAAGCACTCATGAACTCTTCGAGATTGAAGCCGCTCCTGGACGACGGTGCCGCATTCGGACGCGCCAGAACCGTGGTCGGGAGGGGCGATGACCGGCCGGCCTGGCTGTCTTCAGCTGTGGAGTAAGGAGTTGCTGCAGCCGTTGGGTCCACTGCAGCCTTGCGTGGCGCTGACACTGCCACTTGCTCGACCGCTGACAATTCTTTCTGCGTGGCCGTCGCCGCCGGCGGTAATCTGGCCTCCGTCATCAGTGTCGACACAGGCGTCGGAGCCTTCTCCTCGAGGTCCAAGTCGTCGATCGTCGGGGCCGTGGTGCGTGCCGACTTCCGCCGAGGGGCTGTGACGGCACCAGACTTTGCGCTGCGCTTCGTGGGCTTTTTGATTGTCTTCTGGAGCGTTGGAGCGGACGGCGTCTTCGCCTTGGCCGCATGCTTACTGGCCCGGAGTGGAGGAGGGTTCGTCGTTGACCGGGCAGACGATGCGGTCCATGGCTCGTCTCCACCTGTCACGTCGACGACTTGAGCCATTTCGCTGTTCGCGATCGTCGCGGCCGTTGCCGTTGCCTGGGGCGTTGATGGTGCGCTGGTCGCAGAGCTGCTGTTCTCCTGATTGGTGTTCATGGTGGAGTAGGAAAACCCCTCTTCGCTGGATGTCTTGCTGTAGGAGCTAATTCTCGAGTGAATAATGACAGGCGAGGATGACTGGCGAGTGGAGCTCCGGTAGATTGAGCAAACTGAAGTGGAAAACACAATTTCTCCCGCACGCCTTACAGGCATTGCGGTCGAAACATACCTGCTTCTGATGAGGTATTAATCGCGTAACCCAGAGAAAATTATGGTCATATTCTTAAAGGCAACGCTTGTCCCATGCGACTTTTGCTCACATAGAGATCAATCTTACATAAATATAGAAGCGTGTAGCCCCCTTATTCTGGGAAAGCAGTGCAGTGTGCTGCTGGGACAGCTCAAACACATTAATTCGGATGAAGCCGGTAACTGAAGCCGGTAGCCGGAACCGGTACATTAATGAATCTGATTCCCTCGGCAGAAGCGTCTGTGAAACGATGCCATTAGATTCCCGCTATTGGTATGTCTAATGCACGGCTGAGAAACATGTCAAAAACATGCCTAAAAAATATTATGAAACAGTATCCAAAAAGCGGTAGATACATGAGTGTGCCGTACTATTCAAATGTTGTAAGCATAAACTTAAATATCAAAAAAAAACGAATTAGGGTATATTGGCTTGCCTATCTTACTCAGTCTATTCATGTGCTCTTAGAAAAGCCTGCTTCGCAGTCGCGTAAGTATTATAGATGATTAAAAACCTACAAAATGTTAATATTATGAAAATTAGACTTGCTAACTTAGCACAACCTAATCATGTTCCTAAACAAATTTATAAGAATAAAGTTTTACATCACCACGGTAGCAAAATAATATGCCGTAGTGAGTCCAAAAGTTAGGACTTCTTGTGCGTAAGCATCTCCTGCGCTTGCCTCGCAGCCGCTGTATCTGCCGCGTCGAAGCTACTTTATAAATATGACTTTCAATCAGTTTTCAAAATATGCATTTGACACTTTTACATGCCCGAGTAGTTTTAAAGATGGTGCGCAAGCGACCCAATTGAAGAATGAACCCGACGACAGTTGTACAAGATTACAGACAGTCCCATCGGTAGCCATTCCTATACTTTGATAAAGTATGGTTTCCACAACCCTTTGGGGTCAAACGAACAAATACATTAATGAGAGCTTATGTGATGAACACATCAGCTCGAGCCAAAAAGAAACGAGACGAGTTGACAGGTCTTTCTTGTCTGCTTGCAGCTTGTTCTTCCACATGTAAAGTGAGGGAACGCCACGTGTGGATGGCAGCAAGCGAGGAGAAGTACATACCAGTATGTAGTCGGTATACCGGTCTTGATAAAATGAATTGGAAAACACATTTTCTTTGCTTCGCCTTGCTTCACTATGGAATACACATTTCCACAATGTTTTGGGGTCACAGGAGCAAAACAATAATGAGAGCTTATGCGATCAGCTCGAGCCGAAAACGGGACGAGGAGAGCGGTGCCCCCAATTATGGTCATGCAGTCTGCCCCACTAATGTAGAGTCGTATTCCCCGTTGGACCTGCCACCATGCTCGCCGATAGCGTGGTGACCAACTCCTTGCAGAGCCTGGAGTAGGTCTTGTATGCGTCAGAAACTCAGCGACCGTGGATCTGGATTGTAAGTGAATCTGCACTAGAGCGGTACATGTGTGCGGCACCTCCAGCGCGAAGAGAATGCGAGATGAGTCGGCGGGGTTCTTTGCTGGCGTGAGCTGCAGCGCGCTTGATGGCTCTGAACACGTCTTCGGTCGATATACATGCTAGTCGCTCACAGCGGGACACGTACACAGCGGCTGGAAAGCTGACAGGGAGGCTCTTCCTGGCTTGAAGAAAAATGAGAGCCCCAAAGATGGGACAAAGAATTGATGGCCAGAGCGAGAAAGCATTCCTGTTGTTGAAGTTTCAACTTGGAGCCGATTAGACGCATCCATACGGCCTGGGCCAATGCAGAGTAGGTTGCCCCGAATAATCCACGACCGCAATGTCTTGAGCTCGTAGCGAGAATCACGTGAAGGACCCACCTCGACTGACCACGACCTTCGAACGTCTTAGTAGAAAGAAGAACGCCAAGCACACCTCCCCAAGGGCTTGGTCGCTAGGATGAACTATCGACAGGCTTCGAAAGCAAGCTTGCGGATTTGTGGGTGTTCGATCGGAAAATCATAGGCAGATGCAGCAAAACCATGGCGATCCGATTCGGATGGGGCCACCGAATACAAAGCAAACTGGAAGACCGAGTTCCGATATGTACTGCACTTTGCTAGGGAGTCGGGCGTCATAGAGATAGGGATAAATCTCTCTGCGGATAGTCCAGCTGCTTCACTAGCTCAGAACCACGCGGAATTGATCAAACGTGGAGTCGGTAACGGAGAGTTCGCGGAGATATGTTGCCAGATGCTCATTAGGCCCTGGAGAATTACCGTTGAGGACGCCTGTGACCAGCCAGGGGTTCACGGAGCGAATTAAAGATGCAAGCGATGGGTTAGCTGTGATACGACAGCCGCTGTCGGCGTGGGTATCGTCGGTTCCGGAGATGGGATCCTGAGAAGCGAAGCCGGTATGTCGTTTCTTACCAGCTGAGCAGGCGAAAAAGACCTTGTGTCTGAGGGGTGCGTGAGACCAGCTTTGTTTGCCCTTGTGACGGCAGATAGGTTGTCGATACGGAAATGCACTTGTCTTGGCCTGCCGCCAATTTGGCTGTCCGAGACCCAGCGTTCTTCCCATGCGTGTGCATCAAACGCACACGATAGGAGCTCGCGGAAAATGATGTCGAACCCGTTGGGCGCTCCGGATTAAATCCGCGACCAGCTCGAGCTCGAATGGAGTGAATACATAAGCCAGTGCCGACTTTACAAGCACGTCGAGCGCGCATTGCCTAAAACCAGATGCATCCATTTCTATCACAATATCTGGCGGAGGAAGAGCGTTGAAGAATTCTAAAAATATACAACGCTCAAGTTGGAATTGTATAGACAAAACCACCACCACTGTAAGTCCTCTCGCATCGCGTCTGCCACGCCGACGTTCTGGAAACGGTGGAAGCTGGGACTCTTGTCGGAGTCGTTGCACGAACGGTCTCGCTGCTCGATTGCATGTCGCTACGTGACGTAAGCTTCTCATGCGGAATCGATATCCTTTCCTAGTCAGCGACATCAGATAGTAGACAGAGGCGACAATCTTGAGCTTTTTTACCTTGGTAGAGGGAAGCGCCACCAATTCATCGACGAAACCGAACTAGATCCCAAGAACGCGCTGTCGCGTCTTCCAATCGGTAAACCTCTCGATGCTTATGGCATCCGCACCCAGAATGGCTGCCATTGCGTAGCGGAGAGAGCGGTCCATGACGCTGTGTGAAATACCGATAAGGTCCATGTCGAGAACCAGGCACCTCTAGGCATCTTGCTCCTTTGGGGAATTCTTGCGCAGAATGTTGATCCTGTCTCGAGCGGAGCCAAGATTCGTTAGCCGAGATAGCTGCCGAGGCGGAGTCTCGTTAAGGTGAACTTCGACGCCTTCCCAAGTGATCTTCTCTCGCTGGTCCAAGTGTTTGTATTCCTTGTACAGTTCGTCAGGGATCACCGGAGCTAAGTTATTGTTTGGACGATAGTCGCCTTCTTCCTGCCGTCGGACTAGCTCCAAGAAAGCTGGTAACGATGACGCCGATTGGCGTGCGAGCTCTGACAGCGCGCGTTGTAATGGCTCGTTGAGCAGGTGCACAGGGCAGTCCGGTCCCTCTCGCGCTGTAGGGTAATCAATTTCTGGTGCCTAAATGCCCAGTCTGGCCATGATTCTTGTGAGCTCAGCCCCTTGAGCTTCTCGATTTAGGTTTCGTCGCCGACGTGCATCTCATGCAACCGGTATGCGGTTTGCTTCGATACGACAGGACGAGCATCGATGGCCCTGGGTCGGGGGCTAGGTACCGTATATCCGTGATGGCCTGCGATGCATATATCTCGGGACCGCCCGCTTGATTAAGCTGACTTGAGGTCGGCCTTGATAAGATACGAAGGGTGTTGAAGGTGATTTTGGGCTTGGAATTCATTGCGTTATCGTACCGGCTACGTCATGTTATCTCGTTGATAGCACATACCTTATCCGATACTGACTGAGTAGCATCTGGGCACCGTGTATTCGCGGGCGAGCGTATAGTCAGTTCCGACTGTATAGGCTAAGGCTGGGTAGCCGTGGGTGACTGCATGGTCGCTCCGGACAGCATAGTCAATGAGGCTGTACGGCCGTGGGCGACGGTATGGTCGTCCCGGACGGTTTTGTCAATGGAGGCAGTATAGCCCAAAACCGCTTCTGTTTTGCGGTAGTACCGCTGAAACTGGCGATGCCAGGCGGCTGGGGATCGGACATTTTGGCCGGCGGGGAATGGGTTTGAAACGCAAAGCAGCAGTCTTCGGAGAAAATGTTCTCACTTGCGCGGCGAAATCCCGGATTATAGTCGCGCTTCGTCTTCTTTTACCCTTCTGGGAAGCTTGCACTCGACAGGAACCGTACGTCTAGCGGAGAAAGCACTTTCTTCGAGTTCGATGCCGTCTTCACGCATGAATGGATCCGAGAATGTTTCCACTGGAGGGGACTGTTCAAGAGTGTGCAACGATATGTCGGTGAATGCGTGGTTAGTGAGACAGGCAAAGACAGGCCCACAATCGAGGGGGGGATCTCCAGGTAACGTCCAGGCGACTTATCCGCTCCAAATCATAGCAATGGGTCACATCCCCTCTCTGCTAAAGTCATTCAAGGGGAACACCGAGTTGTTGATCTGGCTGGATATGCTCATCGGATACGTGATAGCCAAGGCTAGCGCATCCAGAACTGCACAGACCATCGCCGAAGCGTACGAGGAGTGTGTCTTTCGCAGATTTGGAGCTAGTGAGATGATTCGTCATGATCGGGAGCCAGGTTTTATTTCCGATTCCTTTCGAGCCTTCAACAGGATCCTTGGGCAAAGACAGTGGGCAACTATGGCATATCGTCCTCAAGCCAATGGAGCTGCCGAACGCATGGTACAGACGATCACAAGGGCGCTCAAGATGTAATTCGAGGATCTGGATCAGCGGGAATGGGATGAGTACGCAGAACGACTTACCTTCGCAATGAATACCGCACAGGACAGGATCCGGGGCGATACCCCGTTCTACTTGGTACATGGATGGGATCCTAGGTCCACTTTGGAAGCGGTCATTCCGGTGGGCAGTGCCAAGAGGTGAAACCGAGACCCAAGACGATGGCGATACCAGGTCCAGAAATACTACCGGCAAGCCAGATCCCAAGTGAACGAGCGGTTGCGAAGTACGATACAGGATCGAGCGGATCGACACAACGAAGATGCCCGTCCACATAAAATCCAGGTTGGATCGCAAGTATGGCTATACTTGGATCGGGTAAGGTGTAACGGGGTACGTATCCCTCAGTGTACCCCAAGTTACATGGAGTGTGACACGTCACACTTCGGGATATTTGGTACAAGGTACCAAGGTCGTCCAAAGCCAACCATTGGCTGACGACATTGCTTTTCTATAGGTGACTAATAGTTTGTATACTTAACCCAAGCTTAGCCTACCTATAAATATACTCAGCTTACAACCTACCTAAAATTGGTTACCTCGCTCCCTTTAGGTAAAGGGACCTGTGAGCTGCCGTTCACTGAGAGTTTGTAAACTCTCGGAAGCCAACTTTCTCTAGCCCAAGGTGCTGTGTGACCCCGTCACACTCGGTAGCACTTGTAGTCAATCCACGCCAACGCGGGCAGACTACCTGAACCTCTCTGAAGCTCGTTGCCATGGATAGGAACGACTTCTCCCATCTGACCGACTCACAGGTCGAGTCGGTTCGGAAGATGGCAGGCATCTTCGTGATGCAGGCCCTGCAGAGCCTGGTGGCGTCAGCACCGGCCGAGCAGCTCGAGCGCGTCAATGCGTTTGACGCTTACGAGCAGGGGCTCATCGCGCATGTGCAGGAGAACCTGCAGGCTCCGGCGGCGGAAACAAATCCGCCACACCCGAAGCCAATACGGCTGAAGGTTAAGCCGTATGAAGGGAAGGAAGGTGAGAGACACTTCAGGGTCCGAGAGGTAGAGCTCGCGATGGACGCGGCTCTGGTCTCGGTCGAGCAACTTCGTGTTGTTTTCGCACTCTCCAACCTACGCGGTCGTGCTAAGAGTTTGGTGTACACGCGGGAGGCAACATCCCCTGGATGTTTCACATCCTAGGCTCAGCTGTGCGAACAGCTCCGAGCCGCGTTCCTCCCGGCGAGCTACGAGTACCGCCAGCACTCGCACTTCCTCTCGTGCAAGCAAGGGAGGCGTGAGCTGCATGAGTACGTCCAAGAGATATGGGAGCTCACGGCGTCTTTAGTGGGAAACCCACTCAACGAACACATCAAGATGACTGTGTTCATGGACGGCCTTCGAGTGGGCCCAGCGCGCACTCAGCTGTTCCGGGTGCAGTCAAGCACCCTTGAAGGGGCGATTCAATGGCTCTTCAGGAAGAATACAGCCATCGCCAGGCGCGCACGCCGGCCTCAGCATGGCCTGGGAGTTCTTTGTCGAATCCCGGTCGAGCGAACCCCAACGGACCAGTTCCCATGGAACTCGGGTCCGCCGAGCAGCGCGGCATTCGCTGCTTCGGCTGCGGGGAGATGGGCCACTTCAAACACGACTGTGCCGCGGAAAGACTCCGCAGACGGACTTTCCCCAAGCCCGTCCTCAATACTCGCCGGCATAAGCCAGGATCCCGGGGAGGGGAACGCCGGAAACCAGTAGTGGCGGGGGCCCTACTGGGGAGGAACTAAGTCTTCGTGAGAGGTACGCGGGTGGCGCGTACCACGGGGACTTAGTCTCTGGGAGGCTTCGCACTCTCGAATCGGCGAAGAGCAGCGGCGGGTTGCTCATAGTACACGGATGTGTACGAGGATACGATTACCCCTTTAGAATCTTGATCGATTCTGGGGCGTCGAAGAATTTCGCACGCCGCCAGACGGTTGCTCGTAATAGCAACAAGTTGTCCGATGCTTTGAGAGAAAGCAAGGGCAACGGGACGGTCTGGTCGACGGGAAGGTCGTCACTGTCACCAGCGTCCAAGTGGATCTGGCCGTCAAGTTTGGAGACTTTGACAGCCTCGAACAGCTCACTGTTCTCGACATGGATCCCTACTATATGATCTTGGCCATGCCCTGGCTTGAGGAGCACGAGGCAAGGCAATCGGTGCCAGCCGCCCTGTGAAGTCCGACAGAGCATTGATGAGTCATGTTCCCACCTCTGTCAGGACCCGGGGTGCCCGCAAGGGCTGCCAGGGTACCGAAGCATCCAGCAGATGCTTGGGTGTGGTCGACGTATATGACGGCTCCGAGGACGCTTCGATGGTGGCGGCGCCCAGAGGAGGCGCTAGCCAAGTGGGTAACTTAGGTCCACAAGCGGGTAACATAGTTCCGCAGACAGCTGCAGCTGTCACGAACGCTGGTAATAGCGTGTTCAAGGTGGGTAACAGAGCTCCACACACAGTCGTCCAGACCTTAACTGAAGAGAAAGACGTCGGACACGCTTACTGTGTGGGTAATACAGTACCACACGAAGCCTCGAGTGTCTCGGATGTCGGTGCTCCGACATCCCCAGACGCAAGTAACAAAGCTCCACGTCACGGTCGCCGTCGAATCTGAACCTCGTTCAGATCGACGTCGCTTCAAGCAACTCGGAGTCCGAGCCCAGGCCCCTCCGACACGGCCGGTGGGCGAGTGTTATCACATCTTCGATGGCGAGTCCGGTTTACCCGTCAAGGCATCTGGTGTCCACTTGGAAGTGTTGCCAGAGGTTGCAGAGATACTGAACCTCGAGGAAATGACGGTCGAGTCTTTCCTGGCCAATCTTAGGTCTGGGAAGGTTTCCGAGATGGTGTTCATAAGACCTGAGACCACTCAGGAGGAGCTGAACTCCTCCTCTGTCTTGGACGAGGACGTCCTGGAAGACCTGAACAAGAAGCGTCAGACGCGCTTGGGTTCCAAGATCTTTAAGAACCCCAAGGATCCGGTGTATCCTTTGGTGACGGAGTATGCGGACGTGGTGAGCAAACACCCACCGACCCAACTCCCACCAGATCGAGGTGTGCGACATAAGATCGATCTCGTGCCTGGAACAGAGTACTGTGTCACGAGACAATGGTCGTTTCCACGCGAACAGTGCGAGGTCATCGATGCCTTCTTCGCTGCGAAAGCGAAGGCAAAGGCATGGTGCGGGAGTCGAAGTCCCCGCACTCGACGCCAACTTTCTGCGTTCGGAAGCCGAACGGAAAGTGGCGTCTAGTTCATGTTTATACCAAGCTGAACAACGCGACGGTGCCGGCCCAAACACGAATCCCGCGAAAGGATGTGTTGTTGAACAACATGGCTGGAAGTGTACTGTACAGTGCGTTGGATTTGGTAGACGGATACTACCAGATCCTGATGCGAGAGAGCGACATCCCGCTCACCGCGGTGAGCCTTCCAATCGGCATGCTTTGGGAGTGGCCCGTCATGCCGCAGGGATTGTCTAATGCCCCGGCGACGCTCAACCGCCTGGTGATGCAATTGTTCAGACCACTACGTGCCTTCGAACAGACGTACTTCGACGACATCTTCGTCCATAGCCGTGCCGAGGGAGGCAAGGCGGGCATGGAGGTGCATCTGGGGCACCTCCGTCGAGTGTTGGATGTGATGCGAGCGAACAAGCGCTACGTTAACACCGACAAGTGTGTCTTCGCGTCACCAGAGATAAAGGTTCTCGGTTTCTTCGTAAGCAACGTGGGCGTTCGGGCTGACCCAGACAAAGTCAAAGGACATAGCAGCATGGCCAACGCCCCGATCTTAAAAGGATGTTCGAAATTGGCTGGGCTTGACTAGCTACCTGCACAAGTACAGCGCAGGGTACGCGGGCTTCGCTAAGCCCTTGTTGGGCCTTCTTCAGAAGGACGCCGACAGGCATTGGGAGCAGGAGCACCAGGATGCATGTGACAGCATTAAGGCCGGTCTCCAAGAGGCATCTGTCCTGGCCCTGCCGGACGAGACGAAGTCGTTCAGCGTCGTCTGCGATGTCTCCGACTATGCCAGGGGTTGGGCACTGCTGCAGGCCGACACGGGTGGACATGAACGAGTCATCTCGTTCCGGTCCAGGCAGCTCAAAGCCGCCGAACGGAACTACCCTACCCACAACAAGGAGCTCTTTGCAATGAAGTATGCCTTTATGAAGTTTCGAGTTCACCTTCTGGGCTAACGGCCCTTCGTGATCTACACAGACCACGCATCCTTGAGGACGGCGACAAATTCGCCTCACCTCTCCCAACGTGGCTGCCCTTCTTTGCGGAGTACAACTTCCGCGTCGAGTACAAGCCGGGCAAGCTCAACGTGCTTGCAGACGCCCTCTCTCGGCGTCCAGACTACGAGTCGGCCCACATCACACGGGTGACAACGGATCTATATGATCGGATACGTAGGGCGTATCGGGACAATGAGGCTGTCGCACCTATCGTCAAGTTCATCGCAACAGGAACGAGCGCGGAGTCCGACTGGCTTTCGTCGCGACAGCGCTCCCGGCTCCACCGATATGAGTTGAAGGATGACCTTTTCTATTACCAGGTGGAGCCCAATGAACCTCCACGGGTGGTCGTACCCAACGACGAGGATCTGAAGTTCGACATCCTCGCGGAGGCGCACGACGCGCCCTCCAGCGGCCACTTGGGCCGCGAGGAGACTTTCCTGTCGGTCTCGCAGGACTTCTGGCGGACCCACATGTACAAGTGGGTCGCCCGATACGTGAAGACATGTGAAACATGTCAGCGGGTCAAACCCGCAGGGCACGCTTCGGCTCCACTACAGAGCCTGCCTGTACCGGCTGACTGTTGGAAGTCGATGAGTCTTGACTTCATTTTTGGGCTTCCCGCGACGGATACGGCAACACGGAATTTTGGTGTTCGAGTGTCGGCTGAGCAAGATGGTACATCTCGCTCCAGTGTCCGTTACCGTCACAGGCGAACAAACCGCGAAGTTGTTCGTCGATGGCGTGTTCCGCTATCACGGTCTCCCGGGGACGATTGTCTCGGACCGAGACCCGCGGATCACGGCTGCATTTTTGAAAACGCTGTTTCCTTTACTGGGAGCTCGTCTACAGATGTCCACTGCGGACCATCCACAGACAGACGGCCAGACAGAGCGCGTCAATCGAGTGCTCGAGGACAATCTGCGCAGTGTGCGCGAGGAAATACCACGTACGTGGTAGACGCAGCTTCCAGCTGTTGGGTTTGCGCTCAACAACGCGGTGCACGCGTCCACGGGGCTCACGTCGCTCTACTTGAACGGCTTTCGTCACCGCAGAGGGCATCTCACTCTTGGAGGAGACACTGACTCCTCTATTCTAAGTGGGGGAGAGGCTCGGAAAGCTCTTTCCTTCCAGGTCTCAGATGTGAGACCAGTTTCGCTGCGGAAACAGGTGGAATCCTTTGTGGATACCAAGCTGAGCGTTATCAGCAGGGTCCGCGATGCCATGGCAGCGGCCCAGGACAGACAAAAGGAATACTCTGACAAACATGGAAGAGGAAACTTTAGTGTATTTAAGGTGGGGGCTTAGTGCTACTAGACACTAGGAGCCTACCGCTAGACACTGTCAGCTCTGTCGGCAGCAACAAGCTGAACCACCGCTTCATTGGACCATTCGCAGTCCTGGTCAGGCCTGGTGCGTCGTACACCATCGAACTGCCTAAGTCAATGACGACACACCCGACGTTCTACGCTGGACGTCTTAAGCGGTACTATGATCCGCAGGGGGTTGCTGACTCGCAGACCCACCTTGGCTCAGCTCCTCGAAGCGAGGGCCGGTCACATACTTCGACGAGGGCGTCGGAGCTGGCACCCAAGCCTCGGGCGGAACAGCAAGGGACCGTACGCTGGAGGGCCCCCGTACGAACGGACCCAGGAGCCATACGCCGAGTACGCCGGTACGACGTCGTACGGGAGTGCGCCAATTGCATCTCCGGACGTGACAGCAGAGCCTCGATACGTCGGATCATGCAGAAGGCTTCGTCAAGATCGGACGAAGAGGCCCGCCGGTCCACCCGCAGATGCAGGATCGAGACCTCACGGTCCAACAGGCCCAGGCGACCCGCAAGACGAGCGAGCTCGCCCTGATTCCCGGCCTGGGCGGCAGCATCCCCGCCAGTCCCAAGGCCAAGTGCAATCCCAAGCACGAGGACGTGTTGACGAAGGCGGTCAACCTCAGGGCCCTGGATCGGACCCGCAGGAGAAGCACTCGGACGAGAGTAGCGTTCGGGAGGCGCCGAGTACTCGTACTCGTACGAGGGCACCTCCGCCCCTGCTTGACCGGAATAAAGAAGTCCAATAACACGTGGAGCTGATTCTCCAGGAGCAACGGCGTCGCGGTAAGCGACAGCTCCTCGTGAAGTGGAGGGGTTATGTTCACTCCGAGAACTGGTGGGAGCCGATTGAATGGCTCCTGATTGGCTGCCCGAAGGCTGTCGCAATCTGGGAACAGAAGCGGCGGCAGCTTCATAAGTAGTCCGGGGTTTCTTGCTCGAACGGGGAACGGACGTTGACGACACTCCGTACCCGCGCTCATCGTGAGCGCTACACTGCGCGACAAAATCTTTCGGACACTTACATTTTTATCTATAGCTTGGCTTCTAGAACGAGTTGAGACGTGCAATTTAGATATGTTTAGCCAATCCAATAGGTCTATAGCTGGCATGTGACACGGAGCTAGATTTCCGAGTATGTCGGTAGGCTGGCATACAAGGAACTAAGATTGGGCTGCGACACGATTTTCGGACACACTTTTATCTTATTTTTAGTAAGGGCAAGAATGATTGTCCTAAGCGGTCATCCAATCAATCTCCCTTCTGGCTTCATATTAGTATGGGACGCGGACCACCCATCACCGACGAAGAGCGAGGGAGGATCAAGGGCGTCCACGAAGCAAACGTGGGGGTGAGAGAGATAGCTCGCCGCCTCAAGAGGTCGCCGGACGGCGTGAGCTACGTACAGTACTGCGCACTGAAGACAAGCGCGCGGCAAAGCCGGGTAGGTCGAAGAGCCTCACCGACCGCCAGATTCGGCATGTCGTACGTGGGGCTGCCACGGGAAACTATTCGGCAGCGCAGCTGAAGGCTAGAATGCTCTGTTCGTACCGTTCAGAGGCTGTTGTCTAAGGTTGATTTTTTAGTCTACTCATAGATGGATAGAGCGCTCCCACTCACACAGGAGTACATGGATGCACGCTTAGAGTTCGTGGAAAGGCTTTCGTCTGCAGCCCAGAAAGAAATTGTTTGGCCTATGATTATTTTTTCTGACGAGAAAAAAATCAATCTAGATGGACCTGATGGCTATAAACACTGTTGGAGGGACCTGAGACGTCCTGCTCGGCGTTATTTGACGCGCCAAAATGGAGGAGGGTCGCTAATGGTGTGGGGCGCTTTTGGCGCTAAGGGAAAGTCGGAATTGGTTGTTCTGGAGGGGCGCCAGAAATCGTCGAACTACCTCTACACGGTGTCTGAGTATATGCTTCCGTTCGCGCACGCTAAATACGGTACAGACTTTGTGTACATGCAAGACAATGCGTCTATTCACGCTTCCTACGAATCCAAGGCGCTCTTCAAAGAGCAAAGGGTGACGGTGCTCGACTGGCCCCAGACCTGAACCTAATCGAGAACGTGTGGGCAATCCTCGCAAGAAAGGTGTACAGTAATAATTAGCAGAATGCGTCTGTACCTGAGCTAACAGTTGCTGTGAGGGCTGCATGGGATTAGGTTACGATGGACGAGTTGATGAAGTTGATGGACTCGATGCCATCGCGATGCTTTGAAGTAGCACAAAAGAACGGTTATAAGACGCATTACTGATAGTTTTTCGCTTAGGACAATCGTTCTTGCCCTTACTAAAAAATAAGATAAAAGTGTGTCCGAAAATCGTGTCGCAGCCCAATGTTTAGTTCCTTGTATGCCAGCCTACCGACATACTCGGAAATCTAGCTCCGTGTCACATGCCAGCTATAGACATATTGGATTGGCTGAACATATCTAAATAGCACGTCTCAACTCGTTCTAGAAGCCAAGTTATAGATAAAAATGTAAGTGTCCAAAAGATTTTGTCGCGCAGTGTAGAAGCCACGCGCTTCAGAATGTCCCTTGGCAGCATGCGCTTGCTGACCGAGTGGGCGAACCGAACACGAAGATCCCGCTGGTCCAGGATGCAGGACAGTAGCTGATCTTCATGGAGTTCCCGTAACTCCGATGGTGAGTACTTGAGAGACTCCACCCAAGCCCAGAACATGTCCTCACATGAGTTCCAGTTAGGACGGTTCTCGGGAAGAACCCAGGGATAGCCCCAGAGAGGGTAGAGACCACCCCGGTTCTCGGGCTTCTTACGACAGGTCGTGAAGTCCTTAAGAGGGATACGGTGTGGCGCAAGAAGCACACACATCGAGCCGCCTCCAAGTTGTCGACAAACAACTGCATCTTCTGGACCAGGGTACATTCGTAAACGTCCCTAGAGGTGTGTCCACCAACAAGGCCACGAGAAGCGACGAGAATCTCCAGGAAGGGGTCAGCCCCAGAGCTCTTCTCGGGGGGCCAATACCCTCTTGAGTTGATGGCAGCTACCTGGCTGACTAGTGCTACCAACGGACCCCCACGCGTACGTTGGGCAGCTTGGTAGTCCTCCTGCTGCTGGTCGAGGTCGTTAGTGATCTCCCGGGGCTCAGGAATAGCACCCTCATCCGCTTTCACCTCCCCTTCGTCCTCTTCATCCGAGGAGCCGAAGAGGTTCCGATTGGAGTACCCAGTCTCCTTCTCCTCGTGGAGTGGAGACTTCGAAGCCGTACGTTCTTAGAAGGCTTGGCGCCTTCGGCTTTAGCGGCCTTAGCACGCGCAAGACCCGGCAAGCGAGTGATGGCGAGGCTTCTTCTCCTCGTCGTCGCCAGCTTTAGGAGTGCCATTAGCCTTGACGGCCGGGCTCTCAGAGCGCACCGACGTCCTGGGGCAGTGGTCGCCGTGATCACTAGCGAGCGACTGCACGCTGTCGTCTTCGTGCTCGCTGGACACTGGGCTGTGCCCTCCCGTAGGGCCCACGAAAGCATCGTGCGTGCTCCCGTACTTGACTTCTTCCTCACTGCCCGAGTCGAACTCACGTTCAGCGAACCGAGGGCTCGGGCGGTTGTCTGGAGTGGCCGAGGGTGACGGACTGCGGCGCTTGCTCGCACGCTTGCCCACAGCCGCGTCACCAGCTGAGCCGCTCGCCTCGGAGGCTACCTTAGTAGCCCCCTGGCGTGCGGACATTTGCCGCGAGGCTAAGTGCTCTTGGCTTGCACCTTTCTGGCAGCAGCCTTGGAGTGTACTTTCGTCATGCTCTTCGCAGTGCCACGGGACATGCCAGAGGTCGAAGCGGGGACCGAGAAGAAGAGCGCTCAACCGCTGCTCGAGGCTCTAACTGTGAAGTGAGCCTCCGCCGCTCTTGCGCGGCCAAGTCGATGTATTTCGACTTTGAGAATGAAAGTTTGTGACGTACACTTCTTCATTCTGATTGGTCCGTAAACCGAACCTAAGTGGGGGGTAACGGGGTACGTAGCCCTAAGTGTACCCCAAGTTACATGGAGTGTGACACGTCACACTTCGGGATATTTGGTACAAGGTACCAAGGTCGTCCAAAGCCAACCATTGGCTGATGACATTGCTTTTCTATAGGTGACTTATAGTTTGTATACTTAACTCAAGCTTAGCCTACCTATAAATATACTCAGCTTACAGCCTACCTAAATTGGTCACCCAGCTCCCTTTAGGTAAAATGACCTGTGAACTGCCGTTCACTGAGAGTTTGTAAACTCTCGGAAGCCAACTTCCTCTAGCGCAAGGTGCTGTGTGACCCCGTCACATGAGGGAAGGATATGCCCGTAAGTGGTCCATCTGTGGCACGGACTGTTCCGAGTAAGCGAAAAGATAGGGGAATACGCAGTGAAGTTGGAGACGGCAGGCACCGAATATCGCGTGCTCCCTGTAGTACACGTGTCCAAGCTAAAACTGGTCAGAGAATATCCGGAGCGGCCTAAGATCCATCTTTCAGTGGATGAGTCCAACCGAGTGGATTTCGACGAAGTCTTCCTACCAGAAGATAGCTGGAACGTGGATCTGTAAGCGGATGAGTTCGAATTCGAGAAGATCGCCGACATGAGATCAGGGAAACGGACCAGATTCGGACGAGTTTACCGTGAATTTCTGGTATATTGGCGAGAATACGACGAGCCCAGCTGGGTAGACGAGGCAGATCTGAACTGTGGGGCATTACTCTATGATTTCTTGCGGGGTCGTACGAGTCGGTATCGATTTGGCGTGATGCAGGCTCACGAAGAGGATGAGGGGGAGGGTCCATGGATTAGAGCTAGTCATGTCGGTGGGAAAGTGAAGAAAGACTCACATGTAGGGTGTGGACCAGGAGGAGGAGAATCACTGATGTGAGCTGGTCATATTAGAAGGGAAGAGAAGAGTCCACAGAAAGGGTGTGGATCAGGAGGAAGGGGTGGATGTCTTATGCATAAAGAGTGGCGTTTAACGTACAAGGATTCCCGGACCAAATTCGGTTTCAAGTGCTCGGACCATATTGGTCTGATTATGACTCGACTTTATGAGGTGGATCCGGCTCGGATCCGTGCTTGGATCCGGTTTAGATCCCAGGGTGAATCCGGCTCGGACTCAGAAGTTGGCCCAGATCCAGATATGGATTTAGCTTGGACCCCAAGGTGGATCTAGCCCAGATCCAGGTGTACGCCGAGGGTCTGACATGGCCTCTATCAGACAAACGAATGTTAGGGAAGACGCAATCAAGTAGCGAGAAGTGGATTAGGAGAGCTTATACAAACAGACTAGATCGATCCAGTTTCCAGCCGCTAATTGCTACTACGAGACGGATCCACGAAGACTGGAACTGACGGCGTGACATGGAGGAGTGGAATTGATCAGGTAGTCTTGGACTGAACGTTGAAGAACTTTTCACCAGACGTGGGATCCGGTGTGCTGGATGTTGGCTGGGATCCACCCGAAATTGGTTGCGCCAAGGTTCTGTTTCGTCAAACTCTCGCAAAGCCTCCAATAAGCGCGCTGGTTCGGGGAGGTGAAGGTTGGGATCTTCCAAGTTAGCTCGGCAAAATATTCAAAGAGGCGATTAACATTTAACATCATCTTCTGGATTGTGTCACTCACATAACCCAACTTCACACTCAAGAATCTTGAGCATATCTTGTGTCAAGATATGCTGATCAATCAGGAGTGTATGTTGCAACTTGCGAGGGATGAAAACAATTTGCAAGTTTGGAGCGGCCTGGGTACAGCCTTTAAAACGATCAAACGGGGTGCAGCAAGGTGCTGTCTCTATGGAATGGCCTCCAGCCCATTTTCACCAGGTTGAAGTGACAATCACTCTGTTGTTGAAGTTGACAATACCAATCCTAACTGTGATTGTCCTTGTAGATTGACTGGTCCACGTTAATCAATACGCTCTTCTGGAACTTCAACGGTGCCGTTGGCATGTGGTGAAGTGAGGAACCCCGGACAAACATACCCCCGGGCAATGTTAATTTCAGTGCTGTTGATCGCCCTCACGTACCTGATGCCGCTGTTCGGTGCGATTGTGTTCAACTCGCCGAATTGGACGACATGGGACGACGGATCATTCTCGAGCATCGCGTCGGCCATTGGAAGCACTGTCCTTTCGACGTGGATCATGTTGGCTTCTTTTGGGAGTAATGCAGGCATGTACATCGCGGAGCTGTTTTGCGAATCGTTCCAGATCATGGGAATGGCTCAAAATGAGCTTGCGCCGGCGATTTTTAAAGCGTAAGTTCTGGTATCTATTATATTGTGCTCAATTTACTAATACGTGTTGTCCATCTACTGCAGACGCAACAAGCGATTCAACACGCCGCACAATGCCGTATTTGCGAGTCTCATCGTCATCTTGATACTTATCGAGCTCGACTTCAGCGACGTCGTGAACATGACCAATGCGCTATCAGCCTACTACCAGATGCTGATTTTTGCAGCATTTATCAAGCTGCGCTACACACATGCGGAACTCAAGCGTCCATACAAAGGTACGCTAACGGTGTTGTTTGGAAATAGTGCTTGTGTATAACATGACTATTAATGTAAAACAGTTCCTGGAAGCATCCCTTTGCTATTGCTTGGTCTCTTGATCTCGACGGCCTTGCTGGTATACATTGTTGTCGACGTATGCTTCACTCTGGCACCGGCGATGATCGTAACACTGGCGGGGTTTGCGTATGCAAATTGGAAAAGATTCACTCGCGTGCAATTCGAGAACCTGAGCATGAATGGAAAGTAAACACTGAGCGTACCGGTCAATGTAAATAAGTGTAATAGGAAGCAAAACAATTCACGGCAACAAAAAATGAAATTTGGTTACGAAAACTTGAAAAACCGGCTCAACCGAAGACGTATCAATCGTGTCACTATCATGGCCGGATGCCGCTTCTCATGAAGCTCGATGAAACTCAGCCCTTTACACTTAAAGTAGTCTCATGACGCCATCACGCAGCAACTGCCGCATCGACCATCCCGTTGGACGGTTGTGTCCATCGTCAGAGTGGCGCCAGGACCCAAAAGATCCATCCCGAGTGCGCCTTGCTGAACGCCTCGAGTTGCGCCGATGCAAATTGTTGCAGTCCGTAGCGGTCTTCACTCGGGAATGCACATCCTGTGCCCCCAGACTCCACTCGTCGATGAGAAGCCAATTGCCGCCCCACGATGAGATTTGGTCGCCATAGCGACGCACAGCTTGCATCACCTTGTTTCACGGTTCTGACCTTCGTAGCCCCAAATAAAGTATGGGTGCCCACTCGTGCCACACGTTAAAGTACTTAGGATAGCGCATGAAATCCTCCATAAACGGAGGACTCTGCTCCGTAAGCAACGGCGCCACAGTCAGCACGCAGTCGTTGCCAGTTGCACGGATCTCCGAGTACGCGCGCTCATAGTAAGCACGAAGAACATGCTGCTTCGTTGGGTGCTCTGGCTCGTTCAACAGACCAATGCCGAGGAACGAGGGGCAGAAACGGTATCGCGAAGCCAGGAACTTGGCTAGATAAACCGTGTTGTCCACATTCTCCGGGTACTGACTCCAGAATTTGACCCCGCTTTCCACTGCAGCGCTGTGGTCGCGCCCGTTCTGGGACCCTTTGGCCGCGTGGATGTCTACGATCACGGCCATGTCGTATTTCACACACCAATGGTTCACCAGTTCGTCCAAGCAGCGTAAGGAATGAGGAGCGAACACCGTCCAATCTTGCTTGTTCGGGAAGTCTGTGGGGTCGAAACCCATGATCCAGTAGCCCACAGGCACTCGCACCGTATTGAGACCAAACCTCTTCATCTCGGCGATGTCGTACTCGGTGATCCACGTACGTCGGTGCTCATCGAAGCGTCGAACACCTTCTTCATGACCTAGAAACTTCATCGTGGCGAACTCTCCTTGATTCTTGATCGCATCAGGCACGCCATGCCACAGACACGAGTCCCAAGTCATCCAGTGCTCAGCGACGAGCCAACCGCCGAGGTTGACACCGCGGCACGGGATCTCGCCGCGGCGCAGTCGCGCTTGGAGCGAGTCGGACGCTACGCAGGACATCTTAAAAGATCGGATGCTTAAATGCCGACGAGTTTCAAAGTGAGCTGAGAAATTGATTGAACTGCCAAGCCTGTTTTTGCATCGGGGACAAGCGACGGCAACGTGAGTTTACCCACGTGCGTCGGTAGGGACCAAAAGGTGTCTCAAGGTCAGACACAACGCCAGGTTAGCAACTAAATAAAGGTTGATACCATCGCAATAGAACTTACCGAGTGATGAAGTGGTTGATCGGTTTAGGAACTGCGGGTCCGAAGGTCTTTTGCATTTGCAAGAATAGCGCGTTCGCAATCTCCTCGTCAGTGAACGAAGCCGAAACGGCGCTCGCATTATCACCGATAAGGACACCTTCCAGGATAGGCACCCCTTTGGCGAGGTGGTGGCTGAACACTAACGGGAAGAAAATGCGGCGACCATCGCTCGTGTTCTTTTGCTGAATCTGGCCCATGAATGTAGCGTGCTTGGGCCAGAAGACCTCGGGGAATTGCACCAGCACCTTCATATACTGGCCCACCTTCGACCGCTTGAGAGCTTCGGTTTTGACGGCGGGCAACTCCGGCTGGAAGTGCAGTTTGCCGCTCTGAAGGTGGCCCAGTGAAGTGGTAACAACGACGCGGTCGGCCATCACGCGGCGTCCGTCGGTGCACTCGATGAGCACTCCATCTGGACTTTCATAGTTAATTGACGTTACCGACACGTTCGTGTGAATAACGTCACGGATCGGATCAGCGAGGTGCTCAATGAAACCTGACGGGACGATGCAATGAGCACCAGGGTCGTCGCCCATAAGGTCGGTACCGATAAATATGTCGAGGTTGAGGTCGTCAGTGGTGAGACCGAACCAAGCCTCCATTAACCGAAGGAACAGGTCGATTTTCTTTCGCGCCTTGCCATCGGTCACGGCCTCGACCAGCTCTTGGTCAGAGACGAGAAGGTGCTCCATAACGGCAGACAATGTCTTCTCTCGGTGATCATCACCCAGGTCCGACCTTACCAGCGTCTGAAGCTTGCGCATTAGTAGATCTTGAAGGTCCCACGCGTCCTTCGCGTGCTGCTCGCTCAATTGGTGACTGTCATTGAAAAGCAGGAAGCTCGAGCACGAGCCAGGATGAAGCCATGGATTCCTCGAGCTGATCTCTTTGAATGAGATGCCGAATTGCTTGGCAAGCGCGGCGAACGGGCTGCCCTCCGTTCCATGGATCCAGGCGGCCCCCACCTCCACGTTCACAGTGAGCGAGTCGCTGAAGGACTTCGTTTGCACGCGCCCGCCAATGCGGGACTGTGCCTCCAGTACGCACACGTCGCTTGAATCGAAGTGACCCGATGAAAGGAGTTTGTTTGCGGCACCTACGCCGGCAAGCCCGGCGCCGATCGCTACCACGCGATAGTTATTATCGAGTGTGGTCTTTGTCGTTTCAAGAGTGAGGTTGGGGAATTTTGTTGCTTGGCAATTTGCAGAGTGAGCTTCGCTTTGCTATCATAACTTTGGGTTTCCGGACGATCGTTCGAAGTCCCACAGCATGTGTTACACAAGTTGTGTAACACAACGATCAAGATGACGAGCTCGATGTCACGGACAACGCACGTCATGTGGCGAAATCGAGGCCTCTCTTCACATCTTGAAGTGCATTTTGACCGAGCACCCAGCCTCTGTGTTTGCAAGCGACTACCGTACAAAGTCTCCGTCACGTTCCTTAGTCGGCCGCTGCAGTTTCCGAACGATGAACATGATACCACCTCGCATTGCATGATGCCGCGAAACATCATCAAAATGGTACGGCTTTCGCCATGAGCCCCGCCAAAGTGTTTCCTTACGAAAGCACGAGCAGTTAAAGCTTACGTTACGCAAAGATGACCACCGGATACTTCTATCGTCAACAAGTCCGTGACATCAACCGTCGCCCCCCCCCATTCTACTTGTAGTACATGTATTAATACCTTTAACAGAGTTAAAAAGGAGTACAGTAGAAGTTCCACCGGGAAGGCTACAGCGGGAAAAATACGATCGACGCGAGCATTTCCCTTAACATAAGCTGCCGAAACTGGCGCGCCATCTTTTTCCTTCTACATGTACACTTCACTTCACTTTGAATATATTACAACTTAAAAAAAGCAGTTATTAAAACTTAACATGCTTCGTTCTTCAACTGTTCACCAATGCAGACTTAGCCCAGAATTGACGCTGCAGCTCTTACACCTGCATGGTGAAGTAAACAATCATTAGATCTCAAACAAAACACTTCGTGCAGACGACTAGTACGCACCGGAGAGGTACGCCGCTTGCAGTTCGCCCTGGTACTTGTAGTCCGTGGCCTCACCGGCGAACAGCACGGTTCGCCACAGTCTGGCGTAGGATCGCTGGGTCCTCATCCGTACTGTCCACTGTAAGAGAGCTGTAAGCACCAATCGACCACGGATCCTGATCCCATCTGCAGCTCAACCAAGAGGGTAGTGTTAGAAATCACAGAGCCACACGCAGATAAAGACACACCTTACCTTGTAATGAAGTGGTCCACTGGACCTGGGATGCTCGGACCAAACGTGTCTTGCAGCTGTAGAAAAAGCGCATGCGCAATCTCCTCGTCCGTAAATGTAGCAGAGACTTTGCTGGCGTTCTCGCCGACCAAAACTCCTTCGATGATAGGCACACCCTTCGCAAAATGATAGTTAAAAACTACCGGAAAGTAGATACGGCGATCCGAGTCGACTTCATCAGCCGACGATTCCTTGATCTGTGCGATGAAAGTACAGTCCTCAGGCCAGAACACTTCCGGGAACTGTACGAGGATCTTCATGTATTGACCCATCTTGGAGCGCTCGATGGCGCCAAGTTTTGGTGCCGGCAGCTCGGGCTGGAAGTGCAGCTTGCCGGACTTTAGGAGCCCGAGCGATGAAGTCACAACCACGTGGTCAGCCGACACACAATTGCCATCACTGCACTTGATCACAACGCCGTGTGCACCTTCATAGTTGATGGAGGTGACGACCACGTTCGTGTGGATCGAGTCCTTCACAGGCTCCACCAAGTGGTCAATGAAGCGCTCCATTCCTTCAGGAACGATGCAATGAGCACCAGCGTCATCACTGTGTGTATCAATACCGCAAAATTTAGTTAGCATTAAAAGAAGCAATAAAAAATAAAAATTGTGCACATACCCGATCAGTTCAATGTCGATGAACTCGTCGAGCTGCACTTCGTCGCCATCCACCCCCATCCAGAGCTCAATCAACTTCAGACATATCTCCAATCTCGCGCGTGCATTCGGGGCCTTCATCACGTTACGGAGTTCCTCGTGCGACTCGATAAGGTGGCCGACGATACCCCAAAGTGCCTTCTCCTGGTGATCAGTAGCGTCCGGCGACGTTGCCAGCGCCTGCAGCTTGTGCATAAGAAGATCTTGCCACTTCCACGTCTCGTCGACTTGTTCTTGCGGTAGTTGCTCGTTGCCGTCGAAGAAAATAAAGTTCTTGCACGCACCAGGATGCAGCCACGGATTCCGCGGAGCGACCTCTTTAAGCGCGATGCCAAATTTTGTCGCCATATCGGAGAACGGGTTGCCTTCGGTGCCGTGGATCTACGCGGTGCCCACCTCCACATTGACAGGCAAAGAATCACTGAATGGCTGCGTCTTGATACGCCCACCGATGCGCGACTGCGCTTCAAGCACACAAATGTCGTTGGCTGCGAATTTGGGTGGAAATTTTGAGTCGGTACTTTTATATTTTGAATCGGATACTTGCGAAATTATATGCTCGATCGGACTTATGAGTTGGTTACCCTGGTTACTAGTAACCTGCTCAACCGGCAAAAGTGACCAACATAGTTCGAAAAAGAGGGTAGAACCGGCAAAAGTGACCAACATAGTTCGAAAAAGAGGGTAGTACGGTATATTCGTTTTCAATCGGCTAGTTCTGAATGTTGGGGTTGGTAACCTCCTGGTTACTAGTAATGTAACGGGGTACGTAGCCCTAAGTGTACCCTGGTTACATGAAGTGTGACACTTCACACTTCAGGAGTATGACACGTCATACTCCGAGATATTTGGTACAAGGTACCAAGGTCGTTCAAAGCCAACCATTGGTTAAATGACATTGCATTTCTATAGGTAACTAACAGTTTGTATTAAACCCAAACTTAACCTACCTATAAATATACTCAGTTTACAATCTACCTTATTTGGGTCACTTCGCTCTCTTTAATAAAAGAGGGGACCTGTGAACTGCCGTTCACTGAGAGTTTGTATACTCTCGGAAGATAACTTCCTCTTGCGCAAGGTGCTGTGTGACCCCGTCACAAGTAACCTGCTGAACCTGCAAAAGTGGCCGATCCAAAACAAAAAAACCGTCAGTAAAATCATTCTGAAGCGGTTAGTTGTGCATTTTTGAGCGGGCACTTATGTATTCTGATCTGGGTTCCTCATGTAGTGACGACTAACCTGTTGAACCAGCAAAACGACCGATTATAAAAGCAAATGCAGTCAGTAAAAAACAATTCAACCTACCAGTTGTGCAAGTTTAGTCGGTTTACCTTCGGTATCGTGCTGGACCCCTCCTGAACTGTCGGATCTGCAACGCCGGCGAACATTAATGCAAACAAGGCAGAAAAAACATTTCTAAGCTCTCAGTTGCGCAAGTTTGTATACCTTCGTCGGACCGCTAGACGATCTGAAATTTGTTGAACGTGTAAAAATAATGTGGCCGATCAAAACGTCAGATTAAGTCAATACCAAGGAAGTAGAGAAAATCACCACGAACCTTTAAATGTGGCGGCTGGTAGCCATGGTAATGTCCGTCACGAGCTCATCCACTTCAACGTCATGACTATCAGCATCGGTAAACGTGATCGTCCAAGTAACTGGCTTATTGTCAGCCTGAACGGAGGTCACTACACCACTGAAGCAGCTGATCTGGAACTCCTTTGGTGATTCAGGTAACGACGTTTTAAAGCGATGCAAGGCTTTGTATCCGATAGCCTCGCTTGGGTATTTTTCCAGATGTCGTTTCAGCCGAGCCGTCGGTCCAGTCGAACGTGTGTCGTCACCTTCAGCAGCTTCGAGACTATCTCGAACAAGGCAGCTGAGCTCCTTGCGTGGCCGTCCAGGGCGACGGCGGTGGGGGATTCCAGCTTGAATTTCGTCAATATTTAGGTGTTGCTTGATAGCCGCTGCTGCCAGTACATGCGAGCACACCCAACCCGACATGACGTAAGCCTTGCACTCACAGGAATATTTTTTACGGAAGAGTTGAGCCGTGTCGCTGTTCACCTTTGGCAAAGCTCGCAGCTTTTCAAACTTGATCTTGGCGCTTACACGGACACGATATAGTGATTGGTCTTGTGCCTTGTCGTACCTTCAAGCAAAATCTCAGTTTGTAAAAGTTTCCGTACTAGAAGTAGAACTTAAAAGCTTGAGTACCTTTTTGTCAGAGCTTTGGTTACACGCTGATCAAAATGATCCTTTCGGTTGATGTAGAAAGTCTGAAGACATTGTGTTTGCACAACGTAGAACTTCGTGGTATCCAGTGTAATTGCTTTGGCCTTCGTAAGCTGTGAGTGAAGCAAAGGTGCTTCAGCAAAAGGCCGTATTTCCTCTGGTGCCCTGTGCGCACAGCAGAAATGAAGAATTTGGCCCATCGAGAACTCCAAGAAGTAGACCATAGCGGCACGAAGGTAAAGGCCCATATGAGCCCTTATACTCTTGTGAAATGACTCAATTCCCTGTTGCTGTGGCAGGGATCCAGGTAGTGTCGAAGCTCCAACGAACCAGGAATCAAATGGAGCCGTCAGATAGGTGTCTGTGAACCAATCGGCATACCGGGCTTCTCCTTTGTTGCGCCATTTTGTCATCAGCTTTGCCGAAAGAGCTTTAAAGTGCTTGTAACTTGTGCATTTGTAAAGGCTGTTGATGTCTGTTTTCACAACAGACACAAGAAATTCTTTATCTGATAGCATGCTCTTCTTTTTGGTGGCGAGGCACTTCCGGCTTACATGAGGCCAACACGTGACAAAGACCATCTCGGGCCATGCTTTTCCAAGAGCTGCTGCAATGCAGACAGCATGGTCTGCGACCCCCACGGTCGGCTTTAACTCCATACCCAGGCAGTTATAGACGCAGCGATTCACAGACTCGAATAACGCTTCATACGCCAACTCGCACTCCGTACGAACAAATCCAAACGCACAGGGGTAAAATCGCTGGTGGAACTGGCGTTCCTTTTCATCGTAAATCACACCAACTACACCGAGATTAATCAAAGTCCAACCAGCGTCTGTTAACCGATAAGTGCCGTCGCAAGAGATCGAAACTAGGTCTCCGTAAGCAGCAGCCGTAAGAAAATTACGCAAAAGCTCCTTGCAGCTCAGGACCATACCAAAAGAAGCCTATTTTGTTTTGTTCACCTCCTTGGACTCAAAAACCTGAAGTACCACAAGTTCTCGTTCGCCAACAGCGTCAAATTCGTCTTTTGTCGTGCACAATCGTGACGCTGCCCATTCGAACAGCTCGGTGTGTGTGCCCAGTTGTTTCCATTTGCCCGTGAGCTGCTTTTTTTCCATCCGGCTTTACGATTGCGGACTTGGCCGATATCAGGCAGCAGTTTTTCCTTTTCACTGTCATCTCCATAAATGCGGGTCAACTGGTCAAGAGCGCCAAGTGGCGTCTGTCCACTTGCAAACATCAACTCAAGCTCTTTATCGAAGCACTTGTGAATACCCCTCGAGGCTTGAACTTCTTCTGCTCCTCCGTCGTGATCACCACAAAGTTCACACACGAACTCCATCTGATGCGGGCGAATGCGAACGAAAGCATTGCAATTCTCGTGGCTTTTACATCTGTAGGTTTTGGAATCACCATACATTGTCCGAGAATGACCAGCAATGACAAAATTGAACTCCAAATTCTTGCGAAATGAGTTGGCTTCATCGAAAGTACAGCACGTCTTCAGCAGTGACCACTTTCGGTTGGGAATGCCACGGCGAGACCGCTTTGGACGCTCTGCGTGACTATTGCCGATATCCTGAGCTGTGTCGTCTTCACGTGCAGTCTGCAGATCGTCGCTGTCGTGGTAGGTCTGAGCAAGAGCAAGACCAGTCAGATCCTGTTGCCTTTCTCCGAGCTGGCATTCTGTGAGGTGCGTGACTGGTGATGCTACTGCCGCTGGGGCGCTCGAGTCGTCGCTGCTTGAAGCGTCTTCGCCTCCTTCGCGCATTACATTGTCGCTAGCAGCAGCCAGCCGAGCGCGCTTTCTCATCTGCACCATTGTGGTTGTACTGGCGATTTGTAGACTGAAAGGCAACACATAAGAAAGGAGGAATGACATAATCATTCAAACCAACGCAAATGGTAACAACAGGTGGGGCGACATCAATATAATGCGGGCAAGAGTGATGGTCGTTGAAGTGCGACATGAACAGCAAGTGGTCCTCAAGTCCAGGAGACGGTCAACTTATCGTCGTACAGCTTCATACCGGCGAACATTAACTTGTGCCATCCACTCCTTCTTCTATTTACCGACGTACGCAAACCTACCTCCAGCTCTGTGCACGTAAACCAAGGTAGTCTTCTCAACTTGAAACTGTCACCAAACTCGCGCTACGCGCAGACCCAAAAACCCTTAGTTGCTCGCTGAGCTCGCTTCGACAAAACCCTAAGCCCGCTCCGGCTTCGCCTTCGCTTGTCCACTTGTACAACTGGGTTTAACCCCGCGTGCTACGCACACGGATCTTAAACGCCAGCAGGATGTTCATGTCGTGTAAACCAAGGTAGTCTTCTCCACTTGAAACTGTCACCAAACTCGCGCTACGCGCGGACCCAAAAACCCTTAGTTGCTCGCTGAGCTCGCTTCGACAAAACCCTAAGCCCGCTCCGGCTTCGCCTTCGCTTGTCCACTTGTACAACTGGGTTTAACCCCGCGTGCTACGCACACGGATCTTAAACGCCAGCAGGATGTTCATGTCGTGGCCTGCTACGGCTTCGCCTTCGCTCGTAATTCGCTGCTCGCGGTGGTCTTCTTCACATGAAGCTGTCACCATACTCGCGCTTCGTATCCTAGGTTACACGTGAGGGGTACAGGGATATCTCTAGAATTAAAAAATATATAAATATATATCACATATTGCAAACATAGCCATAACTGACAAGTAAAGATTCAAAAGTGCCCGATTGGTTACTTATTTTTTTCAGTGTCCGATTCAAAATACAAAAGTACCCTTGTCAAAATTAAGTCTCTGCGAATTTGTTGGAAGCCAGCAGCGCGTTGGCAGCACTTACACCAGCCATTCCAGCGCCAATGACCACCACGCGGTACGATCGCTCCAGTGCAATTGCAGACTTGACGGCCATGGCGAACTGGCGGGGGTTTGTGGTGCCCTTCAAATGCGAATGACACTGTGCCATTGACGGAATAAGCTTAATAAAGCCCCTTTCTCTAATAATTGTAGGTCTGATCCATAGGTCTGATCCTTACAAATCTCTTGATCATATTCGTGAAAATATCAGAAGCCTAAAATGTTTCTGATATTTTGAGGTAGTCGAAATACTTTTTAATTTAGGCGGTTTAATTCATAATTAGTACTATTATTTTAATACACATTCAAGTAGTATTATCACACAATAGTACTACTTGATTATTAGAATTATTTTAGTTAAAATAAATGAAACGCAAAAAATACAGTATTCATTAAAGTATTCTACTAGTTTTGTCAATCCATCCAACGTACCGGTCACCAAAATGCCAGCCAAGCACGCCTTCGTGGCGCTGCAGGACCGCTTCGTGAGCTCACTGGTGATTGCCTGCTGCCCCACCATGGACTTAGTGGCCGTATTGACACTCGACCACCATCTCCTCGTTCATGTACGTCTCCATCATCCTCCTTCTTTCACTAAAAAGTAACCTTACTTGTTCTTTTCACGGTAGCGCACAACGTCATGGCAGAAACTGCTGCACGTCAAACCATCAGACGTCGGACTGGAAATGGTGACACTGGCGTGGAAACCTGACGGTCTTCAACTCGCAGTTGGCTGTGACGAAGGAGATGTGGCAATTTTTGAGATCGAATCGGGAGAAATAATACCGGAAAGACGGAGCAATTTACGTCACGAAATCTGCATCACCGCGATGCACTGGGCCCAGCTTAGCGAGGTAGGAGCTTCAGTGTGTACTTCTAACAACAAACGACGGCGTCATAAGCGCTACGGGGCATTGGGTGAACATTGGAATGCTCCAGGTTTGATTTCCCAGTCGAAACTTCAGTTTCAGCATCGGTCAAGTAGATTTTTAAGAGGTTTCAAAGAAGAAGGCCTCGTTGATGACTCGGTGCTACTTACTGGCGATGAACGAGGATTTATCGCACTGTGGTGGATGGGAAGAGTGTTGCTGACTCGTATTGACGTGAGTAAACATTTTACGGAGGAAGAGTTTGAGACGATGGAGTCGATGGGCTATGAACGTGGCGATACCAGTGGCTTCCGGATTGAGCGAGCAGACCTTGCGCCGGATTTTTCTCTTCTTTTCGTTCTGGTTGTTTTCTCTAGTAAGAAAAGTAGCCACAGTGTTGACAACACAATTAAAGTGCAGGAAGACACGAAGGTGCATCGGCTACTGACTTTGGATATGACAACTGTTCAGTACATCCATGAGGACGTGACTTTGGTGGCGAACACTATCGACCGCGCACACGAGATACTTGATCGGATTGCTACAACTGGCAGACAAATGACGACGGAATGGAAGAATGCTACTCGTATTTTTGAACTGAAGATGGGACTCATCGGGTCACTGTACGAGAAGTACGCGTGCGAGGATCCACCGCAAGTAGACATGCTGTCGGTGGTAGTGACTGGCATTACAGCACCTGCGTTGGCCCAGTACTTTGCTCAAGATATCGAGGAAATGGTACGTTCATTCTCTATGGTAAGCTAGCGAAGTATTGACAATGTGTGTGTCGCTGCATCGTGCTGCTAGAGCGTACATCGCATGCAGAAGGCCTTGTTCAGTGGATGCGACACGCTTCGAGCACTCGTTGACGAAAAACTGAAGCCAGACTTGGTCAGCTTTTTATTTCTCGTGTCGGAGTTACGTGGCCATGTCAAGTGGAATCCCCAGACTTACTCAAAGACAATGGGGATCACAGTAGCGGTCCTCGACGAGCTTGTCAAAACAACGCAAGATACTCTCGTGGCTATGGAGACACTTACGTTGGCGCTACACGAGACTCGTCAGGACTTTTCGTTATTTTTCCAGTGGATCCTCGAACGTATACGCATTCATTCGAACTCATCTCGATCTGGAGGGGCAATCGGTCGGGACGCCGGTGACGCTAAAGGCACAAAGTCGCTTCTGAACTTGCGAAGACTATGCGATTTCTTACAGCACGCAGCAGAAGTTGCCAAGCAGTTCAAAAAGCAGCAACCGGGCCACAATATTTACCGAGTTGAGACTACTTTCGGGAATCCAGTGTCGCATCAACTTACTATGGGGCCAGGTTTGTTGAATGAGAGCTCGAAGAATCAGTCGGAAGGCTGTCTTGATCTCATTAAGAGCCTGCAAGAAAGGTGGACGGCCATACTCGACGCAGTAGGTGGAACGCTGGCACAGTCCATTGGGCGTAAAGAAAGTGGGTGTTTCACTGTCGGCGATAGCGTGGAGGAGTGCCATGTTCGCTTTCGACAACTTGTTAACACGAAGAGGTCAGAGGATATTGATGCTATTGGCGTTCAAAGCGAGGATGAGGACAGCGATGAGGCGGTTGATTGGGATGCCTTGAAACACTTTGGATCAGTTCAAGATGGTCCTGCCAATTGTAGTATGATACTGATTGGGTTTCGATTACAATCGGGTGTTCTACGGCTGCTGCGCACATGCCAAGACACGGATTCTACACAGCTACGACGAGATCATACCTCTCGTTTGCATTGGGAGGCTGCAACTGTGAACTTTTCACACGAATCTTCTTCAAGTCCACTAATCTGTCAGGGTTTCGACTTTTACGGGGATATGTCAACGAATAAAGTCGAACAACTTGCGTTCGTACTGGGTCGTGCTGGGGAAGGCCAAGTGCACCAAGGTACTCGCTGTCGTATCACATAAACTTAACTGTGTTGTCGACTGAACTGACAATTTTCTGATGTAGAATGGCTTTACCTCCAGCAGTACGACCGCATTGAGTTCACAAAGCTTAACCCTTCCACCTCGTTCGAGGTAAACACGCTTTTTCTGATGTTCGAATGGGGATGATGTACTGATGTAATCCGCAAATGCTTGTTGTTGTCTCCAGGCGGCCGTAGCTGACCCGATCCACACCTTCAGACTGGATCAACTCCGTGGAAGAGTGATCGCCTCGTTACCAACAGCCAACCACGCCAGCAAAAACGCAACGTCCGTCATAGCGACTGCTTCTCGAGGAGTTTTGTGCGTCGTCATCCCACCCAGTCGCTTGAGTGTCTACGATGCAGAAGACAGTGAAGACGAGGAAGACGGCGACGACGACGACGACGATTAGATTTAAAAGCATCTTACAGAAATCTCTGAAGCCCTCAGTTTGTCACTCTCGGCTTCTGTGTTCGACGTGATGCAGTACGTTGGATGTCGAATCCTTCCCCGCTTAGTAGCTCGTCAACAAGCGCCGTCACGTCACTTTTGCGCATAGATAAATATCGTTCCGACGGTCGTCGCTGGTAGCCGCCAATATCTCGCATGGAGACACTGGACCTGTGACTATTGTGGAAAGCGTCCATCTTAGCAGCCCCCTCAGGTCGCAGTCGAAGTGTAGTCGTTTGGTCGGCTCCTGACGGATGTACAGTAGACAACGACGTGGCACTGTTCGGCCGTCGAGCAGCACGAGTAGCTGGGACGAACACTGTACCGGCGGTAAATGAACTCAGCTCACTTGGTAGCGGTCGAGTCGGCTCCACTACACCTGGTAGCAAAATAGTCCTTGATAGTCCTTTTTGAGGCGACGGGTTTGAGCGCCGTGCCAATTTTAGTGCGCGTTCATCGGAGACGTGTTCCAGCACTTGAACAGTTGTTTCTTCTCCCTCTATATCGACAGAACCAGGTTTCGTGTGAGTAGCCAACGCTGCTGTGGCTGCAGCTTGGACTATATTTCCCAAGGAGTATCCCGTTGGCGCCGCAAACGATGAGTGTTTCCTTTTAGGCATGGATGCTCCACTTACACTTGCTCGGATGGTGTCGTGATCACAACTACGGCGTGCAATATTGATCTCTGCCACCCGGTCTCTGTCTAAGGCTGTGAGGCAGATAGGATCGTTGTTTTGCCATCCAGGGACTATTTTCTGCTGTCGTGTGATCGACTGAATGATCAGCGATCGAATTTCGTCCATAACTCGCGGATATTGGGTCTCGAACTCGTCCAGACACTCGCGTGGCAGTAAATACGTCCCTGTAGCGCGCATCGCAAATAAATTGTATCGTGCTACGGTTTCCGTCAAAGTTTCCTTATACCCGAAAAATTCGCCTTCAAATATCTTCGCAATTGTGCCCTGATGATCCGCAAAAATAGGGTCCGCCGATGAATTACTTCTACCGCTTGTCATAGTGGCATGTGTGTTTGGTATTGGCGCGAAATGCCGCGTTTTCGCTATAACAGCGCCCGTCATGATGAAGTAGATTCCACTTACGGGGTTATCCTGGTAGATCAAAATGTCCCCCTCAAGAAAAAATTGCGGTACCAATCGTGGCAAAATTAATGTCAAAAACCATTTTGGCTTCTTGTCGAAAAACCGAATTTTCGACACGACGCCTCCGTTAAGTAGCAAAATGAGTTCGCTGCGTAAGGAATAACTGAGGGCATCAAATAGTGAGTTTTCGACAAAAAACGTTTTCTCAGCATCCACAAATCTCAAGTGTTCCTGACAAGCCACGATAAATTCGGACGACACTCCGCGTTCTTTGATATACGCATTCACTCGTTGGACCATCTCGTGCTCTCGATTCATTAAGCTTTTCGAGTTACTTGCCACTTCAATGACCGTACCCACCACATAGGCAAACAACGTAGTGCCTCCGATAAGAACAAGAATGCAGAAGCCCTTCTCAAAGTCATTCACAGGGTAGATATCGCCAAATCCGACAGTGGTCATTGTCGTAATTGCCCAGTAAATACTGGCAATATACTTGGAGAGAATGGACTCTGGGTCTTCAAAATTGAGATTTCGATTCCCCCACCACGCATCGTCTACAGCACGATCGGCTGAAATGTAGTACCAGAAGCAGCCTACGTAATGGGCAATGATCATCACTGGGGCGAGTAATTTCAAGAGTCGAACGGTATCAACGTTAATATCAAACTCGGCCATCCATTGCGAGTTCATTTTGAGTAGCTTTGATAGTCGCATAAGTCGAAGCAGTTTGATAAGTTTAAGAGTACGAATGAGACGCAAGGACCGAAAGATGTTGCCTGTCGCCGCCGCCTCCACGAGGAAGTCGAAAGGGATTGTAGACGCGATATCGACGAAAAACGTGGTTTTCAGATAATGCCGACGAATTTCGTAGCGATCGACTATTTCAACTCCCGTGTCGTCGACGTATGTGGTGCAAAAGCTGAGAATGACGTCTATCACGAACAAAACGTCCGACATTCGATCAGTAGCGTAAAAGACGAGTACGTCCTGCACGTCGAAAGCGATTCGAAACGGCACCGTGATTGCCGTAATAGAAACCATGATACCCATTACAATATCCCAAGTAATTCTCAACTTGGAGTAGTGCCGAATTACCGACCAGTGTGTCACAACTTCATCACCAACAACGCTCATGTCCATTCGAGTAACAACGTCCGCTGGCATTGTGTGGGTATTTGCCGCTGAAATGGATTTGCGATGTCGTTTATGTAAATATGGCTCTCCTCCTCTTGATAAAGACTCTCGTCGGACCGCACGTATGGAACGTTGTCGTAGAAGAGCACGCTTTCCTCGTCTTGCGGACTCTTCGTATCGCTCTCCTAAAATTACAGCCAGATCTTCGAGATACTTGTGCGCTACGGGACATTTGTTAATCGCTTCGAGTAAATCAGTGCTGTACATTGAATACAACTCTGTCTTCGAGACAGAGCGGTACGTGTGGGTATATCGTCTCCGAGCGTTTACAAGATACTCAATGCCACAAATCTCGCCGGGTGAGAGAGACCCTACAACCAGATTAGATTGCACTGTTTCCACTGTGCCGGCAGTCAGGAAGTACAGTTCTTCCCACACGCTTTCCGCGTCGACAAGCACTTGACCTGGCCCCAAAACGATGGGTCGAAGTCGAGGTATTGCGAATACGAAAAACTCCACCGAAGTCATACCGAAAAACGGAAACTTTTTCACAAACGTCTCCATCGAGGCAGCTAGAATTTCGTACTGTAGACTTCTAGGAAATTGGTTCAGCAGGTAATTTTCATCAAACACGGTGCGATGACTCCAGTGAAATTCGAATTGCGAGATAACGCGTTGCCGAAGACGACGTGGGATACTGCGTTTGATCAGAAACTCTTTGGTGTCTTGGAGTTTTTGCTTCAACATGATGCCACGAGGATTGTAGTTTTCGGTGAGCATTTGAATGTTTGCGATGATCATACCAACGCAAATCGAGCCGAGACAAGCCACGAAAATCGAGTACAGCCGCTCTCCATCGGTGACCCCATAGATATCTCCATAACCCACGGACATCATTGTGTTTGACACCCAATAGAAGCTAACGAGATATGGGTTTTTGAAGCCTTCTGGCTCGATATTCGTGACCCAATTCTTTCCTGAAGGATCCCAAGTGTAGAACATATACCACCCACAAGCCACTAGATGGATGATGAAGATGATCGTGAGTAAACTTTTGATTGTTTGCAGCACGTGCGCGTTGAGCGCATCCACCTGAACTGCTTCCATGGTCCGTTTTAATCGTAATAATCGCATGAGTTTTAGCAGTCGAAACAATCGAAACACGCGGATGAGCTTTAGTGTGAGCAGTGAAGATGACGCGGTGGTTACCACCTGCAAAAATTGATCTAGAGGAACTGTCGATGCCACATCGAAAAGGAACCAACTGCGAAGATAGCGTGCCCGAATTCTGCGTAGTTCATAAACCAAGATGTCTTCGTCGTAATAGCCGGTAAAGAAATTGAATATTACATCCACGGCGAAGCTGCTATCGAAGCAATAGTTCAGAACTTGTTCCCACCCCTAGAAACGCAGCACAATATGATTTAGGATACACATCATAAATGCATTTTAGAAAAAAAAAATCTTACCGCAAGCTCGATACCGAAGCCAATTCGATAGGGTATAAGGACGACGCTATAAGCAATAATGAACCCAATCCAGAGATCCCATCTTACTTTCCACGTGGCGCGAGGCTGGATAAACCACCGACTGTACTTTACTTTTTCCGTCTGCACTACCGGTACGAGGTCATTTCGTCGAGCTCGTCGTGGTGCGGTAAATAACGTTGAATCCGGTAATGATTTCCGCTGATGCAGCTTCCGTTTTCGCGGTAATCCTTTGACGACGGAGATCGCGTTGCCATGGGCGAAACTTGCCATTGTAGCTGCTCGATGGAAAGTGTGTGAGCCAAACGAGGATTTTCTTTGTGGACTGCTGGTGTCTGTTGATGATGTTGTACCAGTACGTGAGCCTTCGATACTCGATCGTGTAGGTGAGTTTGCAAGCGGACCCAGCTGCTCCGTCGCAGAGTCTTGGACTTTCTTTTGCCAGGGATGGATCAATGTGCGTGTCATGACCGAGGGTCCGCCCTTGAACTTGTCTAGCTGGCGGCACGCCAAGACCCTCTCACGACACAATCAAACAGCATACAGCAGTCCAAGATACCAGCATCCACTGATACGTTCGATCACGTGCTGCCCACGCCTCGTCCGTCTGCCAACTTGAGCGCAACGGGATGCAGGTAAATGGAAAGACAGACCTTCGGTGGGCTGTTGCTCAGGAAAGACCTGGCAAATGTTCGTTTCGTGTTGCAAGCGTGGCAAGTTTAGACCCCAGCAATCCGCCACTATTTTTACCATAGTTTTTGTCATCCTACCCACAGCTAAAAAAGTGAGCAAAACACACTTTGTCAATGTGAAAAAGTGAGTGAGTATTGTCGTTCTCAGTGTCATCGCATGACTCATTTTCTTCCTCTCTAAAAAGGCATCTTCATACCCATATTCTGAGCCATCTTGGCCATGTCGCCTAGTGCGCTGGGGTCCATTCCTTGCATCTGCTTCATCATCCGCATCATGTTCTGCGGACCGCCCATCTGCGCCATCATCTTAGGGTCCATGACCTTCGAGAGTTGTTGCATGACCGCGTTCGGGTTGCGGGCCATTTGCTTGCCGAGTGCGGCGTCGCCCGTCTTCATGAGGCCACTCTTGCCCATACGACTCACAACAGTCGCAAACTGCTTGTGACACTTAAGCAGAAACTCTACCTCATACAACTGACAACCTGAGCCACGCGCCACTCGCGTCTGGCGCGACTCAGACAGCGGTACAGCACCATCGAGCTCGGCATCCGTCATACTGTCCATCATAAAGAGGAATCGTCGGAGTCGCTTAGAGGCCTCTTCCTCTCCTCCTCCCATGTTCATCATCTCACTCATGCCCTGTGGTAAGCCAGGGATCATAGACATGACTTTGCTAAGCGGTCCCATCTTCATCACACTCTGGAACTGCTTGTACATGTCCCGCAGAGTGAAGACTCCTTTCTGGAACTTCTCGACCATTTCTTCTTGGTTGTCGAGCATGCCACTGGTCTTGACCTCTTCCATGAGTCCACGGATGTCTCCCATACCCATAAGACGACTCACAAAGCTCTGTGCGTTGAACGACTCAAAGTCTGCGAAGTGTTCTCCCGTACCATAGAAAATAATAGGCGAGCCTGTAGCAGCGACAGCACTGAGTGCACCGCCGCCCTTAGCGTGACCATCTAGCTTGGTAATGATCACACTACCGACATCCACCGTCTCACGGAAGGCGCTGGCCTGGTCGAACACGGCCTGGCCGATAGTGGAGTCCATTACGAACACGACGTCATCGGGCTGTACGGCAGCTGATACCTCTCTCATCTCGGCAAACAGATCAGTCTCTTGTTTGTGACGACCACTGGTATCCACGAGGATGAGCTCGTAGTTCTCAGCTCTGAACTGAGCCACACCTTCCTCTGCGATGCGGACCGGGTCGGCCTCTGTGTAGCTACCGTAGAAAGGGATGCGTAGTTTGGTGGAATTCTGCTTGAGCTGGTCAAACGCACCGGCACGGAAAGTATCGGCACAGACCATACAGGTTTTCCAGCCTTTGCGCTGGTAAAAGTGCGCGAACTTGGCGATACTTGTGGTCTTACCGCTTCCCTGAAGTCCGACGAACATGATAACGTTGCTTTGGCCCTTTTTCATCTTGTAAGGCTGCGCCTCAGGCTCCAGCATCTGCACGATTTGGTCCACTACCGACTTCTGGATGAGGCGACGGCGATTCACGCCCGAGCTCGCGTCCTCGAGGTTCACGGCCAGCTTGACATTGTCTCGTAGTTGGCGCACGAGTTTCACCTGCACGTCTGACTCGAGCAGCGCGCCGCAGATTTCCTTAAGCAGCGCGTTGAACACCTCGTCATCCACTACAGTCGTGCGGTTAAGTTTGGCCAGCGCCCCCTGTAGCTTCGATCCCAGCTCCGCTAACACCATGGTCGCCCCTGCTCTGCCTTCTTGTTGTCAAGAGGTACTTTCACTTGTATTTTGTATCGATCAGGACGGGTTTGTTAATATTAGATAGTGTATGCTTGTTGCCAAGTGAACCCGCAGCCCATTGTGAGCCCGCGGGTTTAGAAAATTACTTACCGGTACCGTACCGGTAGGTGATCTTCTAAACTGCGTCAACTGACCTTCATTCTTCAATTTGCGAAGTGGATGAGCAAGTGGGTGCGCTCGTTTCTGTCGCTTCCTGTGCGTACACGCTTCCTGCCCCCGTCCGCATCCAGTAGGAGCTCTCCAGCTTTTGTTTCCGCCTTCGCGTCCAGCAACATGTCCAGCAGCAATGACGTCGTGAAACTCTCTAATGAGGAGTGGAAGCAGCGTCTGACACCCATGCAGTTCCAGGTGCTGCGTCTCAAAGGCACGGAACGCGCAGGCACTGGAGAGTACAACAAGAACAAGGAAACTGGAGTGTATGTATGTGCCGGCTGCAAGACGCCTGTGTACACATCCACCACCAAATTTGATTCGGGGTGTGGCTGGCCTGCGTTCTACGACGCCATTCCCGGCGCTATCAAGGTGCGTTGCAGTTTGTGGACTTTAGAGAAAAGTAAAGTGGCTTATTCTGATGTGAGCGCTTAATTGGGTGCTGTAGGCTGTGCCTGATGCCGATGGACGTCGCACAGAGATTATGTGTGCCAAATGTGACGGGTGAGTAGAAATAGATGGTGCTTTTGGCCATAGTTTTAAGTGACGAGTTGTGTTGACGTTTTGATGCAGTCATATGGGTCACGTGTTTAAGGGCGAAGGCTTCAAGACTCCTACCGACGAGCGTCACTGTGTCAACAGTGTGTCGCTCGTGTTCCACGCCAGTGAAGTTCCTCCTCAGTAAGAGATCAGGAAACTTACGGGCTTGGTTACGTGTTGCTAGCTGGTTGTACGAGCTTGGAAGTAAAGTAGTGGCTAGCAGGGTTGAGTTCGTAATGATAGCAAAGCATAACACACTCCAAAGTAAAGTAAACGAATCGGTATTGGGTAAGATCTCTACTATAGCAAACTGTCGTCTTCTTGGTCACTGGAGTCGCCGAAGCAGCTGTCTGCAGTGAGATGCTCGAGCTCTGCTGGATGCAAAACGTAGCGTTGCTTCCGTGCGGGTGTTGTGGGTAGTAACCAGTCTCTTGTGGTGTCTCCAAACACGTCATTAAAGTTTTTCCGCCATCCTTGATTGAACGGGAAAGCACGGCCGTACTGGTGGCACTCGATCGTGGTGGCTCCGTGCACCAGGAGGTACGAGTGAACTGCTATGAATCCCAACAAACTGATAGCCAACGCACCGCCCAATACGAACCCGACAACTGCCATGGCAGAGAAGTTGGACGCTCCACGAGGTGCGTCTTCACTGAAGAGTGCCGCTTGAAAAGGCCCCGATAGCGCCCTCACACACATTGACAGTGCTAAGAACGCGTACACGACGAAATGAAAGAAGAATTTGTAGTTGCCTTCGCCGACGCAATTCGCGACCCATGGGCAGTGGTGATCTGCCCTCCATACATGCGACGTGGAATCAATACCAGGATGCAGAGAGGGACTAAAAAAGGATGATACTCACCCATTTTCAGCACACAACGATTACAGAAGCTGCAGTGGTGTGCTCGGAAAGGTTTGAGCAGTTTGCACCTCCGACAGGTGTTTATTATCGGTGGACTTTTGCTTCCTGCTTCCATCACTTGTTGCATGGCGTCTTTGATGTGTTGAACAACTGTAGGCGTGACATATCCAGGGTCTGCAAATTCCAGCAGCATCAGCTCAGAGTCACCTCTCTCTCATCTTTTGTTGCCACATCCGTACCTGTGAACACCACCTTATAATACGCCACCAGCATGCATCCAACCACAAAGTGGAAGATTATTGCTTCCAGTATCCGCAGCGGTACGAAGAACCCCACCGACCTCTGGAACTCTTTTACCCAGTGCTCCGTCATAAACACATAGTATTCCAACGTTATGATCGCTGCTACCATCAACACAGGCAGCACTGACACCGAACGAAGCAGCGCACTACACAACACACCGTCGTTAGCGTCCGTCTATATTAGCACACCTGCAGGGCTACGCACTTGTCGTGAACACGCAGCATTCGCTCTTTCGATATCGTCGTAGCCTGTGTTCCAGACTGGTTGAACCTGTCATAGATCATACACGTGGCAAGCCAGGCGCCGACGTCGGACGTTATTACCGTATTAGCTTTCGAGCATTAGCGATCCCCCGCAACGGCCATGGGGAACACCGTGACGCTGCACAGCGCGTGCGAGTATGGGGACCTAGCGGAGGTGCATCGTCTGCTCGAGACAGCGACAGCCGAGGAGCTCGAAGCCACGGACGACAGCGGACGCACACCATTGCTCCTGGCCGTCGCCAGCTTGAAGCATCTGCGCGAGCATCACGAGCTGGTGGACGACTTCGACGACCTGCATGGATTTGGGGACAGTGACGAGGAAATAGAGACCACCGCTCGAACTCAAGAACATAATGTGGCTGAAAGTAGCAACAGCGAGACCGAGGAGGCCGTGAATGAGGTCAGAGATGACGCAGATCTGGAGCTCATGCCTAAAGAAGCCGAGATCCTGCATCTGCTGCTGCAGCGGAGAGTTAACGTGGATCATAAGGATGAGAACGGTTGGACAGCGCTACACCACGCGTGCTACGTGCAGAACGCAGTGGCCATCAAGATGCTGATCCATGCAGGGGCGAAACCAATGAGAGAAAGTTACGGCTTGTTACCGCAGGATTTACTACAAAGAGGACACATGTCTGAGTGGGTCGCTCAAGCACAGGAGCTGAAAGAAGCTCTGGACCAGATCACAAACAAGACCGCCTACGCGATCAAACTCCTGGCATTTCGACCAAGCGGAATAGTGCAGCTGGATATGGGCGGACAGGTCGAGAAAGGGTCGTTTGTTACATGTAAGGACATTGATGTTATCAGATTGAAGAGGTTATTGCTAATTTGAAGCTTTTTTTTGGTATGCAGTGGAGTACGACGTACCGGAGAGGCATTCTGTGAAAGATTATATTCAGGTGCTCATTTCGGAAGAAGATTCGGCGGAGATTGAGACAGGGTCGTATCATTATGTACCCGTAGGAGCACACGGCCAACTTACTATTAGCACCAAGGATATTCCACCAGCGAGTACAGTTCGTTTCGTGTACGTGAAGAGCGACATCAACACAATGTCCCGAGAAGTGGTCGCCAGTGGCTGCAATGCGGTGGTACAGGCTTCGGTGGGCGAGATTTTCCAGTACGAATTGTTCCTATATGAACGTGTGGTTGAGGTGGAAAGCATCCCGGAGTTTGAGTTTATAGACCAGCCTTTGATTGTGCTCAAGCGGATCGGTATTGTCGTTGGAGAGGACATTGACTGGGTCACTATCCGCCCAGACAATCATATCGTGGCAGTAAATGACATTCGCATCGATGCGATGGAGTTTGCAGAGGCTGTGCGTGTATTGCAGGAGAATAATGGGCGACAATGCACCAAGCTCTTGATGCAGAATTACTCGGCATGTGGTGACTTCATTCCAGAGAAAATTCTGGGGGTGGGAGTCGTTGGCAAGTACGCTTACTTGCATCCTGTTGACGAGGATCAAGATGGTGAGGGTGACGAACAGACATACGAAGAATGGGTGCGGAATAGCCAGAGTGAGAATGGCGATGGCAATGGTGAAAGTGACTTGAGCCTGGGTCCGGTTAGTGCACAATTGTCAGCGATCCAGATGTCGACAGATACAGCAGAGGCGCCAGCACCGCCTTTCGTATTGTCACCGATGCTTCATGCAGAGGAGCGTCGGGTGGTTAGCAAGGTGGTTGCTGATGAACGTGATGACCCAGCGACGATGGACAGGGAAGAAAAGATATCCGCTTCTTCAACTATAGAAACGGTCGTGCCGCTCCACAACTCGTTACAACTCGTAAGTGAAAATCTGTTGTGGGACTAAATTGTGTTGGTTGACTCACGTTTTGTTAATCGCTTGTGTTTGAAGGTGGCACAACTTCAACACGGTATTTCGATTGGTCATGCGAATAGATGAACACGTTACTGGCATGCCGCAGAAGATTGGTCGAGGGGAGTTTAATGAAGCAGTTGTAGACACAGTGAAGAGTGGTGCGTTAAGCTAACCGTTGTTCGAGAGTGAACCCCAAGTTGAGGGAGGTTTGCTCGACATTTTGAAGACACACGCGACAAGAGCTGGATCAGAAGAACGCGAAGAAAGTTAAAACCAACAGGTGATTTATTGGCATATGATACGATAATTATTTGTTGCGGACTTTGAAGTCAGCGGCGATGATACTTATCTTTTGTGAGACGTTGCTTAATTTAGTAGAGCGCGCAAGATTAGAGATAAGCCTGTTGCTGTATCTGACGTACATGTAAACAGGATTATTAGTGCATTTATGATTTCCTAAAATGGCAGACATTTGCTTGATTCCCATGTCCAGCATCTTGCGCTGATGAACATAACCTTTCTACGCCAGGAAATAGAGAAAGTGAAGGCATTAGTTGTTGTCTCTATCGCTGCAAGAAGCATGCATCAGTTTTTTTTCTCGTGAGGTCGAGTTTTCTTTGGCCGGTCCGAATGCTTGTACATAATGTGTAAATAGTATTTTCTAAACACCTAAGTGTTCAGTCAACAGAATGCAGCGTAGTTGGTGATCACAATGCACTGCTTGACGGCAGAGAACAAAAATCATGTTTTACATGTGTGAAACGAATGGCAACCAGGGCAAGCACGGTTCTCTTACAATAAACTTATATAATCGCAAAAAAAGCGGTAGGAAACGACATAAAGTCGGCTTCTACAGCCAACAAATTATACTTCCAAATTACACAATCAGACGTTTAGAAATTCTATATTCTTGAAAGCGAAGATGTCATGGAAAGCTTGTTTTTCAGTAATTCTGACAAATAGGGAACACTGTCAGGTTGAAACTCTCATGGCTTTTACAATGTGTCCATCCTGAGTACAAGATCCTTAAAATAGGACTGGGTTTTACGTGGGCGTCAGAAATCGTTGGGTTCTTATTATCGCCAAGTACAGTACCAGTATTATTAAAACGGAACTGTTGGAGGCCAGTATTATAGTTATGGAAGGGCGCAGTCATGGAAGTCCATGAGTTGTAAATAAAATTCATTACCTTCGGCTAGGTACAATCGATGGCCCCCAACCTCCAATCTCCTATTATCACTTGTCCCGTTTCCTGGTCAAATGGATGTAGGACTCGGCGGCGGCGACGCAGACGCGGCCACAGCGCGCGCAGCCAGACGTAGTACATCTCTACAGGGTCGGGGATCCGGCCTCTCGGACACGCTGGGTGTTGATGCAGCACTTTTGGAAGTCGACGAGCAGCCAAATGACGATAGCATTGAGCACAGTAGTAAAAAAGATGACAGCGGCACTGATCCCGTTAGCCAGGACGATGATGACGGACGTGACAGTTCCGGCACCACTGATGACAGAGAGGAGGAGGATAGAGAAGCAGGACGTCACTCGGTATCAGATGTTAGCGGTGCATAGGTTGAGGTGAGAAGTGACGTCGGTCTTGTGGCTGTGGATCCGCCGGAGTTTAGGCACAGTAGCTGGGAGTCCTGGCAGGCATATTTCGCTCTATATTGCCAGAGGATGATGCAGGTGCTTCTGGTCAAGGAAACGATGTCGCGAGCGGAGAGGAACAAGCGTCTGAAAAGGACTAAGAAGGGCGAAGACGACTCGCAAATGGTGCCGGAAACAACGGACCCTTATCAGCGCACGTACATCTGTACGCACGGTTGGAAGAAGCGCAAGTCGCGTAGCGAAGGTAGACGTCCGAGACAGCACATTCGTCACACGAATTGCCCCATTCGGTTCATTTTACAATGGAATTTGGCTCGTGGTGAGCTCTAAGTGAAGAATGGCAATTACTCACACAGCCAAAGGGTTTCTGTCATTACGTATGCTACGTATCCCACGTCTAGGGGCATCGCAGATCCATTGGTTGGTGCCCATGTGGATGGAATGCTAGCAGTTGGTGCAAAGCGGTCGCGCATCTACGACTACCTTCTAGATCACGATAAAAACGTAATCCGTCCGACGTTGACAACTTAGTGCGCAGCCACTCATCTTCCGTTTCGACATTGGACGACAACGACGCCACCGCTCGGGAAATCGACTTTTCGCAGCAGCAGATCTAGAGAATGTGTCGTCCGTGGCTGAGACGGATGAAGGAGAAAGCGGAGCGATCTCTATTGCTACCACTCACATGAGACGCGTGTACGGTCGATTTAGCGAGCTTCTTTTGGTCGACTGCAGCCACAAAACGAACAGTTTAGTTTTCTAAGTTTACATGATCAATCCTGGATTCTTACAGAATTAAACATGATTTTTTTCAGATACAACTATCAGTTGCTGACGTTCATGACGATGAACGAGTTTGGAGAAGGAGCCGTGGTGCAACAATCTTTGATCGAGGCGAACGGGGATTGGCACATGGAGCAAGCCATCTCTCATTTCAAGCGACTGCAACCTACACGTATAACATCGCTACGTGTTATTATCGTGGACAAGGACCTCAGCGAGATTCGAGTTCTGGAGACCAACTTTCCCGACGCTCGCGTCTTGATTTGTCACTTTCACGTGATAAAGTATTTGAAAGAGATGCGTGCTAAGCCTGAGTTCGGAAAGTTGTCGGCGGAAGATGCGAGCCATATAGACGGAGCGGTGCATCAAATGGTGTACGCATTATCCGAAGAGAAGTATAAGGACGCTTATGATTCGCTCAAGGGAATCTGTGATCGAAGTTTTATGCGTATTTTGAAAAGAACTGGGACGCTTGTCAGGATCGTTGGGTGTTATATCTACGGTCTACGCTTCCTCACTTTAAAAACCACACGAATAACTGCCTGGAGAGCTTTTTCGGGAAGCTGAAGGAGAGTGTAGACGGATCTATGAGCAGGGCTCAGTGTATTAGGACTCTGGTTGCTTTTGATCGTCGAAAAGAGAACGATTACCAGTACCGCGTATCTCGCATTGGTCAATTCGTGAACAGCAACTACGATGAAGAGATGTGTAACGTTCTGCGCTTCACAACTTATAATGTGGCTCGACAAATCGATTTTCAATATATTGCAGCAATGAACAAGGCTTTGATGTACCAGGACGTCATTGACAAGGCTGACGCTTTGTTGGTCATTGTGCGCGGCATTTTTTCGGAACACAAACTACGTCTCGACACTTAGGTCTGCGATTGTGAGATCGCTATCGCCATGTGCCTACCCTGCCGTCACGCCATTGCCTATCGCAAGAAACATGATGTATCTGGAACGCTAATTCCGTGGAATCGTATTGACGACAAGTATGTACTATGATCCGAGGCTGCTTGTGGTTTCCCAGGATTTTAAAGATAAACAGGATTTGTCCAGGATTCATTATAATATGGATATTGTATCTTGTTTCTAACTTGTGCATGTTGAACGAATACATAGGTATACAACAATAGCAAACCGCAATTTAAAGAGGGTCAAACAATTCACTTACGAAAGATTTTCAGGCGAATCACAAGGCGCATCAGCTCAAAGGGTGCGAACGCATTCGGACAGGTATCGAGAGGCAGTACGTGCGACTCATTTGATCGCAAATGAGCTGGCAGACATCGAAAACAATGACGAATTTGACGAGATGCTACGGTGTGTTACAAATCAGTGGAGAAATGTTCGCCTGCGGAAATTGGCGGAAACAGATATTGTCACGCAAGAAATGGAACATGCAGATGAAGTAGCGTCTCAAAGCTCAATTCAAGACAGTAATGATGACGTGAAACGAGAATTTGGGATAAGTAGCAGTGTATCCGAGGAAACCGACGATAACGACGAAGAGGAGAACGTATCATTTGGAGAAAATTGAGGAGTTAAGATAAAGCTGAACCCTTAAGTCAAAAAGGTTGGAGCTCCCAGAAAATTGAAGAAGAAGATGCTAGCAGATGAAAAAAACGACTGGAAGTGGTATGAAGCGGCAGAAGAAGGCAGAAAAATGGTGGTGAAGTAACGCTGACGACGCTATGTAACGCACTCGATCGAGAGCAGCCTGGGCTAGTTGAAACGGAGAGGCGGTTATCTGGTGTTCATGTCAAATATGGAGACTTTGAAAAGAAGCCAAAACGCAAAGTTTTAAAGAATCCTGTGGTGATCCAGGATCCATTCTACATTCTTCCTGCAAAGCTTCTAGAGGCATGTACGAAGCTACTTCCTGTTGGCAACACCGCGGCCGATGCAATTTCAATTGACCACTCTCAACAAAGTCAGTCTCAAGGTGTTTCTCGCACTGAAGGTCAAGGAAAAGTGGAGACACTGATCATCAAAGACGTGGGTACCTTCTCACGTAAACAGATCAAAACTTTTATGAGAGTCCAGAATATAAAGACTCCGGTACAGCTTAGTCTAGACCTGCACAAGTGACTTAGGCAGGATGGACTACCAGCACTACCTGCCGAATACCACGATCTAGCGATCAAAGCAGCTGAAGACGTGGTTAAGACCTACCCACATAAACGCATAGAGACTCTCCCTAACTACCCGGACTTTCGGTACGCGATGCTGTATCGAGCGGCGCCTCCAGTTTGGCTAAACAATGCTACGATAAGGGCGTTGTGCTTGCGACTCTGTGGAGATTACCCCACGTGCAGATTCGCCGGGTTCCAGTCCGCCATAACGAGGTCCAAACGTACGCGGAATTGAGACGATTAAGTTGTAGACGCTGATATACGCGATCCGGTTCTCCATCAAGCGGGCGAACAATCTATGGAGACGATTTTGCTGCCCCTGAACTTCATGAGCTTCCATTGGTGCTGTGTTACGGTAATGGAGAGTCAAAAACGGATATTTTACTATGATCCACTAAATCAAGGCCCCTACATGAATGCTGCCAAGGCTGTGGCGACCCACCTCAAATTAGCTGGGCTGCAAGGGTACGATTTTATTTCGCAGAACAACCCTATGCAGTTTGATCTGTTCAGCTGCGGAGTCTATGTGTGCTGGATGTTCATTCGGCAGGTGTGTAAGAGTGTACATCCGGACATGAGCAAGACTGCGCTTACTCGCCGACGATTTGAATTGTTCTACTACCTACTGACGGCCCGTCTACTCCCTGTGGAAGCCTCTACTTCGATGCCATATGCTGAAGATGATGGTACGGAGGAGAAATTGTCACCTCCGCGCAGCGACGACAAGAGTGATGGCGACGAAGAACTTCCCCCAACTCAAGTGAAGCAGTAGGTCGGCGGACCATATTGTGCTGAAACTTTGGAAGCGTACGGAAGTTTAACAGCTACTAATACATATTTCTTCTTCTTCACAAATGTTGTTTCTTCTTTGTTTCACCTCCTCGAGAAAGAAGATCTTCAAAGAGTCACTTCCGTCGTCTCCATACGCAATCTGATAGCTGCAGTCTTCGCATGGTTGCTACGTTATTTACACAGGATTAGTCCTGTAACGAAGTACACTTCCAAGATTAATCCTGGAAATTTTTAAGCCACACATTACGTATCTTACGGCTCTTGCTACTGCTATCGAAAAACATTGAAGTCAAAGCCATGTGTTTTATCTTGCTCATATTATGTAGTTCTATCCATGCTATGCAGCACTCACCGCTAAGAGTGCATGTCTAAATTTCGAGATTTATCTTCCATCGCGGTTTTGGTCGATGTAGTTCGTGCACATACCCAAGTATCGAAGGCGAAGATACGGCATCAGCTTGTAAAGGCCCTTGTGCCACGGAGTACGAGCAAGTGTCAGCTCCAGTACGATCAAGCACCACAGTCCACAGTTGTCGCTGTCTTCTTGAAGACACGAGGTAAACTTGCAGTAGTTAAGCTCGGCGTTCATCGGTAGCAGCGGCTCTACAACCTCCTTGATGGTATTCTCCAGCCTTTTGTAGTTTTATGTGCCTTGCTGGGGATCAAACAGTCAGCAGGCTCGGATCTATGTGGTAGACTAACCAGTGCGCTCCCCCGAAGTTTATCATATCGATTATATCCGTGTTTGCTTGCGAGAAAGCATTGTACGCGCTCGCCACTTTGCGCTTCCTATCAGGCTCCCTTTGTTCCACAAATGATGGACTAACAACGCCAGTATTTCCATCCTTGACAGCGCGACTGTGCATGGATGTTAGTATAGATGCTGTAGAGAGCCAATGACAGTAGCAAAAGCTAAGCAGTCGAAAGCCATCGATGGCCTCGGTACCAACAACCGACAAGCACAAATTTAAAGCCTTCACTAGATCCTGTAGCGTTTCCTATCAGCGTACTGCTCTCGCTTCTTTCTAACGAAGTCGGTCACCTCCGTTTGAGTCATAGATGCATGAATGAGCTCAAATGTAGCGAGCTGTGTAGCCGCATGCAAGGCTCGAGAGTCTTTTGCCTCCGTTCGTCGTGCTGTTCGCTCAATCTCTCGTCGCTGGGCTCGAAGCCCAAGTAAGCGCACAACACCCCAGCAGCGCCTCTCCACCGCAAGATCCTTCGCTCTCGTCGCTCTAAGCTCACGGGTAAGCACAACAACATGTTCATTCAGGGCTCAGCACCACTCGAACCAAGCACGGATGCTCCACCTACCGATTACGGGTCAATTTGGGGGTGACGGGAAAATTCTAAAACTCTGAAAACAGGCTTCTCATCTCGAATTTGCTCACTTGTCTCATAAACACACTGGTGCTACCGCAAAACACACTCCTCCTACCGCATTGCGGTAGGAACAGAACTTCTCGTATCTTACTCGTCCTCAACAAATTTGGGGGTAAATCCCTACGTTTCCACTCGTAGCGCACCTATGAATGTGTAAAGCGTTTCTCTAGCTGCCACCGCCAGCTCGCCAGTCTATAAGATTGCAACAAATTCGGGTATCAGAATGCGAAAGAATTTAACACTAAGTAGTACTTGAAATATTACACATGTATTAATTGAAATTTTAATTTCAACCGAGTACAGTACAGTACAGTACTGCATCCCGTTTTCGCAGGGGTGAACCATATAGGATTTGCAAATAAATCAGATTTTAGCATACAAAGTTAAGTTCATTTGGATTCAGGATCATATCATCCGGAAGTTTATCAAGGGTCCAGGGGCGCGAAAACGGGGTGCAGCACTGTACATGTATTTTATTGTGCGATAAGGTATGAGAAAGCAAAAGTACATGTACCGGTATGGCCTTTGTGAGCATCACCAGTACTGGCAACCAGTGGCGCGAAAACGGGGTGCAGCACTGTACATGTATTTTATTGTGCGATAAGGTATGAGAAAGCAAAAGTACATGTACCGGTATGGCCTTTGTGAGCATCACCAGTACTGGCAACCAGTGGCGCGAAAACGGGGTGCAGCACTGTACATGTATTTTATTGTGCGATAAGGTATGAGAAAGCAAAAGTACATGTACCGGTATGGCCTTTGTGAGCATCACCAGTACTGGCAACCAGTGGCCCATACTTTTAAGTACTGTGATACTACTGTACATGTAGTAGTATCTGTATAACAGCAGTAGAAGTACGATAGGCAGTACTACAGTAAATATATACTGCATATTATGCAGATTCAGGTCATTCCATTGAGGCCAAAAGTAAAATGCAAAATTGGAACGATGCATTTCAAGATGTTTCGTTTTTATCCTATCAATGACTCACGTCCAACACGTTTCTAATCTCGTTTAAATGTTGCACTCAACCGCAGCAAGTTTTCTACTTTGCGATCTCATCGCCATGAACCTCTTATATGCTGCGTGCGCCGCAGGATTGCGCCCTTCTCTCGTATTCTCCATTGCTTCTTTTGGCTCATTGTCTTCGAGGCACCATCTCGTGAACATTTCTCGGATGTGGTGGTGAAGATGGACAAATTCTTCGAGTTCTTCGGGCCATTCAAGAAAACCAAGTTGGGCTCTCAGGTTGCGCTTGCCTGTAGTGCCGCCTGTAACCAGCTCGGAGTCCCTGTCTTTGGAAGGGTTTGCCGAAATAACAGCGTCGCTCGCAAGAAAGGCTGCCGTAGCAACGGCGAAGACGTGGCACACACGCATAATAGTCCCGGGCAACTTGAGAGAACTGCGTTCTGCGAGGAAGATATCGGAATGAAGGCAGTTTGGTTACCCGCCATCCCATCCACACACGGTTGTCTTCATGCACCGTGAGAGCAGCCGCAAACAGCACATCCCAAGCTGAGCGATGAGCAACGGCAGGCGATGCGCTCTCCTTACAAAAAAACACATCAACCTGAGACGGGCTGCACTTTACGGTACGGGAGATTAATCCCAAATCGTAAACAGCACGAAACCATTTATTAATCTTCTACATGTACTTCGTATTAATTTACGATTTTACGATTTCATCGTCTTCTGGCCTTCTTGTTATCTTGCTCAGAGTTTCTATATGTATAGTACCGGTACTTACAATGTCATGACATGACAGACATTGTCCTGTACGACACCAGTAGCAAATGTACTGCAACTACATTGTAGGCGCAGTATACTCGAGAAAAAAACGTAATCCACCCTTTCATTCTTCACTACCATGGTACAGTATCCATACTCGCTGACATGTAGATGAAGGAATCTTTGAGCCAATATTCATATCCATAAACCGGTATGCGATTCTGAGGCTTGGTGTTCTTCTTAATACCGGTACTTCGAATATTACTCATGTTTTGTGCCGTTTAGGTTGATACGAGATTTTAAATCCACAGAACGGCATATGTATTCACTAAGGTCTTTCTAAGTACGAAGTAGGATTTCATTTAAGTTGGAATTCGTACTTGGATACGAAGTGGCGGAATTAACAATGTAAGTACCGGAGTTGTAATTGTTAAATACTTATAAGATTGTAGCATTTGATTCCGGCTTTTATCATAATTTGTGGCTCTCCCGAGCAGGTGGTACCGTAAACTGGCAAAGTTCCCTCCTCTACCTGCTCATGAGCACTTCGCTCTTGCTCCAGTCTCGTCGAGCGGCGTTGCTCTCGGCTCGTCGTTCATTGCCGCTATTGCAATCTGCGCGATGGATGCACGAGCCCAGCGCCGCGCTCGATTCTGCGAAACTCATTGGGAACAACAGCGAAGCCTCGTCCCCAGCACCACGGAGGGCATCCAAGCGCACCAGTGAGCGGCGGAAGCGGTCGACGCCAGCAGCGCGAGCAGCTGCACCTTCCAAAGCTTCTGCTTCAACAAGTTCCAGCTGTACAGAAGGTGCGGACAAGGAGGAAGGCAAGAAGCGCCCTCTCGTGTCGTCCTTCAAAGATGGCAAGCCTTGGATCACAGTCATGGGACTCGGTGGTGCAGGTAGCAACGCTGTCAACAACATGATCGCGTCGCAATTGGAAGGTGTGGAGTTCATTGTAGCCAACACAGACTGTCAGGCTCTGGGACGCTCGCTGGCGCCGCACAAGATCACGCTGGGCAAAGATATCACCAAGGGACTAGGAGCTGGATCCAAACCTGAGCTGGGTAAACGCTCTGCGGAACAGCAGAAAGTGGATATCCAACGGATGTTACAGGACAGCAACATGCTGTTTATCACGGGCGGAATGGGCGGCGGAACCTGCACAGGAGCCGCACCTGTCGTGGCCAGTGTAGCCAGGGAGCTGGGGATCCTAACGGTCGGAGTAGTAAGCACACCGTTCCGATCCGAAGGACCCAATCGCACTCGTCTGGCCAATGCTGGAGTAAAAGAACTGGCCAAGTACGTCGACACCTTAATTGTCGTGCCCAACCAGAACTTGCTGGCTTTGGCAGACAAGAGCACGACCATGTTGGAAGCCTTCCGGTATGCCGACGACGTGCTGCTTGAAGGAGTTAAAGGTGTCACGGACTTGATCGTTCGCCCGGGACTTATCAATTTGGACTTTGCCGACATCAAGACGATTCTGTCGAATGCAGGTCGTGCCATAATGGGATCAGGCATCTCGAGTGAAGAAGGTCGCGCTCGGAAAGCAGCCGAACAGGCTCTAGTGAACCCTTTGCTTGGCGACTTGCCTACGGAATCTGCACACGGACTTTTAGTCACTATTCGCGGTGGTGAGGACATGACTCTGTTCGAAGTGGATGAAATCATGGAGATCATTCGCAGTCGTGTACACGACGAAGCCAACATCATCTTCGGTACATGCTATGACCAGTCTCTAGAGGGCTCTGTGTACGTGTCCATTATCGTCAGTGGTATCCAGACGGACGTCATCTCCCCACCTATCGGAGGTGCCCATGTCCCTCTACAGGAAACCCACAAACGCGTAGAAACTGGCGAGTTCATCATCAAGCCCAAGCCGGATAATGATGACAAGCCAGTTGAACAACGTAAGGGATTGTTCGGTCGCTTTTTCTCACTTTAAAGATTAAGTTTTCAAAGAATAAAAATTGAGCACTTCGATTTTTAAAAAAGGTGGAAAAGAGCATCAAAACGAGCTCTAATCGTGATGTTATTTATTCTCCTCAGTTCGAGAGCTCGGCAATTGCGCCTTGAAGTTGGGTGCGAGCGTATTGCAACAGCTCCACGTCGCGGTTTTCCACCGACAGCTTGAGATTGCCGTCCGCTTCATCCTTCTCGTACCCGAGACTCTTCAGGAAAGCCACACCGCCAACAAGGCTGGCAACACGCTTACGGAACGCCGCGTTCTCTAAATTGATAATGCGGAACTTCTCCTCCTCGGGCTTCTCAACCAGGTTCTTCACATACACATTCAGCGTCTTGAGAGCCGTGAGACCATCGTTACCGACGCGGTATTTCTTCAAGATCCCCACGTTCTTCACGATCTGCTCCTTGGGGGTCAAGACGGGACTCTTCTTCTTCTCTTCCTCCACCTTCTTCGAGCTCACATCGATGGGTGCTACGTCGATAGGTGGACCACCCAACCGACCGCCACGAGCTTGACGTTCACGTTTGTCCATCTCGAGCTGCTTACGCAGACGCTCACGCTCACGCTTGGCGTCTTCCTTGTCCTTCTTCATCTTCTCCGCAGCGATCTTGCGCTGGATGGCTTCGATCTCTTCGCGGGACTCCTGCATGCCCTGTCCCTCGGTACGACGCTTCAACTCATTGGTACGTTGATCCAGCTTCTCCTGCTCCTCCCGTTCCGCACGCTTCTTCTCAATACGAGCCTTCAACTCCTCCACTTTGGCAGCCTTCTCCTCTGGAGTCAACTCACGTGTCGGAGCCGTCTTGGACAAATCCACAAACTTGATTGGCTCATCGATATCCGCATCGTCCTGATGGTCGCCTAGCCAGTTGATAGCCAGCTCAAGACCCTGGTTATCCGTTGCAAGCAATGCCTTGCGGGAGCGAAGATCGTCGAAGCCCATTTCTTTCAGTTGCGTCAGTAGCTCTTCGTTTACAGGCGGAGGCCCCAGTTCACCACTTTCTTCCTTCATTTCCTCGTCGTCGTCTTTAGGACGGCAAATACCGGTAGCTGGATCGCACACCGTGTTGGAATCTGGTACCGCCGGCTTAGCTGCGACCGGAGCGGCAGGAGCTGCCACAGGAGCGTTAGGCACCAAGCTCACGTTGTTGAACCGCTTCAGTCTGGCCTCACGAGCCTCGGCGGCTGACAGGGGCGCGGCTGGGCTGCCGGAACTGGCACCTAGTGTCATACCGGGAGAAGCGAAAGGATTGAAAGCAGACTGGCGCCACTGCTCGATCTTTGCACGAAGCTGGTTCGGGTCGGCGCCTACGAGCTCGTCCACTTTGCTCTGGTTCACGTAGAAGTGGAAGGTGGGGAACCCGCGGACGCCCAAAGTGCCGATGAGCGAGCGGTTCTGCGCCTCGTCCACTTCGAGAAATACCACGTCATGGTACTGGTCGCTCAACTGATGGTACACGGGCTTGATGTGCTGGCACGGGCCGCACCAGACGGCTGAGAAGTCCACCACTACCAGCTTTCCACCTGCGTGTTGCATCTGCGCGTTCCAGTCCGAGTCGCCGTGCACCGAAATTACGCCCATGATCACTCTTCTCGCAAGCTTCTCAAAGATCCCGGGCAAAATATCGTTTAAGCGTGAAAAGTTTACATAATTTCACATTTTATTGTGAAAATGTTAAAACTTACTTCGAAGAACACTTTTTAAAAAAAACTTTACATTTTGATAAGAATATAAAATTAAAAACCAAACTTTGCGGACAGAGCCACAAATACTGCAAAGATCATCCTGTTCCAGTTGTGAGCAGCTTTCACAATAGTGAAAAATTTCATACTGTGAATTAGGCATATCCGTTGCGCACGATTTTCGTCAGAACGCGCTTCTTCGTGTTGAGGCAAATCGATCAGAGCTTTGATCTTGGCCAGAGTTACCTTTTTTAGCGAGCGAGACTTGTTGTGTAACGGGGTACGTAGCACTAAGTGTACCCTGGTTACATGAAGTGTGACACTTCACACTTCAGGAGTATGACATGTCATACTCCGGGATATTTGGTACAAGGTACCAAGGTCATTCAAAACCAACCATTGGTTAAATGACATTGCATTTCTATAGGTAACTGATAGTTTGTATTAACCTCAAACTTAACCTACCTATAAATATACTTAGTTTACAATCTACCTTATTTAGGTCACTTCGCTCTCTTTAATTAAAGAGGGGACCTGTGAACTGCCGTTCACTGAGAGTTTGTATACTCTCGGAAGATAACTTCCTCTAGCGCAAGGTGCTGTGTGACCCCGTCACACTTGGTAGCACTTGTAGTCAATCCACGCCATCGCGGGTAGACTACCTGAACCTCCGAAGTTCGTTGCCATGGATAGGAACGACTTCTCCCATATGAACGACTCTCAGTTCGAGTCGGTTCGGAAGATGGCAGGCATCTTCGGGATGGAGGCCCTGTAGAGCCTGGTGGTATCAACACCGGCTGAGCAGCTCGAGCGCGTCAATGCATTCGACGCGTACGAGCAGGGCCTTATCGCGCATGTGCGGGAGAACCTGCAGGCTCCGGCGGCGGAAGCAAACCCGCCTCACCCGAAGCCAATACGGCTGAAGGTAAAGCCGTATGAAGGGAAGGAAGGCGAGAACCTTCACTTCTGGGTCCGAGAAGTAGAGCTCGCGATGGACGCGGCTCTGATCTCGACCGAGCAACTGCGTGTTGCTTTTGCACTCTCCAACCTTAGCGGTCGTGCTAAGAGTTGGGTGTACACTCGGGAAGCGACATCCCCTGGATGTTTCACATCCTGGGCTCAGCTGTGCGAACAGCTCCGAGCCGCGTTCCTCCCGGCGAACTACGAGTACCGCCAGCGTTCGCGCTTCCTCGCGTGTAAACAAGGAAGACGCGAACTGCACGAGTATGTGCAGAGATACGGGAGCTCACGGCGTCCCTAGTGGGAAACCCACTCAATGAACACATCAAGATGACTGTGTTCATGGACGGCCTTCGAGTGGGCCCCGCACGCACTCAGCTGTTCCGGGTGCAGGCAAGCACCCTTGAAGAGGCGATTCAAGTGGCTCTTCAAGAAGAATACAGCCATCGCCAGGCGCGTACGCCGGCCTCAGCGTGGCCTGGGAGTTCCTTGTCGGCTCCCGGTCGAACAAGCCCCAACGGACCAGTTCCCATGGAACTCGGGTCCGCCGAACAGCGTGACATCCGCTGCTTCGGCTGTGGGAAGATGGGCCACTTCAAGCGCGACTGTCCCGCGGAAAGACTCCGCAGACGGTCCTTCCCCAAGCCCGTCCTCAAGGGTCGCTGGCAGAAGCCAGGATCCCGGGGACAGGGGAACGCAGGGAACCAGTAGGGGCGGGGCGCCCTACTGGGGAAGAACTAAGTCTTCGTGATGGGTCCGCGGGTGGCGCGTACCACGGGGACTTAGCCCCTGAGAGTCTTCGCACTCTCGAATCGGCGAAGAGCAGCGGCGGGTTGCTCGTAGTACACGGATGTGTACGGGGGTACGATCACCCCTTTAGAATCTTGATTGACTCTGGGGCGTCGAAGAATTTCGCACGCCGCCAGACGGTTGCTCGTAACAGCAACAAGTTGTCCGAAGCTTTGCGAGAAAGCAAGGGCAACGGGACGGTGTCAGTGCGACTGGCCGACGGGAAGGTCGTCACTGTCCCCAACGTCCAAGTGGATCTGGCTGTCAAGTTTGAAGACTTTGACAGCCTCGAACAGTTCACTGTTCTCGATATGGATCCATATGATATGATCCTGGGCATGCCCTGGCTTGAGAAGCACGAGCCCTGGATCGACTGGCGAGGCAAGGAAATCGGTGCCAGCCGCCCTGCGCAGTCCGACAGAGCATTGGTGAGTCATGTTCCCACCTCTGTCAGGACCCGGGGCGCCCGCGAGGGCTGCCAGGGTACCAAAGCATCCGGCAGATGCTTGGGAGTCGTCGACGTATATGACGACTCCGAGGATGTTTTGATGGTGGCCGCGCCCAGAAGAGGCGCCGGCCAAGTGGGTAACTTAGGTCCACAGGCGGGTAACTTAGTTCCGCAGACAGCTGCAGCTGTCATGAACACTGAGAACAGCGTGTTCAGAGTGGGTAACAGAGTTCCACTCACGGTCGCCCAGACCATAACTGAAGAGGAAGACGTCGGATACGCTTCCTGTGTGAGTAACACAGTGCCACACGCGGTCGCCCAGACCTTAACTGAAGAGGAAGGCGTTGAACACGCTTCCTGTGTGGGTAACACAGTGCCACACGCGGTCGCCCAGACCTTAACTGAAGAGGAAGGCGTTGAACACGCTTCCTGTGTGGGTACAACAGTACCACACGAGGCCACGAGTGCCTCGGATGTCGTAGCGACGACATCCCTAGACGTGGGCAGCAAATCTCCCCGTCACAGAAGCCGTCGGCAAAGACGCCGCCGCCGCCTCAAGTCGGATCCGAACTTCGTTCCGATCGACGTCGCTTCAAGCGACTCGGAGTCCAGGGCCCGGGCTCCTCCGACAAGGCCGGTGGAAGAGTGTTATCACATCTTCGATAGCGAGACGGGTTTACCCGTCAAGGCATCTGGTGTCCACTTGGAACCGTTGCCAGAGGTTGCAGAGATACTGAACCTCGAGGAAATGACGGCTGAGTCTTTCCTGGCCAACCTCAAGGCTGGAGAGATCGCTGAGATGGTACTCATGAGACCTGAGACCACTCAGGAGGAGCTGAACTCCTCCTCTGTCTTGGACGAGAACGTCCTGGAAGACATGAACAAGCAGCGTCAGGCGCGCTTGGGCTCTGAGATTCTCAAGAACCCCAAGGATCCGGTGTATCCTTTGGTGACGGAGTATGCGGACGTGGTGAATAAACACCCACCGACCCAACTCCCACCGGATCGAGGCGTACGGCACGAGATTGATCTCGTGCCCGGCACAAAGTATTGTGTCACGAGGCAATGGCCTCTCCCGCGCGAACAGTGCGAGGTCATTGATGCCTTCTTCGCCGCGAAAGCGAAGGCAGGCATGGTGCGGGAGTCGAAATCCCCGCACTCGACGCCGACTTTCTGCGTTCGTAAGCCGAACGGAAAGTGGCGTCTGGTTCACGCTTATAACAAGCTGAACAACGCAACGGTGCCGGCCCAAACACCGATCCCACGAAAGGATGTGTTGTTGAACAACATGGCCGGGAGCGTACTGTACAGTGCGCTGGATTTGGTAGACGGATACTACCAAATCCTGATGCGAGAGAGTGACATCCCGCTCACCGCGGTAAGCACTCCAAGCGGCATGCTTTGGGAGTGGCTCGTCATGCCGCAGGGCTTGTCTAACGCCCCGGCGACGTTCAATCGCCTGGTGACGCAATTGTTCCGCCCTTTGCGTACCTTCGTACAGACGTACTTCGACGACATTTTCGTCCATAGCCGTGCCGAGGGAGGCAAGACGGCCATGGAGGTGCATCTAGGACACCTCCGTCGAGTGTTGGACGTGATGCGAGCGAACAAGCTCTACGCCAACATCGACAAGTGCGTTTTCGCGTCACCAGAGATCAAAGTTCTCGGTTGCTTCGTAAGCAACGTGGGCGTTCGGGCTGACCCAGACAAGGTCAAGGCCATAGCAGCATGGCCGACGCCCCGATCCCAGAAGGATCTTCGAAAGTGGTTGGGTTTGGCCAACTACCTTCACAAGTACAGCGCTGGGTACGCGGGCTTCGCTAAGCCCTTGTCGAGCCTCCTTCAGAAGGACGTCGACTGGCGCTGAGAGCAAGAGCACCAGGATGCTTTTGACAGCATCAAGGCCAGTCTCCAAGAGGCCCCTGTCCTGGCTCTGCCGGACGAGACGAAGCCGTTTAGCGTCGTCTGCGATGCCTCCGATTACGCCATCGGGTGTGCATTGCTGCAGGACGACACGGCTGGACAGGAACGAGTCATCTCATTCCAGTCCAGGCAGCTCAAAGCCGCCGAGCGGAACTACCCTGTCCATGACAAGGAGCTCCTGGCAATGAAATATGCCCTTGTGAAGTTCCGTGTTCACCTTCTGGGCTCTACGCCCTTTGTGATCTACACAGACCACGCGTCCTTGAGGACGGCGACTAACTCGCCTCACCTCTCCCAACGGATGGCGAGGTGGCTGTCCTTCTTCGCGGAATATAACTTCCGCGTCGAGTACAAGCCGGGCAAGCTCAACGTGCTTGCGGACGCCCTCTCTAGGCGTCCCGACTATGAGTTGGCCCACATCACGCGGGTGACAACGGATCTATATGATCGGATACGCATGGCGTATCGGGACGATGAGGCTGTCGCGCCTATCGTCAAGTTCCTTAAGGCCGGAACGAGCGCGAAGTCCGACTGGCTCTCGTCGCGACAGCGCTCACGGCTCCACCGATATGAGTTGAAGGAGGGCCTCCTCTATTATCGGGTGGAGCCCACTGATCCTCCACGGGTGGTCGTACCCAACGACGAGGATCTGAAGTTCGACATCCTCGCGGAGGCGCATGACGCGCCCTCCAGCGGCCACTTGGGCCGCGAGAAGACCTTTCTGTCGGTCTCTCAGTCCTTCTGGTGGACCCACATGTACAAGTGGGTCGCCCGGTACGTCAAGACATGTGAAACATGTCAGCGGGTTAAACCCGCAGGGCACTCTTCGGCTCCACTACACAGCCTGCCCGTACCGGCTGATTGTTGGAAGTCGATGAGTCTTGACTTCATCTTTGGGCTTCCCGCCGACGGACACGGCAACACCGGAATTTTGGTGTTCGTGTGTCGGCTGAGCAAGATGGTACATCTTGCTCCAGTTCCCGTCACTGTGACGGGCGAACAAACCGCAAGGTTGTTCGTCGATGGCGTGTTCCGCTATCACGGTCTCCCGGAGACGATTGTCTCGGACCGAGACCCGCGGTTCACTGCTGCGTTTTGGAAAACGCTGTTCCCTTTACTGGGGAACTCGTCTGCAGATGTCCACTGCGGATCATCCGCAGACAGACGGCCAAACAGAGCGCGTCAATCGAGTGCTCGAGGACACTCTGCGCAGTGTGTGCGCGGCACGCACACATACGTGGTTCGACGCAGCTTCCAGTTGTTGAGTTTGCGCTCAACAACGCGGTGCACGCGTCCACGGGGTTCACGCCGTTCTACTTGAACGGCTTCCGCCACCCCAGAGTGCCTCTCACTCTTCGAGGAAACACTGACTCCTCTATTCTAAGTGGGGGAGAGGCTCGGAAAGCCCTTTCCTCCCAGGTCTCGGATGTGAGGCCAGTTTCGCTGCGGAAACAGGTGGAATCCTTTATGGATACCAAGCTGAACATTGTCAGCAGGGTATGGCAGCGGCCCAAGATAAACAAAAGGAGTACTCGGACAAACAAGGAAGAGGAAACTTAAGTATATTTGAGATTGGTGACTTAGTGTTACTAGACACGAGGAACCTACCTCTAGACACTGTTAGCTCTGTCGGCAGCAACAAGCTGAAGCACCGCTTCATCGGACCTTTTGCAGTCCTGGCCAGACATGGTGCGTCGTACACCATCGACCTTCCAAAGTCAATGACGACGCACCCGACGTTCTATGTCGGACGTCTTAAGCGGTACTTTGACCCGCAGGGGGTTGCTGACTCGCAGACCCCCCTTGACCCAGCTCCTCGAAGCGAGGGCCGGTCACAGTCGTCGACGAGGGCGTCGGAGCAGGCACCCAAGCCTCGGTCGGGACGGCAAGGCTGCGGTCAAGACCGTACGCCGGAGGGGCTCCATACGAACGGACCCCGGCGCCATACGCCGAGTACGCTGAGTACGCCGGGTACGCACCATACGCGTACGTCTGGGAGTGTGCCGCAGGCGGCTCCGGACGTGGCAACAAAGCCTCGATCCGTCGGATCATGCGAAAGGCCTCGTCCAGATCGGACGAAGAGGCCCGGCGGTCCACCCGCAGGTGCAGGCTCGCGACCTCTCGCTCCACCAGGTCCAGGCGACCCGCAAGACGAGCGAGCTCGCCCTGATTCCCGGCCTGGGCGGCAGCATTACCGCCAGTCCCAAGGCCAAGTGCAATCTCAAGCACGAGGAGACGTTGACGGAGGCGGTCAACCTCAGGGTCCCGTGTCGGACCCGCAGTCGGAGCACTCGAACGAGAGTGGCTCTCGGGAGGCGCCGAGTACTCGTACTCGTACGAGGGCACCTCCGCCCCTGCTTGACCGGAATGGAGAAGTCCACTTCCACGTGGAGCGGATCCTCCAGGAGCAACGGTGTCGCGGGAAGCGACAGCTCCTCGTGAAGTGGAGGGGTTATGCCCACTCCGCGAACTCGTGGGAGCCGATTGAACGGCTCCTGATTGACTGCCCGAAGGCTGTCGCAATCTGGGAACAGAAGCGGCGGCAGCTTCATAAGTAGTCCGGGGCTTCTTGCCCGAACGGGGTACGGATGATGAATACATACCGTACCCGCGCTCATCGTGAGCGCTAGAAGCCGCGCGCTTCAGGATGTCCCTTGGCAGCATACGCTTGCTGATCAAGTGGGCAAACCTCACACGAAGATCACGCTGGTCCAGGATGTGGGACAGCTGCTGATCTTCATGGAGTTCCCATAACTCCGTGGGCGAGTACTTGAGAGTCTCCACCCACGCCCAGAACATGTCCTCACAAGAACTCCATGTGGGACAGTTCTCGGGCATAACCCAGGGGTATCCCCAAACAGGATAGAGACCACCCCGGGTCTCGGGCTTCTTACGACAAGTCGTGAAGTCCTTAAGGGGAATGCGGTGTGGCGCGAGAAGCACACACCGAGCAGCCTCCACGTTGTCGACGAACAACTGTTCTTTCTGAACAAGGGCTCGTTCATAGATGCCCCTAGAAGTGTGGCCGCCCACAAGGCCACGAGGAGCGACGAGAAGCTCTAAGAAGAGGTCAGCCCCAGAGCTCTCCTCGGGAGGCCAATACCCTCTTGAGTTGATGGCAGCTCCCTGGCTGACGGGTGCCGCCACCGAACCCCCACGCACACGCTGGGCAGCTTGGAAATCCTCCTGCTGCTGGTCGAGGTCATTCGAGACCTCCCGGGGCTCAACAATGGCACCCTCCTCTTCCTCTTCTTCCTCCTTCTCCTCCTCTTCATCCGAGGAGCCGAAGAGACTCTGATAGGAGCGTCGAGTCTCCTTCTCCTCGCGGAGTGGAGACTTAGAGGCGGTACGCTTCTTTGAGGGCTTGGCGCCTTCGGCTTTAGAGGCCTTAGCGCGCGCAAGACCCTCGGCAAGCGAGAGACGTTTGCGAGGACTCCCTTCCTCATCGCCACCGGCTTTGGGAGTGCCCTTAGCCTTAACGGCCGGACTCTCAGAGCGCACAGAGGTCCTGGGACTGTGATCACCGTGATCACTAGCGGACGACTGCACGCTGTCTTCTTTGTGCTCACTGGGCACTGGGCTGTGCCCTCCCACAGAGCCCGCAGGAGCATCATGAGTGCTCTCGGACTCGGCATCGTCCTCACTGCCCGAGTTGAACTCACGTTCTACGAACCGAGGGTTCGGACGATTGTCTGAAGACGAGGGCGACGGACTGCGGCGCCTGCTTGCGCGCTTGTCCGCAGCCGCGTCACCCGAGGATCCGATCGCCTCGGAGGCCACCTGAGTAGCCTCCTTAAGTGCAGAGCCTTTGCCGTGAGACTTAGTGCTCTTGGCCTGCGCCTTACCGGCTGCAGCCTTGGAGCGTGTCTTAGCACCGCTCTTAGCAGTGCCTCGAGGCATGTTAACGGTCGAAGTGGAGACCTTGACGAAGAGCGCACAGGTTGCTGCTCGAGGCTCTAACTGTGAAGTGAGCCTCCCGCCGCGCTCGCGCGGCCGAGTCGATGGTTTTCGACTTTGAGAATGAGAGTTTGTGACGAACATCTCTTCATTCTGATTGGTCGGTAAACCGAACCTAAGTGGGGGAGGATGTAACGGGGTACGTAGCACTAAGTGTACCCTGGTTACATGAAGTGTGACACTTCACACTTCAGGAGTATGACATGTCATACTCCGGGATATTTGGTACAAGGTACCAAGGTCATTCAAAACCAACCATTGGTTAAATGACATTGCATTTCTATAGGTAACTGATAGTTTGTATTAACCTCAAACTTAACCTACCTATAAATATACTCAGTTTACAATCTACCTTATTTAGGTCACTTCGCTCTCTTTAATTAAAGAGGGGACCTGTGAACTGCCGTTCACTGAGAGTTTGTATACTCTCGGAAGATAACTTCCTCTAGCGCAAGGTGCTGTGTGACCCCGTCACATGTTGAATATCAGTTGGTATGTCAGCTGCGACACAAAGTCATTGAAACTGACTTTTTTGTCGTCTGTGGTATCGTAGCGATACACTTGAAATGCATCAGCGACAACCCTATCGATAAGGTCCTAAATAAAAAACGATTCCAATTTCGCGCTAACCACTGCCGCTGTAGTGCAAGGTTACCCTAGTGAAAATGGCCGTGAACGTCGGTTGTAGAAAATTTTAAAGAAAAGAGTTTGATCATGTGTGGGTGCTGAATTCGTTTTTCATAATGAAATGTTTCGACAATACCGTCACGTTTGATAAGGCCATGGAGAGGCCGAACAATATCACTGCCAGAAGGCGTGGTTCCGCGGCTGGAAACTATCGTTTTCAGTCCTCGATCAGCCCAGCACATTGTATACATTGGATTGCCTACATATGTGCTGCTCTTTAGAGCGATAAACAACCATCTTCATCGGGAAGAATCAAACCACTTTGTCAAGTGCTTTGTGGGGAGCGCCTTTGTAGCACTTTTTTATGCCAATGAAATAGAAACCCAATTTTATTCCAGCTGAACTAGCGTTTTGATGAAGCCAATGCACTGTCGGCGACAATAGCTCTGCCTGTTCCTCGATACGACTCTGTCAACCGTAGCACAATCACGGTTCCTTGGCCATTATTCACGGGCGTACAGTTTTGCCCGTTAACGTGCGACCCACTCAGCTAACTCAAGCTTCAGTAGGACCCCACTTTCACCGTCAGCGATCGATTTCAGCCCTGTACCATTGCCTTCACGTTTTCTAACTTTTTTAGTCTTATGGACAACCTATCGTGGCAGTATTTGGCCTCATTGCCTTTCCAAAAGCTCATGCACTTGTCAACACACAGCATATTCCCCGGAAAACCCCCTTTGGCGACGCATGTTAAAGCTATCGATAAACGGTCGAGTTGATTTCTATGGGTTGTTTCTACAAGGGCCATCAGAAAATGTCATACAAGACATAATTTCTTAAAACAGTAACGAGTCATGCCGAGCAAAATCCGCGGGAGTTTCAATAAAACTTTCCCTACCCTCGGTATTCCACTTTGTCCGTAGAAGAGACTCAAATGCCAAAGCCACTGAAGACCAATCCAGACAAACCAATCTCCTTCCTGTACAGCACGGTGCTTCTGGTGGGCTAGATTTGAATTCGTGCAATCTATGGTATTTTGTACTGTCTGCATTGGGCACATCAAGTAAAAGTAGTCTGCAAACGTACGCTCTCCAAGGACACCAAGTGAAAACGGGGTAGAGCGAGGATGAATGTGGAAGCCTCGATCCAGCAATACAGATGAGCATGGCTTCCCCGCTCTATTACAGTGCTGACGGTTAGTATACTGCCACCCTTGTTTTTTTTTACAGATTTACCCAATAGGAGGCTTAATTGCATGTGGTTGGGACCAATGAAAAGCGCGCAATAAACCGAAGCGGGCGCCACTCGATTCAGATCAATCGGCCATTTCCTCCCCCCACCACAGAAAAAATAACGCCTCCCTTGCTTGAGGAGGCAGGTGGTTAGTATACTGCCGGTGCGAATTTTACAGCCAAGGACGCGTTGTTTTGGCGTGTTCTTCTAGTATAATGATGTCCAGCATCATACAAGCGTACTAGCATTTTGTGTGTGCATGTATAGGTAACAAAGAAGCACAAGGAGGCTCGTCTCAAGTGGGCTCGTGACAAGGTGACGTGGAGTGCAGACAAATGGGGAACCTGCGTCTTTTCAGATGAAAAGAAGTTCAATCTCGACGGACCGGATTATATGCAGAGCTACTGGCACGATTTGCGCCGCGAACCTCAAGTCTACTCTACTCGCCAAAGTGCGTCATGGTCTGGGCTGCATTTTGTGCTAGTGGTAAGTCTGAACTGGTGATTTTGGAGGGCAATCATAACAGCGAGTGGTACATTTACACGCTCTCTAAAAATTTGCTGCCTTTTATTGACCGAGTGTACGGTCGGGACTGCGTTTTTTAGCAGGACAATGCGTCCATTCACTCCTCGGCCGCCACGAAGGCGTTTTTGAAGGAGGAAAAAGTCAATGTGATGGACTGGCCAGCCAAGTCACCGGACCTAAATCCCATTAAAAACATGTGGGGAGTAGTGCCGTCTACGCTCAAGGACGGCAGTTTCAGACGAGAGAACGCCTCATTAAAACAATTCGGGCATCTTGGGCGACGATCAGAAACGACCTCAATAAAAAGCTGATTCAGTCGATGCTGAGGCGCTGCATCGCTACGCTAGAGTATCACTGTGCTAAGACGAAGAACTGAATGCAATACTAGCATCTAACTAGCTGTCGATCTCGATTTAGTCGAATTTGCAGCACAGTAATCTTACCCCTCTAGTGGAGTGTGTTGTCTGTCCGTCCGTACGTCCGTCCGCGGCTAGGGTTAATTCATGTAACGCAAATGCGGGCGTTCTACTGGCTGCCGAGCGCAGCGAAGGCGGCCTCGATTCGCTAAAAAGCTGTCGAGCGCAGCGAAGGCGGCCCCCATTGGCTATAATCAACATTGTGTTTCTTACACATTACATGTGGTCTACACATCGTACTTAAAAGCACTGCTTAAATTTCATTTTGCTCTCATTTTCAGCGTCGGTATGCAAGGCCACGCAAAGGGCGCTGCCTGTGTACGCGTTAGTTAGCATAATTAAAAGGCGCCGATGAGCACATACGTACTATATCGTCGTAGGAGCTGTTGAAAAAAATTGTAGGCTCTGGTGACACATATTTTGGCCTCAATCGAAGCTTTAGTACTTATTAGTTTTAGAATGATATTTAGGCTTCGTAGTACTTTTCTAATAATTAATCTAACAAAACTGTTTTGCGTAGTACTATTATCAAGACATTTCATATTTTTGCTTGCAGCTATTTGTAGTAGTAGTCCATATAATTATTATATTAGCGTTAGATAGTAAATCACAATTTTATTGCTACTATCAATAATGTGAAAACTAAAAAATAATATTGTGGCTTACACCCCTGCACCCCACACTGCCTCCGGGAAAAAGTGTCATCTTCCTTTGTATTTGCGCGCGTAGTGTGCGACCTTCAGATATTGTGCGAACTTTCCAACACTATATGTAGCGTACATCAAACAAAATGGGAACAGCTATTGTGTTTACGGAGGCACGTGACTAAGCAAGAGCACGAAGCCCGAATAAACATCGACCCACCCTATGTAGACGATGGGATAGAAGAGCAACACGATGCACGAAAGATAGAAGCCTTAGCCGATGCAAACCACGAAGTGTTTTACGTAGCGTGAAATATGGAAGTGCACGCAGCCATGAACAGGACAGAACGACAAGAATATGACGGGAGCGTACGGGCGACAGAAGGGAACTAAATCCATAGACACCCCAGCATGCTGAAAAGCACGGGCTACGAAAGAGCATGCAGCGGTAAGAGTGCACTAACAGCAATTCTCCCATAGCATCACGGTAGAGCACGGAGCACGGTCGACGGACCAGGCATAAAGCCGCGGGAGACCATAAACGGGAAATCACCGAGTATTTGAGCACGATACCAGGGTAGAACCGGATCTTACCGAGCCAGGGAGCACGATACTACGGTAGCTCATAATAGAACGGACGGCAGACCAGCGCTGACACCACAAAATAAAACGATGACTTGGACGGTGGCCAAGACACTAAGCCATGATAGAAATGCGGCCACTGGAGCTGTAGACGCGAAATCACCGAGCCACGGAGCACTATATCAGCGTAGAACCTGAGCTTACCGTGCCACGGAGAACAATAGCGCATTAGAATTCGATTGCACGGACGGCAGACCAGCCACGAAATGGAAGGGGGCTCGTGGTGACCACGATTGTGGAGGACGATGCCGTTGTAGAGCACGATAACATGGGCAATGCAGATGCAATCCGCGAGCACAATACCATAGACAGCAAAACCATATCGCAATTACACGATGGCGTTATAACGCGGTCGATGGAGCCTCACCAAACGAGCCCGATACACGGGTGCTGGAACAACACGACTGCGTGGAGGCTCCAAACCACGGAAAAGCACCCTTCGGCTAGAGTACCAGCTATGGGAGGCGAACGGTCACGAAAGACTGAGTATCAGGAAGCCGGTGCAGCCCACGAAACGTTTGAGAGCAGGAAATAGTTAGCAGCCACGACGCAGTACTAAAAAAACATGAACCCAAAAGAGAGAGCTCTTAACTACTAAGCAGCGTGTGCCACGGGTGAGCAGGGAACCACGAAGCCAGGAAGATCACGGAAGAGCGCCGGCCACTGTAGAACATGAGATCTAACCTGTAGTACGGGGTAACGGAAGCGTTCCAAACCACGATATTATACGGGGCCGAATGAGACTACGGAAACGCAATTGGTTAAATACACGATGCCAAGATCTACGGGGTGAACCACGCTCTCAAAACACGCGACACCAAGAAGCACTAAGGTTGCGGCCACCTCATCTCCAACAAACCATGCCACTCCGCCGCGTAGCGGCGGCGAACGGCTAGTCGCCAACGAGGCCAACTTCAGCTTCACCTTTTTCACGATTGCAGCGAGATTACATGACCGATTAATCTGAATCGAGTGGCGTCCGCTTCGGTTTACTGCGCGCTTTTCATTGGTCCCAACCACGTGCAATAAAGCATCCTATTGAATAAAAGCTGTCAAAAGCAAGGGTGGCAATATACTAACCGCCAGCACTGTATGGACAATCACTACACCGTCCTCGTCGTTCTCATACGTGTCAGGATTCATATCGTTTTCCTCAGAAGACGAATTAGGAGCTTCCACCCTCGTTTGGCACCGTGCTTGATGGCTGCACTTTTAACGACCGTAATATCGTCGCGGTATTCGCCGTGCTTGATGACGCAGTGCAAGACCGGCTCAGGATGACTCTGAGTACTACGACAACACGGACGGACTGCTTCACTCGCCACTTCCTACTTCTGACCTTCTGCCTCCTCGAAATGGAGGGAAATGTCGGAGCTTAAAGCCTCATCGATCTGATCCACAGCCGCCCACCTCGCTACAATACACCCTGGGAGGCTGTGCACTTCATGGCTACCGACAGGTGTAGAGTTAACTAGTTAGCAACCCTAGCGTCGGCAGATTCGAAGATGCCCATCAGATACAGCTTCACCGTCTTCTTGCTGGTCGTAGTAAGACACGCATTCTTTTCTCGTCATGTTGCGCTCGACAAAACGCAAAGGCAAACAGTCACTCACTACCCATTCCACCACCGGATGATGGCGAGCGTCTCGTCGTCAATGACACGTAGATGGAGAGCATTTTGGTCATTGGTGGCGTCTTTGAGATGCGTTGGGGAGTAGGATCGGAGATGCTATATCAGATTGGTATAGCCATGTAATTTTGCTGGTTTTCGTGCAGGCCGAGCACACGTAACCTCTTCCGACGTTTTGGTGAACATCATGAACATCATGGTGCACGCGAGCGTATTGGTGAGGGGATTGTTATTGAACGACATCGTAGGTGGAGAAAATGAGTAGAATGTAAAAAAATAGATTTTAAAGAAAGGTAAAGCAGGCTAGCAAGATACACGTAAGACCTCAAGCTATTTAGCTCCAAATTGCATACACATGCTAGGTCAAAACGATTGATGACGTGAGTTTGAATGGTATAACGAGTACAAGTAAAAAAGAAAGGCATAGTATACGCTGGTCTAGCGGGACCGTGGCCTTTTATGAATCACTTAAATGTGTACCAGTTTCTTTTGGCTGAATGATTCCGCTTTTCAGCCAATCAGAATTAAAAACACACGCAGCACACGTGCTTTAGTCCCTGTTTTTGTAAATCAAACTTAGATATTTATTGTAGACTACATATAATTTGAATGCGGGCCGTCACAGCTGCAGCCCCAAGGACAGCGACCTGCATGTATAGCGCTCGAGGGTAGGCCATAATTGTATTGGAGTTATATTAGATAGCTAACCTCCTTTCCAATACAGTTTGGTTTGATATCATTAGCTCATAATTTTCTATTCTTCGCTGCCGAGGTACAAGCTCGTGGTTGCGAGTTGGCTAAGGGTCCACAGGGACGATACGTACGACGCGGACGCCTCGAGTCATGCTTTAGACGGTGTAGAAAGATCCACTAGGGCACAAATCATTTCAAACAAAGTCCAATATATTTGGTCCACTCGAAGTGACACAATCACTCTCAAGCCGTCTGTTCAACAATTGACGTCTAGAGCCCAGATACCGGATCGCCGCTCTGATAAAAAGCTGTTGAGGTATTGTTATTGCTCGCAGGATACGAATAGTGCTCCACCAGCGGTGATGCCAGCTGGCAGATTCGGGAAATTACACATGCGTCAAACAGTAAGAACGTTATAGAGGGTAAAACAAGGAGCATGTATCATATGTACTTGAATTGATTTCGATCTAATCCTTGATGTACTCGTTCTGTAGTTACTATCGCGGTTAAGTTGTTGTTGCAGTTCCAATATTGAACGATATTACGCCGTATTTTTTATATCTATCTTCCAGGTCCAAAGCATATCAGTAGTCAAGCCTCTGGTCGACCGGTAATAGCAGTGCGGGGCTCAAGCGTCCAAGTCCCATGGTCTCGCAAGGACTGCGGTTCATCCAGCATTGCCTGTCTTCATTGTGGCCAGGGAGATGATGCTCGAGCTTGCTTGTAGGTTGTATGCACAACCACGTCCTCGTGGACAATGACGTTGTTGATGACTAGTCTCGAAGACGCACAGACGGCTCTCGCTGTCGTTGGAGTCGAAGTGCACGCTCTACTGTAGTGGCTTCCGCAGATGGGGGGGGGGCACCAAGTCTTCATCAACACACGCGTCACGTACGAGCAAGCCACGATCCACTTCGGATCTCTTCCGCTTCTCTTGCTTGGGATTGCCATTCGACGAGTTCGGCGTTGCTGCCGGTCCTCTCGACGACGTGGACGCTTCGTCCACAATTTCAATCGGTGTCGTCGGCTTATCTTTCACCACAGCCATTGTGTACGTGCTCGTTCCAGCCTTGAAGCGCACAACAGGTACGTTCGCAGGTAGTTCGTAGTCCCTACTGAAGAAGCGGTTCAATAGGAGCGTCTCCATGTATCCGCTTCAACAGTACACGACTCGTGAAATCTAATGTTCTCCTTTCTTGCGGTAATCACAGATTCGGACTTCACGTTAAGCAGCATGTATCCTTTGTGATCCGTAGCATAACCCTGAAGAATACATGTCCTCACACGAGTGCCCAGCTTTCTCTTTCTTTTGTCGTGAGCTGCCGTTGATTATCCATGCGGCGCCACATACGTAGTCATCGTAAGTCAAGTTTCTCGCCGTAGAAGACCTGGTAGGAGCTTTTCCCCTTCAATAAACGGGACTGCCAAACATTCAATGTATCCACCGCGTGCAGGAGTGCTTCACCCCACAGCAAATTTAGCAAGCGTATCGATTCCAACATCGATCTCACTCGAGTCACCATCACACCATTTACCCGCTCCACAATTGCGTTTTCTTCTGGACTGTCGGCATGGATAAACGGCATCTCCACTCGTTGTGAAGCACATAACGCCTCGAACGCATTGCTCACAAGTTTTTACCTCCATCAGCATGATATACGAGAATCTTGTACTTTGTGTCTTGCTTCTCTAGCTTCAACATCAGGTAACGTAGATGTCTGCAGGCGTCCGCTTGGGACTACAGCAGAAACACCAATCTGAAACGCGAGAGCTCGTCCATTTCCAGTAGGAACATCGTAGACTTGTCAGCAGCAGTCTCGCTGATTGAGCAATCCGCTGAGATCTTCTGTAACTTCTTTGTTGCTCGGCGGGAATTCCGACGATAACTCACCTTTTCATCTTCGACTCAACACAAGGAATACAGTCATAGAGGCTAAAATCATTCGTGCTTACCTTAACTCCAAACCCAACGTTGTCAACCACCATCTGCTTGATAGTGCTCATGCTCACGTGGTTTCGGCGCGAATGAAGCAGCTCCGTTCCGCTTGGCACATCGGTTCGCTTCTGAACGCCCAATACTAGCTGGTGATGGCGCAGCACCCCCAGGCGGTACTGTCCATCACGTAGCACAAACTTCAACTTCAAGTTGGACTTCACCAACCAGGTCACCTACTGGTCGTCCGAGATGACCAGCTTGAAGCCACACTTGAGCTGCATGTAGTTTTGCGTGATCATGTTCACCCTAGTCCCAGCAGAGTAGCGCACTTCTTCTCGTAAATGCATCTCCACACGACCATTGAAGTTATTCACAACAGGCATGATAACAGCGCCAGCTATCCCAACACGCTCAATGGAATCGATAGCTCTTTCTAAAAGCTCTGCATATTGCAATTCCATCACGTTGCTCAATAGCTGCAGCTCTCCTGCCACGATCACTTCGCTCCAGAGTGGAGGATCCACTTTATCTCGTCGACAGGCACCGCTTCGGCACCACCGTTGGAAGCTACCGCCAACACACGAGGAGCAACAGGTAAGCTACTAGCCCCACGCTCGTCTTCATCCTCGCCGTCCTGCGGCGACGTCGGTGAGTGCTAAAAAGACTCCTCATCTTGTTGCGCGTCGTGTGCACGTTCGAGTCGCTCTTCAACATCTCGACCAACTAAAGCAGCAAGTTCATGCTGAGTGTATATCTTTAAGTAACTATGGGCTTCCTTGTGTTGGCGTTTCGGGTTCACAAGCACGGGGTGGGTGTTCACAATGCCCGCTTGAAAACGTTCTCCACGAGATTCTTCGCTGACAATACTGCCACTGCCTCCATCTTTTCCACTGCTCTCGACGTGACGCAGCACAGCATTCGACATGGAGCGGATCTTCATACGGTTCATCAACTGACGCTCTGAGCACGGTTTCCACCAGTGCCCACGCTTGTGGCACGACTTGCCCTCCGTGGTGCGCTTCAACCCCTCGATCTCTGCACGTCATTTCTTGCTCCGTCATTACTGTGCTTTTTCTTGGAGTTACCGTGGCCGTTGTTACCACCGTGGCAGCGCTTGTTACCGCGTGACTGCCTGTTGCTGCCTTGGTGGTGGTTCACGACATTGACTTGGCATTGGACTCCTCGTCCACCATCATGGTTGCCACGGCCTTTCTGCGCTTGAGCAGCTCGTTCGGCGACGAGTAGAAGGTTGACGGCATCTTGAATACGTGGTCTCTGCCGTAGTCTCCGCGTAGGCGAGACACACGCTGCGTGAGCTCATTGGCAATTACAGGGTAAACATTAACTGCATTTGACAGCACTACACTAGCCCTTTTTCCTTCAGGTAGCGATGATACATTCATGCACTCCAGCTCGCATCGCATGCGCTGAAGGTCCTTGATGTAACCCATCACACCCTCTCCTTGCCTCAGGCGACGGTCCTGCTTCAGGTACGCTGAGTTGGTACCCTGAGTCTCGTCGTAGTTCCGTAGCAACGCTGTCCATTGCTGCACAGGATGCACGCTTTCGATGTCGCTCTTGAAGCGATCCCACAGCTCGCCATGCAGCGACAACGCAATCTCCGTGTGTGCCTCGCGCTCACGAGTTTCGTAGCAGCTCTTCCACTCTTGACTACGGTCGGTGCGCGCCTGGTCGTACTCCTCACGCCCTTAAACAAGCTGCAGCAAGCCCTGTCAGCAAAAGACCGTCTGCATCTCCGTCTTTCAGCGATTCCAGTTCTCCACCTTGCCGTCAAACTTCGTCGAGGCCAGCTGGATCTGGCTTGCCTGCCGAGTGTATATCGTGTCGCTCTTGGTGATCTTGCCGTCCGACGATCTCGTGCCGGTTTCGAAGGCACTTGGGGGGGGTCTTCGAGGCTCGAACGGCACGCTCGCGCTGGTGCCGAACGGGGTGAGCGAGGCTAAGAGCTCGGCGTCCACGTTTCTTTGTGGTCTGGGAGAGGGAGGTCGGTGGTTTTCTTCGGCGGATCACTCTCCAGATAGATTTTAAGCGACTTGCTGTGGGCCCGTCCGGAGCACAGTTAATGCACGGACGACGGCGGTCGCAATCGGCTGCACTAGCGTCTCGTCTGTCGAGTCTGGCGCTGGCTGCTGCTCTGCTGCAAATCTTACAGTGCGTTCTTCGCTCTCCGAGGCCCGTGCCCGCGTTAAACACAAACCTGTGAAGGTGAGTAGCGGCTCTTTCTCGTGCTTCCCATACTTAAGTACTAACAGAGGATTGCTGAACAAAAGGCCGAGCAGGAGGGCACGGGATCAGATTCAAGAAGGCTTTGCGGCGAAAGCAAGAGTCCTCCTGAGTGTATACAAGACTTAGGAGATGATTGGCTGCAGTGCGACTACCTTACAAATCCCACCAGCTGGTCTGGAGCCCAGCAGCGGGCGACGGCTCAGGTGAGCTTTCAGAGTACTTCACAAAAGCTTCCGTTACACGCACTCGCAAACGCAAGAACGTACTTCGAGCGCTGCAATTTGAGGGCGAGTTTTATCTCCAAAAGCCGATGCTTAAGCGAAAACCACCGACTCGAACTGACCAATCAGCAGACACATAAAATCAATCTCAATATTATGAATCAAAAAGATAGACTTCGTCAGCTGAAGAATGTCGATGGTGGAGAAATTGTTCTCTGAATTAGTAAAGGCGAAGGCTGTCAAGTGTAGTTTTGTCAATATTTGCTGGCTTTGGAGTCGTGTTGGACCCGTAAACCACTGCTGAATAATATGGCCTTGATCTCGGAGGAGAGGGCGCGACAGATTGTCTTCCACTTGGCTAAAATATAGTATCCGCGACAGGCATAATCATGGATGTATTTTATCCAATAGAACTATTATTTGTCTGTGTACGATACTTGAAAGATCCGATCGTCCTTTTGAAGTGGACAAGAGAAGTATGGCTATTAACAATTGTCTGATCTACCCGTCCTTATAATTGGGTGTAAAATAGCTAAATATTGACTGAACTGCGACAAAAAACCTAACGACCCTCAAAATGCGGAGGGTTTAAGTGCGGCGTGCTCACACATATCTAGCGTTCAGACAGCGAAAAAAATATGCCCGTGTGCGGTATGCCGGGGGCTTTGTTGTGGTGCGCTTTGAGTCCATCCTTGAGCTCTAGTTGCAGATATATCAGTCAAAATACGAAATCGTCATCTTGAAGTGGGCCAGGGAAGTAGACATAAAAAAAATCATATTGGGGGATGGGAAGTCTAAAACACTTTGCCCATCGCTTAATAGCCGTACCACATTGGTACATATTAAAAAAGGTTGTGCTAAAGTTCTCTGGATATTTATATCCAGAGTTCTTTCCAAGATCGCAGACCCTCGGTAAATTTGAATAAAAGTATAATTTGGCTTATGTAGTAGTAGCTTTATCCTAGCATATTGATTTAAACGTAAATAAGATGATCGAAAAACGTAATGAAATGCGAAACCTTATCTCAGAAGGGTGCATGCTGACCCAGTCGGACAAGAACGACATTCAAACAACATTATGTGTAGCCAAGTCTCACAAGTGGCGAAAACACTCTGCAGTATCTTATCGAAATGAGTGTTTATACTGGAGATGTCTCACAGAGGTATGGATGAATATCATCACTTATCCGACCTTACTTAAGTTTTGTATGCTCCTGAACTACCTATTACAGAATTTAAATTTATTTTGGCCAATGGAAATACAGAATAACGTGTATTTCCACCTCTAGAATTGCGTAGGGGTAGGGGGTCATCTTAACCAGTCAATCCGACGTATCGGGTCGGAAGGATACGAGAAATATGTGTATGCCTATTCTAAAACTAAGTGACGGACGTATCACTTGCATATTTGCAATACATCCGACAGGATGGGACTGGACGAGCTTAAGCCTGGAAACACAAAACGAGCTAAGGCAACCGCCATCGCAGCGTTCAAGGCTTTTGTAAAGAGTGAGTCTGTAGACTTTGAGTATGTCAGGAGCTGCATTGCGAAAGATGATAGTGGAAAGTCATTTGTGTCTATATTGGATATGTTTGGCATGTATCTTGCCTTTAAGGAAGGCAAGAAGGGTAAACAGCTTGCCCGCAACACTGCCATGCAGTATTATCGACAGACTAAGATGTGGCTTTTCGAGCTCTTCCCCACGCAGCGGCACATTGTCGAGGCAAAGTTGCTAAGTATGGGGAAGACGCTGGAGAACTTTTGTATGAAAAGAGACGGCAAGGTAGTGAGCAAGGCGCCACCATGCACGAAGGCAGATTTGCGTAAAATGATGCTATACTTGTATCAGAATGCGACTACCTCAAGCGATTATCAAGATGCAGCGCTACTATGTATGCTGAGGTATCTGTTTGGACGCGCTTTCGATTTCTCTCTCGTCCAGAAGCAGAATCTCACCATTGACGCTGCAGACATCCTGTTCGTGCGCTTCATTCGGCTCAAGACTTCTGAGGAGCAAGGCTTGTCGCTGTTTCCCGACGAAGACTTCATCACGTGCCCAGTGTACGCTATGGCTCTGGCACTCATGGTGCAATACGCTCCGTGCGTCGACTTGCTCGATAATCTGCCGCCGCTTCCTGTTGAAGCCTCTGTCTCCTTGTCCCCCGCGACGCCGCTCCTGGAGGTACTCGACCATCCTGATGACTACGCTGCACTTGGTGCTGTGGCTGCTGCAGCGGACGGAGTAGTCGTGACTGGAAAAACGCCAACCATTTACTCCCACGTTAACAGAGTTCTTGACCGAGTCGCTGTCGCTGCTGGTATCGAGGTCGCCCTCTCTTCTCATTCCTTTCGCCGAGGCGGAGCGCAGCACGTCAACGGTTGTGACGGCCTCACGCATCGCTGGATTTTTGACCGTGGTGCCTGGAACATGAGTACAACAAACAAGGGGTTTAACTACATCTTCAACACAAGCCGCGAAGATCACAAGGTTAGCAAGACTCTCAGCGGATACAGCACAGAAGCGAAGGTACCTTTGAAGGACTTGAAGCCCTTTGATGCACACACACAGGAAAAAATCGCAGCTGTCCAGCAGTATCTCTTCGCGACGTGCCTGAGGCTAGAACGAGTCCAATACAACGTGAGTCACCGTGTTCTGGACGTTCTAACAGCTTACCTGTTGCTGCATTATCCCCGGCTAAAGAAACTTCATCCTGATGGACCAGCTGTAAAACGCATCGAAGAGTGCGTGGTTTTGGCAGGGTCATCACGCGCAGACTTGTTGGTTTGGGCGTCCCACCTGGCTGCTTAGAATATTGCTGCGAAGACACGTCTGCCAGAAGACAAGGAAGAAATATATCCCACATCAAACCGGCAACCAAGGCAAGAATGTGATATCATTGAGCACCAACGCCGTGTCATTGACCAGTTAGTTCTACTTGTTAAGAGGCAGGATGAACGCATGGATCTTCTAGAAGCGAAGGTAGGAGGTGCTGTGCAGCAACATACAAGCAGCAAACGTCAACATGATCCTGAACCCGACCCAGTCAAGCCAACCAAGCGTCGACGGACTTCTGTGACCTACCTGCACGCGACATGGTACGCTTGGTACGCTCAGGAACCCCGTTTTTTTGCCGCTGCAAACAAACAACAACGATCAAGCGCGATGCAGCTCGTCGGATACCTGAAATTGTTTCTTGGGGACGGCTTCTCCCTCAATCCAAGCGCATGCTACTATCGTGAGCAAGTTTTGGCGAGAGGAAAGCAGGCTGAGACAGCGGTAGTTACCTTCCTTCGTGAGCGCAATATCATGTCACGTGGGTCCACTGCTGTTCGAAAGCACCTTCATGGCCTACACGCTGCTGGAGAACTAAACGACATGATCACACGCTACCATCGTCTGGTTAATGCTGGTGCTGTTCAAGATCCTGATAGACAGGACCCCCTTCAACCTGTAGCGGCAACATCGTGAGACACAAGCATTAGTTACCGTTACAATATCGGGAATTTCGTACACGTTCTTACTGCGAAAATGCGCACCCTGTTTCAGCACCACAACCACCATGATAAACCCGCAGTGGCCGTACTGGTATGCTAGCCCAATGGTGTCGTGTAACCCGTACACGTGTCGTGTAACCCGTACAACCCATACAAAGGGTGTCGTGTAACCCGTACACGTGTCGTGTAGCCCGTACGACCCATACAAAGGGTGTCGTGTAACCCGTACACGTGTCGTGTAGCCCGTACAACCCACACCAATGGTGTCCTTAACCTGGGTACACGCCACGTAGCTCTCACGCGGTGTCGTGTAACCCGTACACGTGTCGTGTAGCCCGTACAACCCACACCAATGGTGTCCTTAACCTGGGTACACGCCACGTAACTCTCACGCGGTGTCGTGTAACCCGTACACGTGTCGTGTAGCCCGTACAACCCACACCAATGGTGTCCTTAACCTGGGTACACGCCACGTAACTCTCACGCGGTGTCGTGTAACCCGTACACGTGTCGTGTAACCCGTACAACCCACACCAATGGTGTCCTTAACCTGGGTACACGCCACGTAACTCTCACGCGGTGTCGTGTAACCCGTACAACTTATACAAAGGGTGTCGTGTAACCCGTACACGTGTCGTGTAACCCGTACAACCCAGATTAATGGTGTCCTTAACCTGGGTACACGCCACGTAACTCTCACGCGGTGTCGTGTAACCCGTGCACGTGTCGTGTAACCCGTACAACCCACACCAATGGTGTCCTTAACCTGGGTACACGCCACGTAACTCTCACGCGGTGTCGTGTAACCCGTACAACCCACACAAAGGGTGTCGTGTAACCCGTACACGTGTCGTGTAACCCATTCAAGTTGCCTTTACACAATTCAAAACGGGAAGATGAACTATGCACGTCCGTTTTCCGACTTGCAGAAAGTGGAGGCCCTAGCGCTCATGGAGGTACAAGGCTGGAGTACTTCGGAAGCGTCGCGTTATCTGAATATAACCCGAACAACCTTGCTCGGGTGGCTCGCAAAACAAGACCAGCTTCACGTTCGAATTGACAACGGCATTGCGGTCAATCCTGGCCCCACATCCAAGACTTGTAAATTTGAAAAGGAAATTGTTAACATGATCAAGTTGTTCAGTGATTGTGACTCTAAATTGACTCGTAGTGCTATTCTTAAAGACTGTGACCAAAGAATTCCTGAGTTCAAGAGATTGTCGTATGGGGCTCAACGACAGTGGCTGTCTCGGTTTTTGAGGCGCCATAACCTTGTGGGTCACGTTGCTCCTCATAATTTTCGGCAGACACCACCTGAGACGAAGAACAGTGAATTCCAAAAAGTGGAGAGAATTGTGGACGAACCAGCATTTCCTGGTGTGATTAATGGTGATTTGCCAATCGTGGATTTTGGTGGTAACATTTCCGAGTCACCGCTTGAAATGCCAGCAGAACTGTTGGAAAATCCCGTTGCGCAGTCTGCCCCGGCGACTGCTCCATCTGACATTGTTTCACTACTTAATAATGATGACGAGGTGGATGATAGCGCAGAATTTGTTGTGGCGTCTCAAGCTGTGTGCGAGACACAGACTACATCCTTTGCACCAGGCAGAAAGCAAATGCGCCTCGTCGTTCAGGAAAAGGATATTGAGACGTTGGACAGGGACATGTGGCTTAATGACGTGGTTATTACGTACTACATTAGGGAGCACATTCCTGCGTACGGAAGAATTTATGTTTTGGACGCGAATGTATTTGAAAATATATTTTCTGCGTTTAAGAAGATGGGTCGGAATATGTCGGAGGCTCACCCAACCGTTTGTGGGATCACAGCTTCGTTTCCTTACGAGGAATATGACCAAATCATCATCCCAATTTGTATGGGCTCACACTGGACGTTTGCAGTCGCTCAAAATCCAGTTCTCGCTGTCGAACATCTAAAGCGTTGCATGGTTCACGTTGACTCTTACGGTATTACAAAGGTTGAAACTGTACAAAAGGTTTTGTGCGGCTACTTTGATGAAGAAATAAAGCTAAAATATCCTGAGAAGAAGCCGGCTGAATTTAGCGTCCGTGGTGTTAATACAACTCCGATGCAAAAAAACTCCGACGACTGTGGTGTCTTCGCAATCTACTTCATGAAACGAGTAGCAGATGAGTTTATGAAAGGAAATAAGCTTCGACTTTGCAATGTAGAGAAGATCTGCACGATTCCAAGATCGGCTCGCTTCAGCGCATCGTCGTTTAGGAAAGAGATCAAAATGTTGCTGACTGAAGGTAACAAGGCAATATGCACTGCAAACATTTAAGTCTAAATAAATTCAGTTCAAAAGTGAGTGAGTTATACTTATGGTCAGTTCGATGAAAGTGTCAACCAGCCAGTTCTCGCACTCGAGGGATCAGCAGAGGCCTGACACCGGCGCTTCGCACTGGCGAAGCCTAAAAGAGCGACACCAAACCAGCAGCCTGCCGGCCGCCCTGCCGGGCAAGCCTCAAGCTGATCCGCGCCGCTAACCGCATGCTGCCGCTCCTCTTCACCCGACTGCTGCCGCTCCTCACCTCCTGTCGCGTCCAGCCGCTCTCCACCTTCCCCACGCACGCCGCCACGCCGCCATGCCGATGCCGGCGCCTCTGCTCGCTTCTGTGAAAATAAAGTGTGTGACCGAGTGTGATCCAAAGCACCTAATGTGTGGTCCACAACATAAGGTATAAATAAATATATTTGTTTTAGCAATTCAAATGATATGATGTTCCCTAGTTTTGGTACAGGTCGGAGCCAGTCGGAGGTCGGAGATTTTATGGTATGGACAGCCCAAACCGGATTATTTCCAAGGTACTGTGTAGATCGAAACGCATATGTAATCTGGGTCAACATTCGTGTCACCGGCAATCTGGGTCAACATTCGTGTCACCGGTAATAAAAGTTCTAACTGCAAAAACGTATTTCTCAATGGATGAGTATGATGCGTTCGAGAGTTGTTGACGAAAAGATTTTCGGTCTTTGCTGTTGTTTTGTTCGTTCATGTAGTCTGGCGTTTTGTTCACACGCCCATTAAAACTCGGGCATTTGCTCACAAACACAGAAAATGGTGGCAAAACGTCGCGTGTTGTACGCTGAGCGGGCAGATTGTGCGAGAAAAGGAAACAAGCATTTGAGCGCGGCCGGTAGACACGAGCCATAAAGCTGATCTGATGAAAGGGGTATTCTATGTTGTCTTACTTTTCGTTAGTCTAGAAAAATGTTTATCTTTAATTTTAATAAGTGTCCACTGCCACCGAGAATTCCTGAGGCGTATTGTTCAAATTCGGTCACTGAGCACGCGTGCTCACAACTATTCGTCGCTGCGGATCTGAAATAGTCGTCAGGCTATCCTTCACCAAGTAGGAGGGTGTTCTCAGCAATTTAGCAGCAAAAGAAAAAAGAGGCAGTTGCAAAATCAACCAAAAAAATCGGTTTGTGCTGCCGACACAGCTTCTGTGGACCGGATATATTTATTTGAGAGCTGTATTCAAAGAAAGAATGCTTATACTCACTAATTTATCCAGTGAATCCAGGCACAAGTTGTCCAGTAGTGCGTCTCTCGTATTATCAATGAGCGATTGATATTTGATACAGACACCGGAAAGACTTTTAATTTTTTTTATCTATTAACCCTTTCGTGATTCACTTATCTAAAGTATACCGTAACATACAATATATTAATTTCCCCGAAGGCGCCCCATGCGCCTTTAAGCGAAATCAATGTACTAGTTTGGTACAATCTCTTGTAGCAAATCATTGAAGATGCATTGATGATACATCATGATATTGGAATACATCTTAATTAAAGTTACGAATCGCACAGTTTGTCGTATGTTTTAATAGACGGATCATAATTAGTTAGATGTTTGCAAAAGGGCACATCAGGCGCCCTTTGACGACCTGATCCGACCCCTTCGTTTGCAAAAACACTTAAAGAGCGCACCAGGCGCCCCTATGCCACGAAAGGGTTAAACCTCGAAAAGTAAACAGAATAATACTGTATTCGCATTGCCAGTGTAGGCGCAGACGACCAAGTTAAGGAAGACTTGGAGAATGACTTCAATAATGAGGAAGCGCAAATACTTTGCATAATATCGAGATCTTCCCGGGCAGCCCACGGCATTAGTTGACAAAGTACCCCGAAGCGGTGTTACAGAGGGGTGGGCCAAATATCTCCAGTAGGGTACTGGATTGCTAAGTGCTACTGGTATACTTCAAGGCGGACTCAAGGCCTGCAGCAAGCACGCCTGGATTCTGATCCGCGCTATCGGAGACAGCAGCAGCATTCTCCGACATCAGAGACAGCGGATGACCCAACGAGCCCACATTTATGAGGTCTCTACTATCGGTGCAGGCGGGTGGTCGATCAACTCACAGTGCGGTCTTGGCAGCACCACTACGATAAGCTTAACAAGATAGCTAACAAACTAGACACTGGACGCCTATCGCAGTGTGCAAATACGTTTCGATGGAATGGGTAGTTCCGATGGAGATACACATAATCATTTGGCACTTTTGCTGCACATTCCGTGCACTGATCATCTCGTGCACTAAGTTAAGCAGTATATCGGAACGATTGTTGGCATCGTGATAAGAGGGGTATCAAGGTGCAAGACGCGCTACCTCCATGAATCACTGGGGTCGTTGTAAATGCCAGTGCTGCGGATTAGGTAAGCGCACATGTTGCCAGTGACGTAAGTCACTGGGTGCACAAGAAATGAGATGATAACGTTTCGAGGCTCACAGTATCCGTGCCTTAAGGGCACGGAGCAACCCGGGCCATGTCGGTTCCAAAACAGGACAAGCGAGCTGAGACGCTTGCCAACAAGGTCATGGTTGGTCGTTAGCTATTTTAAAGCTAGGTGTCAAACATGTGTCATTAAACAGATTTCTCAGAGGCCACCTGTCAATCTGTGACGACACGGTAAACATGCTTCAGCTCAAGCTTGCGACAGGTTAATTCGACGATGGGCGCAAACCTAGTTGACCAAAAGTAGGGAACCTGGCGTGCGGCGTTCCCACCTTCCAGCAATACGCGTTGACGCAAACCCTCAGCTATGGTGCGGTCGCTACGCGTGGAACTCTCCCTCGCCGGAAGCATAGGCGGTCGCCTGGTCCTCTCTGATTGGCTCCCTCGTCGACTTGTCTCCTTCAACGTGGATTGCAGAATCCAGCGCCAAAGAATATCTATCTACTAGTGAGTTATTCACCAACCGTCATATCGCTCTCCAAGATTTGAGTGAGCTCAGCGGGGTTCTCATCCACATACGCCAGCCCACAAAATCTTTGTTCTCGGGAAAAAGGACGAGCGTTAGTAAGTGAATCTCTACACGTAAGTACTGACATGCATCTCGGTTTATTGCGCTCAAACAGCGCTATAATCATTGAAGGGCAGTAGTCCATAAAGGTACGGAAGAAGTCGGAACTAGCAGAAGAAGGAAAAATACAAGTATTTTGCATTATTATAGAGCGTACGTGGTTTCTACGACCTAACAGTTTCGATAGTGTACACCCCCCACATGGCCTTGTTGAACATTATGTGCACTAACAGCTTCAACGGTGACGGACCCAGTCGCTTCCGCAGGTGATCGTGAAACGACGGAGACAACGCCTTCAACACCTAGGTCGGAGCTTTCGTTGGTACAGCAAACCTTCAAGAAACGCAAATCGCGAAACACTCACTATACGATAATGTATCGTTCGTCCCACTCACGTCCAACGACTGTGAACGGTTCTTTTGTCGGCTCGGGAGCGGTCAAAGTCTCCTTCCGTTGACGCTGGACTTTGACGATCTCAAGGGACACGTTTTTGGCGATGACCACGGTCGATGAGAGGCAAGATTTGAGCTGTGGGTAGACTGGCATACGAGATCAAACAGGAACGAAGCAAACCTGCATCAGCACTCACTTCTCATTAACTGCAGACTGAACTTTCCACGTAATGCATTTGCTATCCAATTCTAATGGCTATATAAATTGATCTACCCCGTTCTAAAGGGATTACCTGTCGCTGGGTGTATGCTGTGAAGAGAAATAAACATGGCAAGATCAAGCGCTTCAAAGCTCGACTTGATATTCAAGGGTTTAAGCAGCTACACGGGCTACAGTACACAGAGACGTCTGCAGCGGCTCTCCCGCCAGTTTAAGTAAACAGAGCTTGGGCTAGTGAAGTACTCACTTGGAGTTGAGATCGTGATTGACCTTGTGCAGCAGCAGGTGATGTACTGCCAGCGCCAGTATGTGAAGAACGTGTTGAAGCGGTTTAGTATGGCTGAGTGCAATGGCTACATGACGCCTGAGGTGACGTCACACCAGCAAGTGAGAGTGCCAACTGAACAAGTCTATCTACCCTACCGCGAGCTAGTGGAAGCACTACAGTGTTTGGTTTCGGCGTTCAGACCTGACATTGCCCATGCTGTTCACAATCTGAGGAAATACCTGGAATGCTACACCTACGAGCACTACCTCATCGCGAAGCGGGTGGCCCGCTACCGGGCACATACCGTAAGCTACGGGCTAGTGAATGACATTAGTGATGGCTCAAAAGTGCGGCTGACGTGCTTTACAGATGCAGACTACGCTAATGATGAGGATAATCGCAAAAGTGTAAGTGGGTACGTTACGATGGCAATGTTGTATCGTACGCTTCAAGGAAGCAGGAGATCAATGCTCAAAGTACTACCGAAGCGGAGTACGTAGCGATAAATGAAGGGACAAAGAATCTATTGTGGATGCTAGTACTATGTGTGGGGCTGAAGTGGGAAGTTGAGGGTCCTGTGTTGTTCGGAGACAATCGAGGAAGTATCTACCTATCAGCTAAAACAGTCAAAGACGAAGCACATGGAGAGCAAGTATCATCTCGTTCGCCATCTCGTTGAAGATAAGCGGTTGAGGACAGATCATGTCGGGACGAACGACATTGTGGCTGACGTGCTGACCAAGAAAAGCGATTGTTCATGTGAAGTTTGAGCGTTGGAGTGAGATGTTGAAGGCCCTCCCGCTACCGGAACATTGAGAAGCTAAGTGAAAATTTAATGAGAGCTACTACTATAACTCGACGAAAAATGACTTTTGCCAGGACAAGCGCTGCCCTGCTGGACAGAAGGCATGTTAGTACTACACCTAGCATTGTGAGATGATCACGGACTGCATTCAAGATGATGAAGCAGCCGTGTTTGAGTAGGAGTGTGAAGTGCATGTACATGTGTGATGGTTCTGGAAGCTCGCCTGAGCCGTCACCCGCTGCTGGCCTCCAGATTAGCTCATGGGGTCTGTAAGTTAGTGGTACTGCAGCCAATTATCTCCTAAGTCTTGAATACACTCTGGAGGGATCTTGCTGTCGCCGCACAGCATTCTCGAATCTGAGCCAGTGCCCTCCTGCTCAGCCTTTTGTCTAGCTATCTTCTGTTAGTACTTGAGTAGGGTAAGCACGAGAATCAGCCACTACTCGCCTTCATAGCTTTTTTGGAAAAGCGACCAATTACACTATTTTCCTTGCGCTTTTTTAAGTTCGGTGTACAATGTACAGTATGACTTTCGACTGTTTTTTATGAGGTGCTTTTTTTCGACTGTTGATTGGTTTAAGATAATTGATGAAGTCTTTTCTGAAATCAAAGAGCATCTATACTGGTAGTACAATGAACTATTTAGTGGACATCCATTGCACGATTTGCATTTTGCCGGCTTTACCGGCGTAGTGATAGTGATTGTAAGTAACTCTAAAGTAACGTGATTGCGTATGATTTTCCACTATTCCGTAGTGAAAACGACCCCGTTATCCACTAGCTCCACAGTAGCTAGTACACAATCCCCCCCCTTCCCTCTGGTACCAGCCCCAACAGAACCAGTCATAACGAAAGCAATAGGGTTGGGAGCGAGGTGAAGAAATTCACCTATGCCAGGCGCAGGTGAACGTCACAGAGGACCAAGCCATTGGCACCGACCAGTCGATGGCCACCTTTTGGGGGCGCGTTCACGCTATCGTGGAGCTCGAAGGGGGTGCAACTTCGCGCAACACCTACGCACTCAGACCCACTGGTCAAGCTTGATTCGACCTGACGTCACTTTATATACCTCCCTCCATGCTGCTGTACGTATCATTGGTAGCTAAATAGATAAAGAGCTGGCCTAACGTGGACTCTCATTTTAGGTACTGGCGGAGCAGCGTAGTGGTTGTACGCTTCAAGGAAGCAGGAGATCAATGCTCAAAGTACTACCGAAGCGGAGTACGTAGCGATAAATGAAGGGACAAAGAATCTATTGTGGATGCTAGTACTATGTGTGGGGCTGAAATGGGAAGTTGAGGGTCCTGTGCTGTTCGGAGACAATCGAGGAAGTATCTACCTATCAGCTAAAACAGTCAAAGACGAAGCACATGGAGAGCAAGTATCATCTCGTTCGCCATCTCGTTGAAGATAAGCGGTTGAGGACAGATCATGTCGGGACGAACGACATTGTGGCTGACGTGCTGACCAAGAAAAGCGATTGTTCATGTGAAGTTTGAGCGTTGGAGTGAGATGTTGAAGGCCCTCCCGCTACCGGAACATTGAGAAGCTAAGTGAAAATTTAATGAGAGCTACTACTATTACTCGACGAAAAATGACTTTTGCCAGGACAAGCGCTGCCCTGCTGGACAGAAGGCATGTTAGTACTACACATAGCATTGTGAGATGATCACGGACTGCATTCAAGATGATGAAGCAGCCGTGTTTGAGTAGGAGTGTGAAGTGCATGTACATGTGTGCTGGTTCTGGAAGCTCGCCTGAGCCGTCACCCGCTGCTGGCCTCCAGATTAGCTCATGGGGTCTGTAAGTTAGTGGTACTGCAGCCAATCATCTCCTAAGTCTTGAATACACTCTGGAGGGATCTTGCTGTCGCCGCACAGCATTCTCGAATCTGAGCCAGTGCCCTCCTGCTCAGCCTTTTGTCTAGCTATCTTCTGTTAGTACTTGAGTAGGGTAAGCACGAGAATCAGCCACTACTCGCCTTCATAGCTTTTTTGGAAAAGCGACCAATTACACTATTTTCCTTGCGCTTTTTTAAGTTCGGTGTACAATGTACAGTATGACTTTCGACTGTTTTTTATGAGGTGCTTTTTTTCGACTGTTGATTGGTTTAAGATAATTGATGAAGTCTTTTCTGAAATCAAAGAGCATCTATACTGGTAGTACAATGAACTATTTAGTGGACATCCATTGCACGATTTGCATTTTGCCGGCTTTACCGGCGTAGTGATAGTGATTGTAAGTAACTCTAAAGTAACGTGATTGCGTATGATTTTCCACTATTCCGTAGTGAAAACGACCCCGTTATCCACTAGCTCCACAGTAGCTAGTACACAATCCCCCCCCTTCCCTCTGGTACCAGCCCCAACAGAACCAGTCATAACGAAAGCAATAGGGTTGGGAGCGAGGTGAAGAAATTCACCTATGCCAGGCGCAGGTGAACGTCACAGAGGACCAAGCCATTGGCACCGACCAGTCGATGGCCACCTTTTGGGGGCGCGTTCACGCTATCGTGGAGCTCGAAGGGGGTGCAACTTCGCGCAACACCTACGCACTCAGACCCACTGGTCAAGCTTGATTCGACCTGACGTCACTTTATATACCTCCCTCCATGCTGCTGTACGTATCATTGGTATTTAAATAGATAAGGAGCTGACCTAACGTGGACTCTCATTTTAGGTACTGGCGGAGCAGCGTAGTGGTTGGAACGATGACGACGTTGCACACGAGGCTGCTCTTCGTTTTGCAACAAGAAGTGAGCAGTCTAATGAGAACAGCCTACGTGAGTACACCCCGAAGAGACTTGCACCTGCGAGTGTTGGTGGAGAAGGCATCACTGAAATAGAAAACTGGCATTTTCAGGTTTATTGCATGTACAGAAGTTTCCCTCAGTAAGCGTAGGGGGCGACTTGATAAAGTTTCATAGGAAAATCACAGGTATTTCGCGATTTGTCAAATTTACCTTTAATCTATGTGATCTGATATAAAGGGGTATTTGAGGTACAGGCTACGCTTATTTAGGGGAGCAATCCAGCCACTTCCACTCTACAGCCAGTGGCAGACGTAGTGCACCAATCTTGCATTTTTATGTTCCAAAATTGTCATTCACTACGCTATTAAAAGGGCTAACTACGAACCCATTGCACTACCGGTACAGTCTGTACTACTAATACAGTCACACCTCCTTATTTGAACCTCTATAGCCGACCACTAGCTCTTAACTTGAATGTAGTATCTCAAAGCATATGAGATTCATTATACCAGCCCCTCTAATTGACTAAAACCCTCTCTATTCGCTAAATGACAGTCAATTCCGAAGATAAAACTCTCTATCTGGACAGGTGACCGTCCACCAGCCATAGAATCCTTCTCACTTTTAAATTCAAGCTGAATCTCGTCAATATTCCTTTTATAATCCCCGCTCGCACCATGACACCGCCACACTCAGCAGACATTGGCAACTATGAGCAGAAAAGGAAAGGAACGCGATAAAGCTCGTATCACAATAGCATTCTGTTGTAATGCAACGGGTACGCACAAGTTAGACCCGGTCGTGATTGACACAGTAGAAAACCCACATTGTTTTATTGGCGGGAGTGCTCGTGCGCTAAAAGGCAAGGCTGTACAATACTACAATAGCAAAAAAGCATGGATGACAGCCCGAATATTCTCCGAGTGGGTACAAAGTTTCAACTTAAAGATGGCTGTTCAAAATCGCAAGGCCCTGCTGTTGATTGACAATGCCTCGAGTCACAAGATTACCCGGTCATATTCAAACGTCGAGGTACGCTTTCTTTCTCCTAATCTAACGTCGTCTGTCCAGCCTTTGGATCAGGGTGAGCTATATGAATCTGTGTAGTTACAGTACAACCAAGAAGATGACCCACCTGTACCTGCATCGACAGCCCTTGCTTATTGCGTGGAGCTTTCAACATTTCTGTTTCAGTGCGAGGGGGACACTAAAGACCAGCAGAGCATGCTGCAATCTTTGACAAAGCTAGTGCGAACGCAAGTGGTGAAGCGTAGGCGACAGCGGACACTCGATAGTTACTTTCAGCAATATGGCTACATGTAGTCACTTCTTTATGTGACTAATTCTATAAATGAAAAGACATTTTTTCCCGAGCCAATCGGGCGTCATTTATGGAGGTGTGACTGTACAGATGCTCTATTAATAAGTGTGAAAAATATGGTGGTCGAGCTTGCACGATACCGGTACATAGTACATACCGGTATCGAGTTTATTTTACAGATATTCAGAGAGGAAAAATGGCGTAATCAGCCAACATTGTGAGAAATGGGAAAGACCGTCAATCGCGCCGACACAAATGGGCGGAACTCTCATGAACTCTTGTTTAAGTATTGCTAGGCTCTTCAAAGGCTAGTTTTATTTTGTAACATAAACTTACTTGGTATTTCAAATTGCAGAATCAGAGAATTCCTTTCAGTTTGAAAAAGACGTTGCTCAATTAGAGTCTAAATGAGCGACAAAAACGGGTCACCTTCCCCTCGTCAACCGCTTCAGCAGTTTTCATCAGCCACTTACCGTCTATCTCCTTTTGCGGTCACTGCTCCGCTGCGGCAGCACCAGCGCGTGTATCTGCGCTTCCCCGTGTCCGTTGCTCTGTTCAGTGCAATCCAACGCGTTTCCTCTCTCTTGTGCTACCTTCCTGGTCTCTATTAGCCTCGTATCCACCGAGTTATCGCCACGTAAAACTCCGTATTCCCCATGGCGCGGTCGAGTGAAACCAAACAAGCTTTGCTGCTGAATCCCGAGTTCTGGACGCCCAAGCAGCTCGAAGAGTGGCTCAAGCGTTTTGAGGATGGTCGATATGCGCGCTTTGTTGGTCCTTTGAAGGGCCGCAAGGGCGGAGAGGTCGTGCGCTTTACGCCCGCGGACTGGGCAAAACTTAACCCGCAGGACCTGGCTACGAGCCTCCGCTTCACACTGCTGGGTATGGTACAAGTAGCTTCGAACGACGATACGCTGGCAATCGTGACGGACTTTGTGCCGCTCGCTAACTCGCCTGGAAAAGTCAAACGGGAATCACCCCACAAGACTGTGCCGGTAAAGTTCCCGCCGATGGTGGAGCTTCCCTCCGTCCCGGTACTGATCTGCACTATGCTCTTTGTTATCCTGGCAATTCTTTGCTTTACGGTACTGCGTGGGCCTCTCGCTGACATCGGGATTGACTCGGAGAATCTCGTGAAGTATGGATCGATCCCTCTCGTCAGTGTGGTGTTCACGTACTTCCACATTTGGGTGGCACTCTGGATGACTTTCTACCCACTCGAATACACAGGCTGCTTGCAGATTCCGGACACCAATACGGGCTTCGGATGGCAAGGAATCGTCCCGAACAAGGGAGAAAAGATGGCTCGACAGGCGGTGCAGATCATGACTCATCAGCTGTTGCAGGTGTCGGAAGTGTTTGCGAAGATTGAACCGGCACAAGTGGTCAAGGAGCTGGAGCCTATTTTGTTCAGCACAATTCATACGGTTGTGGAAGACATGGCACTGAAGTACAGTCCCGAGCTGTGGGCTGTCCTCCCGGCCAAGGTGAAGGAAGAGATCGTCGAGAAGGTGAAGGAGGAGTCACCTGCCCACATTGAGGCGCTTATGGACGAAATTCGCAACAACATTGAAGATGTATTCGATCTGGAGGACATGGTAGTGACCAACATGTGCAAGGACAAGCAGCTTCTCGTCAACATGTTCGTAACCTGCGGCTACTCGGAGCTGGCCTTCATCCGTAACTCAGGTGCCTACATGGGAGGAATCTTCGGTCTTATGCAGATGGGTATCTGGTTCGTGTACTCGGATCGTATCGTGGTGTTCCCGGTAATCGGCTTACTCGTTGGTACTATCACCAACTGGCTTGCTCTCAAGATGATCTTTGAACCGGTGAACCCCAAGAGATACTGCGGTATCACCTTCCACGGTCTGTTCCTCCGTCGTCAAAATGAAGTCGCTGAGGTGTACGGAAAGATGGTTGCTAGTGATGTTTTAAACTCGCGCAATATCTTCGAAGCCATTCTCAAAGGCCCGTACTCCGATCGCCTATTTGAGCTCGTGTACGACAACGTGCAAGAAGCTGTTAACGCTGCCACTCAAGCGACGCAAAAGATCATTAACTTCAGTATTGGCGAGGAGATGTACGCCAATATCAAGGAAGATGTCACCAACCACATCGTGGAGATCTTCCCGGATAGCCTGCGCCAGATCGAGAGCTACGCTACTGTCGCTATGGACCTGGAGGTTACACTCCGCGAGAAGATGAAGCTGCTGAGCTCGGAGCAGTTCGAGAACCTGCTCCACCCCATCTTTGAGGAGGATGAGTGGAAACTCGTGATAATGGGCGGCGTGCTGGGCGTTGCGATCGGCGTTGTCCAAGCTTTCCTGATCAATCACTAAGCAAGCCTCTTGGAGTAGTAAACGCACGAATTGTTGGCCGTTGATGAACAATCATTCGCAGATCAACGAGTCGTGTAATGACAACTTCGTACAAGGCTTCTCTTGATGCTTGAGATGGATAAATTATCAATTCACATGTGTATTCATTTGGTTGCACCCTTTCACCGTTGTGAACGTCACAGCTTTGTGCCTCTTAGAGCTGCGTTTGGTCGACGCTGAATTGGCAGACTGGACACACCTTGTTCAGCGACAGCCACGAGTCGACACAGTCGGAATGATACGAGTGAAAGCACGGCAGTGATTTAATCTCCTCGCCGACTTCGAAGCTGCAGCGGCAGATCAAACAACTACACGCAGAAGCAACCAGAACGTAAGTGGAGTGCACGCGAAATTGTGTGAGTGCTGTTATGAAACAAACGTACTCTGGATTCCCTTGGTCGTTGTGTTCTTTGGCCGTACTGAAGGTGTACGTTGGAAGCTGGTGGATCAACGAAGCTGACGCGCCGCGGCTGAAAAAAAAAGACGCACAAGTTAGTTCGTCAGATATCCCTTGCATAAAGTGACAATGGATTTCGCGTTCCGACGTACGCTTTCGTGGTGTGAGGACGGCGGCCTTGCTGGTCTCGAGCAGGAGGAGGCGGTTCGTTCACTTCAGTCTCAATGCTCACTGCAAGACAAGAAAAAATACTCGTGTGAGTGGGGCACTACCAACTGCACGATAATGAAGAAAGGATTTCTCACCGATACGATAGTCTAAGCTAGGCTGAACGTCAGTCACTGGAATTCCCCTCACAAACTGCAAAGGAATTCAGCATGTCAGTCGTTATGCATGTGAAAGTAGTCAAATCACGTAGTTTGTGCACACCTCATCGTCGTTATTATTTCCTGGAGTATCTTCGTTCACAACAAGAACAGCCAGCGAGGTTAAAAATGTGATTAACAACAGCATATTCACAAAAGCTATACGTACCCAAATCAGTTTCATACAAGTGCTGCAGCCATCGTGCGTACTCCTCGTCGAAGGGCATTATTCCTGTAAACTCATCCCGCAACACGTTAGAAGTCGACTAGCCAACAGACAAAAGTAAACCACGTACCTGCAACGACGTCAAAAGAAGATGGCACGTTCTCGTCCAATGATTCTTCACTCGCTCCCATCGTGACGACTTTCTCTCGAACAGCATCCGGAAGAGCAAAGCGGAACAAATGACGCAGTGGCAAAACTTTCGTTTGGCCATGGCCAGCATCCACGTGGAAAAGAAGATAAATGTCCACACGGTTTCGATGCGCCTTCCGGATCACATCAATTTTCTCTAATGTGAGGTCTCCGAACGGCGTCCGGACATCACGTTGGCCCAACAGGAAGGTGACAGCACTCGGGCCATCGTACCGCAGAGCCTTCGCACTATCGCGCCGTCGTTGCGCAGCAAATGAGCTGCTATGAGATGCGGTACCGTTTGCTGCCGCCGACGACGCACCAGCCGAGGTGATCTCTTCCATTTGTCGAATGGGCAAAGGTGATTCCATTGCAGGGAACGCGCTAGAGTCGTGTGAGTACAAGATGCGGACCGTGAACTGTTTGGGTAGTGAGAACGTCGAGGAGATGCAGTCGAAGTCTCCCTTTTCGAGGCTTAGAGTGACGACACCCTTGTCGTCTTCCTTGAGTCCCGCTTCTCCCTCGACAACTTGTAGTTCTAGCAAAATACTGGCGTGTAGTCGACACTCAAAAATCAACTCCCCTTGTCGCCCAAACGGTAAATGATACATCTTGAGCATTAGGTCACTGCAATCTTTGAACTGTCTTCCCACCCGGTACATGTGCAGTCCAGAGTGAAGATCCACGTTTCTGACTCCGTTCACCATGCTGGAAAACAGAACGCCCTTTTCATTCTGAATAACGAAATACGGTCGACAAATGTCTGCCAGCGGAGACAGCGCAGCAGGAGATGAGCTGGCAGCGTCATCTCCACAATTCGGGTCCGACAATAAATCAATCTGGCGGATGTAGATCGGCCGAGCGGCTGGTGTCACGGCGATTCCCGTCAGCTTCTGCTTTTTCTCCTCCAGAGCTGGCAAGTCGGCGCACTCTGAAAGTTTCCGGTCACGCATCTCGAGCAACTTGCCAAAATCCGCAATGTACCGCGCTTGAGGCCGCGGCAATCCACCAGTGTATGCTGCGTTTTTCGGGTCATTCCCGCTAAATGTTCGCTGAAGCTTAGCCGGCCACGTTTCTGCGAGTTTGATATGATGCAGATACGCGCTGAGCAGCTCATTTCCAAAGTTCTCAGGGAACGAGGACGCATCGTTGCAGTAGAGCGTACAACACGTCGCAAACACGCTCATTTGCTCGTTATTTGGCGCCAGTAAAATGGCAACGTTCGATGGTTTTAAGTCCAGCCATGCCGCCACCGTCGAGGTTACCACGAACCCGGAATGCATCGATGGAATAGGTCCGCGGCAGTACGAGATGGAAGCAATCCGTCCATCTATCGTGCCAAGCAATTAATAGCAGAACATGTTAGCCCAATTTCATTATTTAAATGCATTTACAACCAGGTCAACGTACCGCAAAACTCGTCAAACACCAGCGACTTGTGGTGCATCCTCTTTACTCCGTCAAACAACCCGCAGTCAAATACACACGCGCCGTCTTCGAATCTTCAGCATCAATAATATTTAATAATTGTACGAAAATTAACCATTATCAGCTTGAAGTAGTTCCGTACCTCTTCGACATCTGAGAATCTAACTGCTCCAACACCTTCACCGCCGCGTTCCAATTACGCGCTGACGAGTACGCACCCAAAAGCCGACTGAACGTTGTAATATGTGGCGGCGCCACGCAATAAACCCTACCAATCGTAACAATTAATCGCGTTCAGTACCAAACAGCTCTCCGTCTCTCCTCGAATGTCGCAAACCTTGGGGCTATTTGAATGAAAAATCCGTCCTCGCTGGTCTTGGCGAAGAGTGCGTATTGTACGGCACTTTGTAGCGATGCCTGCAGTCTGTAGGTCCACAGCAATACTCTGTATGTGTTGGAAGCTGTGTTCTCGCTCTCCTGCTTGATGTCGTTGGCATCCTTGGCTGCCTCAATGGCCTCAAAACTCTCTTGGGCATCCAGAAGCAGAGATGGAGGCGGTGAAGGTACCGGCATCTTTTCCTCGTTGTCGCCATTTGCATTTTCCTCTGCAATCGCTTCCATGGCCGTCACCTCGGTGGGCGACGGAGGCAGCGACAGCTTGAGCAGAAAGCGACGCACACGCGGATCTTCAGCGATGCGCTCCGAATTCATGCGGCGAATGAGGACAGAGCCGCGCTCCACCCACGCCAGACTCTCGGGAAACTGCTGCTCGCTCATATTCAAAAAGCTGGAATGTCGTTCGAGCGAGGCAAGTCCAGTTGAACTCCTTCCGACGCTTTGAATTGTGAAGGATAGAATGGGATAGAGCAGTTTGAAGTGGTGGAAGAGTTATCTGTTTTAATTCACGGCATTCTTAACCTTTGTATGTCTTTTTTAGGTTACGCGCCTGATAAAGTATACAATTTGAGTATTTACGCTAGATAATGCGCCACTACAGCACCGTCTGGAAGATCGGGAAACGTAGCGATGTAGAAGATTTATTAGCAACACGCTCGTTGTGATTGTTGATGTGGGTGACGAAGCAGCTTAATGAGCACTTCGAAGTCTTGACACGAAAGAATACCAAGGCTAAAAACATGAACTTATTACTACCGGTAGATGCATTCAGGAAGCTCGACAACCTTTATTAACGCCATGCTACCTACTTGCGCGGAGGCGGAGCCACGTTCTGCGGCAGAGCCTTACCGTATCCGGAGCGGAACGTAGTGCCCATACTGCCAGCATCGTCGTTCGCGGGCTTGTTGGAGGGCTTGGCCCACTCCAGCTTGAGGATAAGGTGATCGTAGCCGTAGCCCTGCAGCTTGTTCAGAGCCTTCTCGGCGTCCTCGCGGTACATGAAGCTAACGAAGGCAAAGCCACGAGACTGGAACGTCTCACGGTCCTTGGCCAGGTACACACGCGCCACTGGACCGAAAGCGCGGAACAGCTCCTTAAGGTCGTCCTCGCGTGTGTCGGGCGACACGTTGGTCACACGCAGCGTAGCGCTGTCATCACGTGAGTTGTCGCCACCAGCGTCTCCACCAGCGCTCGCACGGCCACGAAGACTAGGAGGGACGTACTTGCTGGAGCCAAAGGCACCGTCCAGAGCAGAGCCGCGAGCAGCAGGCTCGGCGGACGCGGCAGCGGGGGCAGCCGCCTCGCCAGACTCGGCGCGCTTGGCCATGTCCTGCTCCAGCTCCTCCTTGGGCGTGTCCTTGTAAGGACACTTGAGCGTCCAGTGATCTCCAACCATACCACAGTGACGACAGACCACAATGGACGAGTTCTTGACACCAGCGAAGATGTTCTCCTCCTCCTTCTTCTCACCGGGCAGCACCTGGTCAGCGTTGGGGTCCTCGAGCGTCACCTCCTCATGCGGCATGTAGGTGACGTTGCTTCCATCGCCGTCGTCCAGCGCGTCGCCGAACTTGGCCCATTTCTTGCGTTCGAGGGCGCGCTTGCTGATGCGCTCCACCTCCGTCACCTTCTTAACCTTCTTGGTGACCTTGACCTTGTCGCCAGCCTCGTTCACCTTCCACTCTACAATCTGGCGCACGCCTTTCGAGTCCGGCTCGCTCTCCACGCGCTGCGGCAGCAGGTCGTCCTCCTCATCGCCCCATCGCATACCCGAGATCGCCATGGTGTCTGCAGGAAGCTTTAGTACTGGGGGGATGACAGCCATTGGTTGGACCAAAACCGATGGGATAAACCGGGAACATTAAACCCCAGTTTTTTTCACCTGGGTCAAATTTCATCTTTCCAAGATAAACCTTAAAAATGTTGAAGAGGCGAAGTTGAAGAGACGATGTTGTCTCGCGAGGGCTTGCGGCGTGAACTTGAGCGTGAGTGGACACTGATCGAGAGCGCGGAGAAGAAGGTCAGCTGCAGTGACTAATGCAGAAAGGCTTTAGCGGCTGAGGCTGGTGCGTGTTGCGCTTTTAGCTCGTAGAGGAAAAGAAGAAGGTGGTAGCCGAGTGGGTGAGCGTGGAGGATGCACAGCGAGAGTTTGACGCCAGACGCAATGAGTATGTACATATCTATGGCACAAGGTAGCCACTATTTAGCGACGTAAAAGCTCAAGTGCTGCTTCGTATCTCCTGTAGGTTTGAGACGAATGTGAGCAAGCATTTTTGCTTTTTGCCCGAGGAAACAGTGATTGTCTTCAATGTGGGTGGCCAGGTGCGTTATCTTTTCGTTAGTTGCATGTGCGCTGTTCCCGTCTAGCTGACTTGGGCTCATTTCTGGTGCAGTTGTTCAAGTCGACTGTGAAGATTTGGACTCGAGATCGCTTCTCGATCCTTGCTCAGCTTTGCACGAAATCTCCGAAACTTCGCCCTGACAAAGACGGATCGTTCTTCTTCGACCGCGATTTTTGGGTCTTTCGGCTAATTCTCGCATTTTTGCGAGATAACAAGCTGCCAGATGCCGTCGAGGAATTGCGTGAGCTGTACTGTGAGGCGAGTTTTTACCGGTTGGGGCTTCTTTGACACGCCATCGAAGCTCGAATGATCGGTGAGGATGCCATGGTTGCCAACGTATTGCAAACACACCCTGCTGTCTCGATAAACATACCTACTGCGGCTGTCATAGAGGAGAAGGATGGTAAATCTGCTTCATCGGTAGGTGAAAGCTCGGACTTTTCAATTCTGAGCAAATACGGCCAGCTACCTGACCCGTTCGGGTTTACGTCGAAGAAGTAAGGTGAATAGAATGCCATCAATTGGTGGTGCCCCTAAGGATAAGGGATCAACGCACCTTATTTCTGACACCCATGTCGGTCGGTACCTCATCTTTGAAAGTCCTGTGAGCTTTGGCCCAAAGTTTGGGGCTGATTCCATCAGGACAGTGATGGCTCTGTGTTTGTGTGATCAAGTACTTCATGCCATGATGAAGTTCATGGGGTACTTTCTCCCATACCTAAGTTCTGTGTTGATTTATTTACCACAACTGATGCACTACTTGCAGTACAGTAGTACAATACTAGATGTAAAAAAGTTGAGTCAGCATAGCCTGCCAGGCTGCCTGGGCTCCAGGCACGCTCCAGGCTGGAGCGTGCTCCTCGACATCAGCGTTTGATTACCACGTGTACAGTAGTATCGGGTGTCCATTGAAGATGAGACTCTATTTTCTCGGTGTGTTTGCGTTCTTTGGACTTGCTCCAACTGCATCACAATGAAGTCTGCATACGACGATATATGAGTCCAGGCCAACATCTTCGGTGAGCTTTTTGTGTAGACCCCAGGCTGCAACGCGTTTTCAGCCAAGCTCTGTTATCCAGGTACTGTACTCGCGTCATCCTGGTGAGACCCTATGAGCGGTATGTCAAGCTCTTTTGAAGTATAGGTAAAGTCGAAGGTGAGTACAACACAATTCACTGAATAGTGTAACCGCGACCAGATGATGACAGGTGCACAATTCATGACAACTCCATTGCAAAGCTTCAACTTGGACAAGTAGCTTCAACATCCCTCTGAGTGTTTGGCCCTGACTCAGGACTCTGGACCGAGAAAGAAACACAATTCAATGTCATCCTTTTGGTACTATTCGAAGATGTAGCACGTGCAACTTGCGCATTGAATTCCAGGGATCAGTCTGCGCATTTACATGGATTTACTCTTGGCTCAAACAGAGGCAAGTGCATTTACAAGAGCATTCTCACTCTGAAATTTACTTCCTCAAGACCTCTGCTTGTCAATCATCGTCCATCATGCGTTTTCAAGCTCTCGGTGTGCTACTTCTGAGCCTTGTGCTTCTGCTGAGTGTCACCCGCGCTACGGAACAAGTCGCGCTTGTCCAGGAAGCTAAGATAGCTGCAGCGGACCCAGACGTGGGAAAGTCCGTCGTGGAGATCGTCAAAGCCCGTGGCTACGCGATTGAGACGCACCAAGTCACCACCTCTGATCGCTACGTGCTCACGATGTATCGCCTCCCGAAGACCTACGCCGAAAGTCAGTCGGGTGCCGCTGCCGCTACCAGCAAACCCGCTGTCCTCGTGCAGCACGGACTGCTTGACAGCAGCTTCACGTTCGTCTCCAACTTTCGCAATCAGAGTTTGGCGTACGTGCTGGCGGATGCTGGCTTTGACGTTTGGCTCGGTAACAACCGCGGTACAACGTGGTCCCGCACGCACCTCGACTACTCCACCGACAATGACAAGTTCTGGGACTTCACATGGGAGGACATGGGTCTGTACGACCTGCCGGCATTCTTGAATCGCATCCTCGACACTACCGGTCGATCGACAGTGAGCTACGTCGGTCACTCGGAAGGAACGACACAAGCTTTCGTGGGGTTCTCCAAGAACCAGGAAGTCGCGAAAAAGGTCGACTACTTCGGAGCACTGGCCCCAGTTGCCTGGACTGGCCACGCAACTGCTGCACTCTTCGTTGCCCTGGCCAAACTTAAGGTCGACGTGTCCTTCCTCAATCTGGGTTTTGCCAGCTTCCTGCCACACAGTGACCTGCTCACCGTGCTCTTGTCGGACGTTGTGTGCAGCAACGTAGCCGAGTTTTGTGACTCCGCCATCGGTCTCATCGCTGGGCCGTCCAATAATCTTAATGCTACGCGCATTCCCGTCTATCTATCCCAGACTCCTGCCGGCACGTCGGTGAGGAACATGGCTCATTATGCGCAAGGTATCCGCGACAACACCTTCGCGTCGTACGACCACGGTTGTAGCTGTCTGCGTGCTCTTGGCATCAACCTCTGCTCGACACTTATCTGCAAGAACAAGGCTGTGTACGGCAGCTTCGAACCGCCTGCCTACCCAGTCGGAAAAATGGTTTACCCTCGCACAGGCTTCTACATCGGCGCGACAGACACCTTCGCGACAGCCTCTGACATCGCTCAGATCCGCTCCGGGCTCCCGAGCGGCACCATCGTGCATGAGAAGACTATCGACGCATTCTCGCACTTGGACTTCACGTGGGCCCAGAATGCGAACGAGCGGGTGTACCAGGACCTGCTGGTGCAGCTTAAGAAATACGCCGGCCAGGCGTACTAATGGTAACATGTCGTTGAAGTGGGAGCGTGTAACCGAAATGTTGCGTAAATGAAAAATGAATGTTGAGTTTGAAAATGTGGTTATATTATTGAAACCTGATAATTTGACTTGCAAATTATTCCAAACTAGGGTGCTGGTATGCTCAAAGCAGCGATCGAGAGTCGCCGCGCTCAAGTGGCTGAGGCGCTGGTGCTGTCGCTGACGGCTGCATGGGTCACACACCTAGTTCATAAGGAAGAATTACAGGAGAGCGCGGCGGCGGTGTCGCTCCAGGCGGAGCATTGGCTGCTTCAATCCGCAACGATGTCGCACGTGCTGTTCGTGCTGCATGTCCTTGGCTTCTCCGCTATCCTATGGTCTATCTATCGACCTCAGGCTCCGTCCAGATCTCTAAGAGCGCCTTACAGGCAAGATCGCGACGCCGGACTTGTTGTGGGCTGCATGCTTCCCCCTCTGGTGCTGCTGAGTCGCCTTCTGGCAGGAATCTACCTGGAAGATACTTTTTCGTGTTTTACTTTCTTTTACGCGTGGACCAGCATTTCCATCGGTATTAGTCTGCTCTTCAAGGTTATCGTTTTTGGGACAGTGACTTCGTTCAGTGTAAATATTCTCGTGGACGTGGTGCTGCTACCGGTGGTGCTCGGCTTACTCAGTCCAGTTGAGGCAGAGTGGAGGGTTTTGTTGGCGACGGGTGGCCGAGCCTTGGTGGCAGCTGTGCTGACTGCAGGTTTCAAGCTTCTGCCTCGCTCGTTTACCGTCGGAGAGGCACTTCTCGTGGCACAGGGCATTGGACTTTGTGCTTTCGATCTGCTTCTGGTCACCATAAACAGAGTACGTTCCAGTATCTGGATCCACTGAACATTTAGGTTGCACGAGTTTGTAACAGGTTTTTCGTGTTGTTATGTAGCTAAATGAATATGACGTGGTCAGTTTACCACCGAGCGTCCTGCACTCGTGGCTCATTTTCGACGCAGACCGACCGGACTTTGTCTTAGCGTTGGAAGCTGGAATGCTCGGATCACTGTTGGTGTGTGTTGCTTTAATTCCGCTCTTGCAGTCTCATGGAGCGCCGTCGCCTACCGCAATCATGCAACCGCTATCTGTTTACGGAAGTGCCAAGTTTGTGCTTACAGCTGCAGTTGTGGTGGGTGGTGTGGTGTATCCGTGGAGCTGCTTCTTGTTGCAGACGTGGAATCCATTTGCATGGCTGTTTGACTTCCTCACTGAGTCAAGCAGCTCGTTGTCACTTCCGCTACCGACTCGATTTGCGCTGATGGGATACTGGACAGCTTGTCTGGTCATTTTGGTCCCGTTGTTTGGGTTTATCTCGAACAAATTCGCGCTTCGCAACATTGTGGCAAGAAAATTATTCCACCTTTTGGTGGTACTGATGTTGGGACCAGCATCACTATTTGATGCCCCCATGCTATCGCTGAGCTACGGCGTTGCTCTTAGCGTCTTTTGCCTCGTGGAGTGCGTTCGTGCGTTATCATTACCACCTTTCGGTCGCACAATCGCTAAGTTTATGAGGTCGTTTATCGATCATCGCGAAGCTGGACGTGTCATCTTGACCCATTCGTATCTGCTACTCGGATGTGCATTGCCATTGTGGCTTGTACCTTCTTCAAGCGCGTCTTCTCCACTTGTAATGAATGCTGGAGTTCTGGCGCTGGGTATCGGAGATGCAATGGGAGCTGTAGTGGGTTCACGCATCGGTAAACACAAAATCTTCGGCAGCAAGACCGTGGAAGGATCGGTCGCAGTATTTATTACGATGGTACTTGCGTCGATATCGCTTCAGAACTATCACACGCGTTATTTCGTCAACGGAGACTACACGCAGGTACGAACATCAACTTTGTCACGAGGCCTTTCTTAGCACTTATGATTGCATTGTTTCTTCGATCGATATAGGTGATTCTGCTTACTGCTGCAGTTTTCTTGACGACCGTGTTAGAAGCGGCAACTGCACAGATTGACAACTTAGTGCTGCCTCTCTTCCTCTACACAACGTGCAATCTGGTTGATTGCTATCGAGTGTGAGACGAACACTAAGCAGTTTTAAGGAACTACGTAGTAAATCATTTGTAGGATTCTTGCTAGAATTTGAATGCTTTTGATTTTGATGTACATGTAGTAGCATGGGGCACATGTCTGGAATCATAGCGAAGGCTTTTTTGGTAAACAAACTACTCGTAGCTTAGCACCCGGGTCGATGGTTTTCCAAGGACGACTCTCAATTCGATTTCACGAGACCGAAAGGTGCTCAACACTTGGTACACAGTTGACCGTGATATTGCTCGACGCATAAGCAAATGCGAGCGACGTTTTGCACGCTGTTGTCTTCGACGGAACTTCCGCTGGCGTGTTGGCTAACAAGCAGAGCCTCGTGCTTTTGTCCACGGTATGTAGGTCGCTGGTCTCATTCCAACATTACTACAGTCGCACACGATGAAACGTTGAGGGTGAAGGTGGTGTATTCCACAGCCCCTTGTCCCCAATCATGTGTCGACTGTGATGGCTCCCGTACGAGCTACTTGTACTAGAGCCATTGAACTAAATCAACACACCGTGTTATCCATTGCCTCCTTTCTATCTGTATACAGTTTTATCACACGTGAGTGTCAGCCTACTTGAAGGTCAATGACTTCAACGCAACGTCCAAGCCATCCATGGAGTGAATCATTGTGTCCATAGAACCAGCGTATGAAATCCGCAGCCCGTGAGGCTCGCCCATGTCGGATCCGGGTCCCACTGCGACTCCATTCTTGCGGATCAAATAGTCACAGAAGTCGTCGACATTGTGAATCTCCTCACCTTCGGCAGTGTAGGCTTTCTTGCCCTCAAAAAGCAAGCCAAGGTCTACGAAAACGTAGAATGACGACGTCGGATATGCAAAGCGCACGTTGGTCATCGCTTGGAGGCGCTTAGCGATGTACTGACGCTTCAAGTCCAGCCCGTGCAAGTTTTCAGCAACACGAACTTCGCCCTTTTCAATCGCATCCAGCTCCATCTTCATGGCCTCGATGGCCATCACTTGACCCACACTGTTTGCACAGGATGTCAGCTGTCCTTGCATCAAGTAGCAAGGCTCAATAAAGTGCGAAGGACCAGCCATGTAGCCAATTCGCAGGCCAGTCATAGCGTACGCCTTGGAGAACCCATTGATCAACACCGTGCGCTCATACATTCCGGGGATCGTAGCAAAGCTCTTGCAAACTCGCTTAGAAGCGCCTTCGTCCTGGTACACAAGTTGCTCGTAGATTTCATCCGAGATGACAATAACATGACGGAACTGAGGCTTACGCAGAACTGCAGCAATCTGCTCGAGTTGCTCGGGACTGTGAAGAGTACCTGCAGGGTTACTCGGGTTACATAGGATGAGAATTCTGATCTCAGGGTTCGCAGTCAATGTCTCCTCGAGCTTCACCGGGTTAATCAGGTAGTTTTCTTCCAGAGTGTTGCGTAGTTGAACCATCTGCGTTTTGACCTGAGCGAGGATACCTTCGTAGCTCCCCCAGTACGGCGACGGCAGTAAGACCTTGTCACCAGGACGTAGAATGGCAAGAATGACATTGTATAGAGCCTGCTGAGCACCACCGCACACCTGGACCTCCTTGGGGTCATATGTCACACCCTTTGCAACTTTAAGGTACTTCGCAATGATCTCACGCAAGTCAGCCATGCCGCGCATATCGCAGTACTTGGTCTTGCCCTCTTGAATCGCTCGGATTCCAGCGTCCAAGACACGCTTGGGCGGCTGGAAGTCAGGCTCGCCCACACACAGCGAGTAGACAGACTTTCCCTCAGCTTCCATCTGCTTCGTCACGCCGAATACTGCAAGAGTCTTAGCAATTTTTGTGGTATCAAACACTGGGCTCAGGGGATACTTCTGTGCCATGGTTAACTCCTGTGTCGAAGCGTTAGGAGCACCGTTTGTCGCTTCCAATACACCGCTGGCGTAGCATCCAAGCACGCGGACGTACGAGCACATGGATCTCAAACTTGCGATGGCTTCGACAACCTTTGCGTCACTCTGACGAGCCTTCAGATCCACGTAGAAGATGAACTCAGCCTTGCCAGCACTCGGATGCGCGCTACTCCATGGACGACTCTCGACTTTGGTCAGGTCGATTTCGCGCGACGCAAACATGTCCAACGCACGGTACAACTGGCCATGAGCATTGCCCGATGCAAATGCGAATGCAAGCGACGTCTTGCACGCTGCAGCCTTAAGTGAAGGCTCCACAGACGTCTTGGCTACCGTCCAGAACCTGGTCGGGCCCGCAGATTCGCCCACAACCGCCAGGTCGTACTTGAGCAGGAGATCATACGTCTCATAGCAACTACCGCGTGTTGCTGTCTCCACAGGAACAACAACGAGCTCTGCGTCGTCTTTCTTCACGGCAGCAATGGCAGCCTCGATGGTCGCAAACCCGAGGGTCTTGAACTCGTTTACGGTACTTAGCATCTCGGTCACGGCATCATTTGCGCCAGAGAAATCGGCATTTTCAACGTATGCCACTCGGGTCAACGTTCCTACTGCCATACTCCGGAGTATTTAAATGCTGAGCTTGATGGTGCTAAAGCGAATTCTGGAATGAAAGACTGTGCAGTGCATCATGGCGAGCATCGAACCAGTTGAAGATAGGTACAGCGACGTCATTGGCCTCTGATTGGCTGACGAACATTCCCGTCAAAACCAAGCCGACAGATTGGATGACCAGGATTACCCAGATAAAAAGATTAGATGACAACAAGAGCTGCAAGCCACCACCGCCACACGAACGCTTCCATTATCATTCGTGTGGCGGTGGTGGCTTGCAGCTCTTCAAGATAACATGTTACCAGGATTATTGCAGGAAGACCGTTATTAATTACCGGTACTGAACTAACTGAAAAGTACGGTATCCCTTTCAAACCTCTACCGGTATTGCACTTTTTGGAGCCTACTTTTGTGAAGCTTACTAGGAAGTATTGTCCACTTCATTGATTTTGCGCGCTCTATTCGCTGTCTAAGTCGTTGTTGCTATTTACATAAATCGCTTTCCATAAAACGACCAACTCGTTGTTTCTTTATTCAGACGAAAAGTTTCATCATCGAGAGCAACTAGAGAATAGAGGCTGCTCTACGCGAGCTTCGCCACGAGTGCGACGCAGAGGTGACTATTAAGATCGGAGAGCCTCTAGCAGACTGTAGAGCGGTTCACGGATCGCGACGTGCTATGACTTTTTCGGTTGAAGAAGGGTACGCAGTACTTAAGGAGAAGCTGCGACTCTTGGTGAAGGACGACTCGGCTGTGACTTGGCCAGCGGATGCTGGCGTCTACATTAAAGCCACTGTGAACGCCCGACAAAGTGACTACAAGCGTCTACCCGAGGACGCAGAAGCGTTCTCACAGCTATTGCGGAAGGTGTGGGGTAGAAGAAAGAGCCCAAGCCAGCGGCTAGCTCTGTTCATGTACGTCAACCGGGTCAAAAAATCAAACCCAATCCATCGGGCAACAGCTGTCCGTATGGCCCAGGCCTCTCGCAATATAGCGGAGACCTTGAGAAGTGAAAACCGAGAGGCCCCAGGGCCAGCATCGCTCGAGTACTGGGCAACTGTACAAGCGCGGCAACATGACGATGCTCCAGTTGTTCAACCGAACAACGAGACCTTCCGTCAGCTAAACTACATTGACGCTCGCGCTCGACAACACCAGCACGAAGTTGCGGCGGCGACAAGCGCAGCAAATGCGGAGACTCGTCGTATCCATATCATGATTAACGGCGTGCTAGTACCTATCGACCTAAACATCCAAGAGGTTCGGGCAGTTTTGGGTTTACCAGGATATGATCTCCGGCCGCCGTTTCGCGAACGAGCAGTACGTACCGTTGCCGTACCCGAAGATGCAGTCGATTTAGATCATGCTGACGTAGAAGATGACAGAGCGGACGACTTCGACGAAGACATAAAAGAAGACGGAGTAGACGATGATGGAAGGCAAGCTGTAGTATAACTTATCTAGTACTATCTGCTCTATCGTCAAATACATACCTAACTAAATCTATTGAATATCCGCATTTTCGATACAAATTTTTACCTATAGAATCGTTAGAACGAGTGCAATCTCGTAATGCAACCTCTAATACGGCCTCGGGGTTAGTTTGGAATGCCATGTTGGCGTGGTTGATGATCCATTGCTTGAGTAGAGAGAATGACACCTCTATAGGATTTAATTGTGGGCAATACGGAGGTAGAAAGAAGAGTAGAGCACCCGTTGAGTGTACTAATTCCTCCAGTTCACGATAGATGTGTATCTTTGCGTTATCAAGAACTACAATACTTCTAGGAAGAGGCCACCGATTTAACAATGGTGCAATCTTTTCACTAAAAGCCTTGTGGAACTCTCTGCGCGAGAACGTCCCCCTCGTCATTTCCCAAGCAAAAAAACCTGTTGTATCCATTGCAGCCAGCACGGAGACACGCTCACCCCGTCTAAACGGCAGGTCCACCACGGCAGGAATACCCCTCGGCGACCACGCGTACCGACGCATACAGTCACGACCGGCTTTCGCTGTCTCGTCCAAGAAGACGAGCTGCTCTGGTCCATTGTAAAATGGAAGTAGCTTATTGTAGTACACCGCAATTTCCGCCGGAGCTGCCTCCCTTGCCCGTTTGCTGAGCACCTTGCGCGTGAGGTGCAGGTCGAAGCGGAGAGCTCTACAAATAGTAGCTTCGGATGTATTTCTCAGTGTAGGGAAGCGAGCTCTCAGTGCTGACCGCAGCTCGTCGATGTAGAAACACGGGTGAGACTGAGCATATTCACGAACAAATTGGCACACGTTTTGCGGCCATCTTGACGTGCGTTGCTTCCGACCCTTTCCTTCGACAGTACCTCGATTGAGAAACCACCCATACCACCTCTCTATGGACCTTTTCGATACACCGAGAATGCTTGCAACATGCGCGATATCAACGTCGTAAACATGTATCAATGATACCGCCCGCCAACGAAGATCACTTGACTTGGTCATGCTTGTCAGAGCCTTGAGCAGTTGATATCAGAGACTTTAATGCGTTTAGACAGCGAATGGCGGTTCGAATGTCCGCCATTCGTTATTATCTGAGCCCAACTCGTCCTCAAAGTCGTCAACCCCCTTAAATATGTTACTCGTCAAGTGACTAAATCGCTGTTCCAACTTTGATAAGTCGTTGAGATAAGCAAGGTCTCCGCCAAAATGCATGAAACGTACAATAAGATAAACTCGTTTATTTTAACCCAGCCAAGCGGAGTTCTGTCAAAAAAGCCTTTTTAAAAAAATGAATCAGTTCTGTCGCTGGGTAGGGTAGATAACAAAAGCACGTGGTTAACCCCAATACCTTGACAATAAAGGACAAAAAGAGGACCAAAAGCTAGCGCCTTGGCTTGGTAGAAATACCATCATTTACACGGTTCTCCATAAAGCCCTTTACGGATTCTATCCCGGGTATGCTCATCATGATGTCTACCGTTTTGCGAGATTGGACGCTCATGTGTACCATTAATAACAAATCATTTGTTTGTTTTGTCCTTTATCCTAGACCAGAAATCACAGTTTAGCCTGAGTTCAAAAGACAAACGAAGCCTCCATAGTTCGGTAGCCCTATCTGAAGAAATATGTGTTTTTTTATATCTGACATTTCGCACTTAAGCCGGAGCGCATCACCCTCCTTACAAACCCTGAGTCTTTTATTTTGCTTTTTTCGCTGATTCATGGACACCTCTCCTCGTCCCTCGAGCTGTTGGTCATCGCTTAAGATCTCATTAATGTATTTGTTTGTTTGTATTTAAATGAATGTGGAAACCATACTTTACCAAAGTCTAGGGATTACTACCGATAAGATGGTTTGTAAATCTCTTACAGTTGTCGTCGGGTTCATTCTTCAATTGGATCACTTGCGCACCACTACTCAGGTATATAAAAGTAAAATGCAAAGAGTCACGAGCAAGTCCTGACCTGAGGACCTGGTATCTGGATGTACAGGTGGGTTTGACTTAATATCTGCACGTACCAGCACTTACAGTAGGTCATGACCTAAATACGATGTGTTCAGTGGAAGATTTGTCACAAAAATTGTGGTTAGCTTTGCCGATAGAGCAAGCAGTAGTAAACACGGCATGACAAGCTGCCATGTGGACGCAGCGCGGAATACGAGCTTGAGGCTGACTTATGAGGTCTATCAGAGCTACAATCAAGGCGTGCATGTGGTGGCATGCAACGGTGCGGCAGCGTCCTTCTCCAACGCCACGACAGAAGATCCTCCTCGGCCACCGCCACGCCCAGATTCACGACTTCGACGCAAGCTCTAGCCACTGCAGATCCAACCCAAGCAGCGTCGGTACGAACACCGCCCGCGTCTGAGATGGCCACTGCCATGGCTAAGGCGCCGACGAGCACTGCGTGTACTGATACCACAGCGCCACCGGTGTCATCACCGGCGTCAGGGGTACCCCAGACACGGACGTCTAGACGACTTCGAGCGCTAAGTGGATTCTATCACTGCTGTGGTGCTCGGTCGCGCAAGGAGCACTGTTGCTGCAAGTTCATCACGCACTTGTACCCCAGCCCAGACGGCGGATTCGTTTTTAGTGCAAGCCCATACGTCCGCCGTGATACACAGCGTCGTTTTGCTAACTCCGATGTATCAGCTTCTATCATGGCTGCATTATGATCTAAATTTTCCGAAGCAAGCTGCTAATTTAAACTCAAGATCAGTTATGGTCCACGTCAAGGTAAGCATTGTACTTTGTTTAAACCAAATAGAAACTTATTCTTATTGTCGCGATCATTATTGCGTAGCCATTTCGAAAATGCGTCGATACTTCTCCGACCACGTTCACAATCAGCATTTTCGATGGAGGATTGGACAGACCGCCCGCTTCGCACACAACGTTGGACGTACTGGATGATCAACAAGCGTCTCAAAAAGAACTGTGATTGTTTGCAGAAGATCGCCACTTTGTTCCATACGTGCGCTCTAGCGTTTCAATAGAAAACTGGTTTACCAATTATTCGTGCCATTCACCCCATGACTTGCGTACATTGAACAGGGTGACAGACCGACGGTGACACTTGCTGCTGAGTAAGTTCTACTTTGATGCTGAATGTACCCTCACGTACCAAGGTACATGCATCACTGTTCAGTGCTGCACTGTTATTAGGAAGCGGCATTAACCGGAAGGCTACCTCGCCATGAAGAAATGAGGTGAGCTGTCCTTGCATCTGCTGCATTTGCTTCATCGCATCGAGATGCCTTGCTTCTACTTTATCCATGACTGCTGCGTGTTGGGCTCTAATTTGCTCAGAGAGGTGAGGCAAAGCTATTATAATTAAGGTTGCGACTCGATGAGGTCCTGAGCTGACTGGATGGCAGCCAAAAGTTGAGTTCGATACTACTGAAAACGTTCACCAAATAACTGATGTTGCTGTATTCTAGTAGGGAGGTTCTGAAACAGTACCGCTGCGTCTTGAATCAGTACTACGCGTAAATACTTCAGTAATTTAATGAATCTTTGAGCAGCCAAGCTCTGCTCCCATTCTCCAGAAAGTATTCTAGATTTAAATGTTATGACGGGTATCGTAGAGAGCGTAGGAGTACTTGAGAAAAAGACGAGAAAAGAAGAAGATATATTAGAGTAGCGAGCAGCGGTGGTGTCATGCCGCTGCAAGAATGGCTGGTGGTACCATAATTAGACTGCCTCCTGGTATACCTTTAGTGAGCTACAGAGGTATTTGTATAGGGAGGTTTGCTGTGCTCTGTTATGTGAAGTGCTATACACTAACGGCCTCCCTGCATATTTACATAACTCACAGAGTATACGGGATAAGAGGTTGAGCATAAAATCAATCAAAACGAAGTTCGCCAGGGAAGCGCTAGTTGCTGCCCTGCCTTGACCTTACGGCGGACGCTCGTCTTGGAAGGCACGGGCTCTAGTGCAGGCCATCGTGGACGGTCAAGCGACTTCGGCGGACGCGGACAGCAGGCCATTCCCTATGGTGAAGAGAAATCGGTCCACGGCTGCCAAAGTTCGAGCGCGGAAGCGGGCAAAGGCGCGCTGGCGTGCAGTTCAGCAGACTCGGCGGCGGGATCATCGACGGGAGAAAGTGCCAGGGACCCCAGCAGCGACAAGGCGCGCGGCGGGGGCGGCGTGGCTGCGGGAGGACGCGTGGCTGACGATGGTGCAGCACGCGCCGACGCTGCACGTGTATCCAGTGTCACTAAAGAGGGGTACTATAGTGATATGGCTGTAGCCATAAACAATGTTTCTCATGTGAGTGAATTTAGTGACAGTGCTGTACCCACTTTCAATCCGGCAACAGCACTTGATGTGCTAGCGGCAACTGTGGTGTAGGGATTTCCAGATTCGACCATACGCCGACCTACTTTAGGTCAAGAATCGGCTCGGTCTGATAACCCAGAGCTTAGGAGCCAAGGATCACGGTAAGTACTCGGCGATCTGTCCGGATATGCTATCCGGATAGCCGCTGAGCTCAACGGCCGCCGGAACTCAGCTGAAGAGTCGGTAGAGATCCGAAACGACTACATTTCACTAGATATTTGTATGAGAAGCATAGGATTAAATAGGAGGAGCCGAAAAGGCTCCCAGAAGATAACAGAGCAGAATTTTCCTAGTCCAAGACACGTGTACACTTTTCCGGTAAGTCCCTGCATAGGGCTGGATTATGCCTGCCGTCAATACTCGAGAGGCATAGCTTGTAGGGTATTGACTGGTAGCGCCAAGAGATAAGGTCGGTCCGGGTAGGACAAAGTCTCGCTACGCGCGAAAGAAAGTCCCGCATACTCAGCGGGCCGGTACGTCGGATAGCCCGGGTGCCGTAACACTTCTAGCTGAGCTGCCTCTGCGCTCGGTGACCTGTAAAAGCGCTCGCGCGCCGTCGTCCATCCTTTGGTGGAGGGCACAGGGTTGTGAACGAGCTCAGCCGAACCAAACTCGGCGGAGCCTCGGAAGTGATCTGACTTGGTTAGTCGGAACCGAGTGGAAGCGAGCCACTCGTCTGTCCCGGAAGGGCCGGGACCGCGAGGGGACCACCCTCTGCGCAGGCCATACAAACCGCCGACCTAACTCGGCGATTCGTTGTGGTTTGTGTAAGAATCCACATCTGACGATATTTGTGTGTTCTACTACACCACATACTGCTGTCCTCCGTGGCTCGGTAAGCTCAGG